>NC_052353.1:24281844-24628311 GCF_009727055.1 Benincasa hispida | reverse complement strand
TCATACCCTCTTCTGGCCTGAGAGGGGTTTGGTCATAGTTGGACTAGGACTTATTGTTCATTAGAGGGATTAGTGGTACTTAAGGAGTTAGATGTAACTATAAGGGCAAAATGATAATTTTGGCCAGCTGTACATACGAGCAATTTGTGAAAGGTCATCATACGTTGATTGGTTATATCCAATGGACACATCTGTAGTACGAAGAGTGCAATTGTCGGTCTTTAGTAGAGTGACCGACAGTTAATGGAAGTTGGGTAATTTAATTAAAAGAGTTTAATTAATTAACCAAGTATCATTGGAGTTTTAATCTATAGGTTCATAAGGCCCCCTCAGTAGCTTAACTGAGATTATTGAGAATCGAATTAATTTTGGATTAATTTGAATTGTTTAAATTAATTATATATGATATAATTAATATAAATTAATTATTGTGATAATAATAATATAATGTATTTGATACATTATAATATAAGGTTTTATTTAAGAGAAAATAAATATTTGAATATGATTAAATATTAATTATATGAATTTGATTAATATAAAAAACCGTAGGTTAGATTTAATTAAATACTATAGGTTTTGTCACACTCCTTCCTAGATTACCATATTCCCTTGGAAGAGAATGTGGCTGTAATGACTCAGATTTGAATGCATACAGGAAATTAAATAATAAGCCGGACGAAATTTTATTTAAAGTGGTGGAAATTTAGGAGAAGAAAAAAAATGAATAATTGGAAATAGAAAATTTATTGGATTAATTGGAAATTTATTCATTATCCAAAAATAATGAATAAGGGAGCAGAATCAGGGAGGATTAATTGGAAGTTGGACGCTAGCTAATTCAGGAGACAACGGGCAGTAGATAACTTTTTGTTTGGGCACTGCTCATTGGAAGAATTGGAGGTTAATTGCCCATATACTCTTAAAATTTGAAAGAGTTAAAAAGAGGAAGTGGAATCCACAAGCAGTGAAGGCAACCACACGTGAAAATTAGCAAGATTGGAGAGAACATTGGAGAGAACGAGAGTAAAAAGAGCGAGATTCTTAGCGAGACAGTAGGAAAGAGCAGGAGCGGGAGCGCGAGCGGAAGTTGGAGAGAGCGAGATTCTGAGAGCAGGGAGAGCGAGATTTGGACAAAGTGAGAGTGGACAGAGCTAATTCCTAGCGAGAAAACTGGAGAGAGCGAGATTCTGAGAGTAGAGTGAGCGAGATTTGGACAGAAGCGCGAATTATGCATTGAATTTGGCCACGATATTATAGATTATACATAAAAAAAACCCTAAAATTGAATACAAACAAAGAATGATGACGTAAGGGAAAACGTTAGCCAAGATTAGGTGTCTTATTGAGAGGAATCCTTAAACCCTAAGTAATTTTAAAGAAGCCACCTGTACGATGATTTGTCACACTGAGAAGAGCTGAAAACTACTATAAATAAGACCCTTTGCCTAAAGATTTAACCCATTTTCAAACAAATCTCAGTAACAAAGAATCGTGTGAAAGAGTAAGTGTGAGTGAGGAAGTTTTGTGAGGTTAAAATGGAAAAGCTCGGGTAAGGTGCTGCCCAAATTTCTGCCCAAATTTCCTTCTAGTTTAAAAACGGAAAGCTCTACTGATCAAATCATAAAGAATAATAAGGAATAACTAGATCACGGTAAGTAGTTTATCTTACCCTCTCTTTAAATGTTCTATGGTAGTATACCTTTATTATGTTGCATGATTATGTTAATTGTTATATTGCATTACATGTTTAGAACACGTTTCTCTACAAGGGACCCCATGCATTATGTTTGTTCACGATTACGTTAAAATCAAGTTTTAATTAGGTGTAAGTTATGCTTCCATTCTAATCTTACGTTTATGTTAATGGTTGATGTTGGATGCGACTCTGACCCTACTGACTGCATGACCCGCTAATCATCAGATGGGTTAGTTTTCGCTTAAGTCCTCATCTTCCTATCAGGGCAGAGAAATTTATGCTTCCAAGGCTGACAGGGCATGTATGGTTGCACCTCTCCAGGCCTTTGTTATGTTTATGCTAGGGACTAGTAGGATATGTATGTTGCACCCCTCGTAGTCCAATATTACGTTTATGCTAATGGTTGATGTTGGATGCGACTCTGGCTCTACTGACTGCATGACCCGCTAATCATCAGATGGGTTAGTTTTCACTTAGATCCTCATCTTTCTATCAGGGTGGAGAGATTTATGTTGGAAGCATAACCGACCACCACATGTTATTATACATTTTCGGTCCCGATCATATGTTTTCATGACATGTTGCTTGTGATTGTGCATTTGGTCACTACCCTACGTGAGAACTACTTACTGGGTATATTATATATTCATCCTATATTTTTACAGACTTTGTAGTTAAGGACACAGCGTAGATGGCAGAATTGGACGTCGCTCAAATGGCCAACCATCAAATTCACTATTATAGGTATATGCATTTTGTTCCACCACGCTAATGTTTTATGATTCTGATGTTTTGATAAATAAAATTTTTATATAGTTTTTCTATCTAATTAATAAAATTTAGATATGTTCTTTGAAATTTCAACCAAAACTCATCTCATGATAGAAAAGTTTAAGTATGCATGTCGTAGCGGTCGGATCATAATGTGTAAGGATCCGGTCGTTACAGTGGCTCTAGCAGATATTACCCTTTTGTGATACCTATTGCCCAACTGAACCTATTTTGCTCACTAAACTTTAAGCCAAGTAATTTAAACAATAGTCGTTTCGGCATTAACTTATTTTATTACAACCAAGATAAGGTCTATACAATTCCCAACTTAACTAAGTAATTACAGACTCTTGATTACAAGAACTTTTAATGGCAGCTTAACTCGGAAGTATGGCTGTAGTGTGACAGACCTTGACCTTAGCAGCACCCTAGAACTTCTCATGTTGGCTACCTGAGGGGAGCGGGAGGGGGGAGGATTTAGAAAGACATTTGAAAAACGTCAGCTAGAAAGCTCAGTGAGTGACGATTTTATAGGAAAATAGGTTTTTGAAATCATTTTGGGAAAACATATTCAATGCATTCAATCACATCACATAAACAGAGTGTAAAAATGTAACCATCTCTGTCTGGTAACTGAGAAGTCCTGGCATGATTGAATATTTTATGAAATACTAATGCATGCTATGGAAACAATCCCAGTACCTTTATAGCCCATCAAATGTGCACATGTTGACAATATCCCGTTAGACATATTGTAGGCATGCTAATAATTTTCCCAGGGTACAATCCTAGTTTCCAATGCAATTCATGTACGCAAACAACAAAAGTAAACCAACAATTAAAGTCCAAAAGGACATATTTCCCGATCATGCCACACATTTCAAAACCAATTTTGTATTCAAATCTATCTATCTATATATATATATATACACACACACACACATTCACATCATATATCACAAGTATAACAAGCAAAGAAAGAAACCACTCGCAGTTTCTCCTGATCGAGTTTTTAGAAAATTCTTTAATCAACTTCTTGTCCTATTCCTTTTGAATTCCCCTTAAAAAATAGGCTTAACTTTTCCAAAATAATGTGTTGGATGTTTATTTTGGAAAGTTGATGGGTGCTAAGTAGCAGGGTGGGTGTGTCTAGCGTGCAAGTAGGCTGGAATGCATGCAGTTGGCGGCAAAACTCGCACAGGGCAGCGCTGGGTGGCGAGATACGTGCAATGTGCATTGGGACGCGTTTATGCGCTCGTTTGGCTGCGTCTAGCGAGGCGTGCGCACGAGCACTTGCGCTGGCAAGGATGCACGACAGAGCTAAACAATAGGCCTACACGAGCAGCCTATGTGATCAACTGGGCCACTAGACTTCCAACATAAGCTCTTCTTTCTTCAGCGTGTCAGTTGAGACGGCAACCTAAGACCTTTCTCTATATTCCCTTTTTAGGACTTCTTCACTAACTTCACTCAAAAGGCACGAGTGGATTGTGGGAGTCGATCTTCTTAACCCATCCTATTTATAAGTGTCCTAAGTTCTTCTCAGCTTGACACCTCTAGCTTAACTGGATGTCAATGTGTCCTCAACTTGCATTGCCCACGCCAACCCTTTTCCATCTTGGTCCTTAAGTGTCTTTTTTTTCTTTAGCCAATGCATCAGCCTTCCTTTGCTTGCTCTCTCATGCGCCCACCTCAAATCTTTCCATTCTATCCTTAAATTTCCAGCTGACAGCTCTTAGTTTCAATCCCTCCAACTCTTAAGCTGGTGCATCAACCACTGTTTGTCCCTCAAATCACAGCTTAACAGCCCAAAACCCTTGAATTTCTCAAGAATATAAAATAACCAAGTGCTTCCTTACTCGCGTCTGGTCATTACTGAAGGATCTCTTAACGAAGAGCATTCATGAGCGCATTCGAATCTTTCCGATTTCACCGTGACCGAAATACAACATATACATTCTAATATACAGTTATGCAAACAAACAGTAATTAACGGCATGCTTTGAACACTAAAGAATAAGGGAAAGAGTTCTCATACCAGTCGAAGACCCTCTTCAAGCTGTAGAACTCAGATGCAGTGGAAGAACCTCCACCCATACTCTATCGCCCAACAAATGTGTCGTCTATAGCAGCACAAACTATCACGAACAAGTGAACGCAGCGGAGACGACACCAACAAAATAGAGCCCTTGGTATTCTTAGAGTGAGAACCCAAAGTGTGGTCTTTGATGAGTTTGGTAGAGGTAGGAGGAAGAACTAATCGTGTAGACGATAAGTAAGTGGGAGAGAAAAGGAAGCTATCGTATAGCTAAATGCTTATTGTTTAGAAGAAGCTACACGATCGTGTAGGTTTTACTAAGCGATTGTTAAAAGGTGGACGATCGTTTAGAAACATGGCATACTATGCGATCGTTTAGGAAAGTTAAGCGTTCATTTAGTACTAGCGTGTGATCGTTTAGGTGTGAGGTGTGCGATCGTTTAGGCACCGAGCGACTATCATATAGGCTCTCGACTATGCGATTGTTTACATTTCCACACCGATGCCAATTTTTCCGAACCTTTGTAAAATGAAACTAATTTTCATTTTATGCTTCGGTTACCATAACCGAAGCAGCTACTCCCACTAACGCACGACTGAGAGAAATTTTAGGCCAATTATCATATAATTAACCATTTAATAATTAATAAATATAATCATATTATATTCTTACTCTATAGTTTGATATCACATATCTACTATAGTAATTTATCCTCCACATGATATAAATCATATTTATACCTAATTTCCTCCAAAATAATGTATCTCATACATTTAGCCAATTATATCATATACAATTAACCAGTCCAATTACATCATATACAATCGAACTTCCTCTTGTCAATTTGAACATTTCAAATTAACCAAAATACTGATTCTTGACTTTATCCAAGCTACCTACGAGACCTAATGGACCTGTGGCTCGAAGCTCCAATGCTTCGTGAATAGTTGACTAAACTCTTTAGCCACGAGATCCACCATCCGTTAACTGTCAGCATTCCACTAAAGACCAACAACTGAATTATTCTTACCACAGATATATTTCTGTGTCCATTGGATATAACCAATCATGAGTACGATGACCCTTCACAGATGCTCGTAAGTACAGTTGGGCCAATTTATCGTTTTGGCCCTGTAGTTATATTTCACTCCTTAAGTACCACTGATTCCTCTAATGAACAATATAACTTAGTCCAACTATGCGTGAACACCTCTCGGGCTAAGAGAAGGTGTGTGGCACCACATTGTTCAAGCCTCGGAATCAGCCCTTAAGGGAGCAATCTATCTACTTGCTCCTGCCTTGGGAAAGGAGTGAATTCCATCTTGTGTAGCTGAGTTCCTAGCTCCCGAATCAGACGAATCCCCAAAATGGTAGGTTTGAATCGACGACCTGGCCACTCACACCCATACAAATCAAAGAACCGCCCTCAATGGCAGGAGTTCCCAACTCACTTAGGATTGAGGTCATGTTACCTATAGTCATCCTAGCGAAGTGAAGTCTTTGTCACGAACGGTGTTATATAACGAGACGTTAACACTTCGTGGTCAGGTCTTATTTAAACTCTTTGTATAGGATGCCTCCGCTCGTATGTCCCCAACACGAATGATCAGGATCAAACCATATGTGACAAGTCACAACACTTGTGACCATTCAACAAAGCGGGCCGCATCTGTAACATTACCAGGATAAGGTTTCCTTCCTATATCCAGATACTACAGACCATTTTGGTTATCACTCAAGACATGATCCATTTATATATCACCACATACATGCTTAAGTTACATACAGATAACTAATAATTATATGTTTATTGGTTTATGGTAAAGCAAATAAAACATGCAACTGAGCAAAAACAATATGTGAAGTAAATATCATATATTACACAACACAAGCGTTCGTACAAACTGTTTACAAACTACAAGATACGAGACTTTAGGGCATCAACCCCAACAATTACTCGATGCGTGCTAGTCGCTGCTCGCTACACGATAGCCATTACTCGATACACGATAGCTTCTCTTTGGTACACGATGGCCTTCATCGTATACTCATGCACCAACTCCTTCACCCAGGCTATCGCATACCATATATTTACGTCTAGGCCATTCTTATGAAGCATGTAAGTGCTCAGGAGAGTTCCCTAACCTTAAATCAACCTAGCCATCGCATAGCTTCAGTGCTCGCCTAGCATTTTGCGTTCATCACTCAGTGCTCAGTCATGCATTTATTCACCGCGCAACGCCCCAACACCCTACACTCGGCACCTTGTGTCCCTACTCGCGCAACACCACGAATTCGACCGAGCGCTCATGCCTTGCATTAATTGTCCTGCTCGTGCGTGCTCGTCAGCGCCTCGTTTATACTCATTGTTTGGTTTATTTTCTTAACTACTTGCTTAAGTAGGGAAATTGGGATCCAGGCGTTACAGGTTTATTGAGAGAATATCAAACTATAGGTATATTATATTTGATACAATAGAAACTATAGGTTATATGTTATATATTAGATATAACATATAGAATAATATATATTATATAGTAAGTTAGTTGTTATATAAATATCTATTAATTAAATTTAAAATGTTTTTAATTTAATTTAGAATTTGAATTTTAAGAAAGGGAGTTATAATAAGTTCCCCCTTATTTCTCTTAAAAAAATTGTGGGATGAGGGAGTTGTGGATTGTTTTCTTCGTTGATGATACATAAAACATAATGTTTGAATTCTCTCTAAGAAAATCTTCTACAAAAATCTCCTCTAAAAAAAATCCTATCTTTCCTTCTGCCAAAATAATCACGAGAAGTCCACAAAACTCCCTTTAGTTCTCTACCTTGAGAATACCAAGGTCGCTTTATGGTGGTGTTCATTTTGATTCGTTTGGCAGTACTGGTTTGACGTTTTCAAGAGGAGTTCGAAGTGTTTGTGATCAAGGAGAGGAATTCGAGAAGAATTTTTGACTTCAAGGTTATGTTTATTCTTAACCATAATTTCCTCTCTTTTCTTTGGTAAAACATGCTATAATTTTAATTGCATAATATTTTCGTTCTCTGAGTTTTCTCGTTTTTGTAAAATAATGAAATTAGGATCCAATCTGCTTCCGCTAGGATGTTTGCACATCCTTTAATTGGTATAAGAGTCAGGTTGTTTTGAGACCCGTTTTTCATTATTTTTGAAATTAATTCAAAGTTATGGTGGGATTTCTGTTCTGTGTTGCATTTATACTGATGAATGTGATATTTACACATTTTGGATGTTTTCATCAGGATTGATTTTAGTTTACCGCTTTAATTTTTACATTTTGGTATGTAAGAGCTCTTTGTTTTTTAGGCATTATTGCTATTGAGTCTGTAATTTTATTAGTCCGGGTTGTTCGTGGTTTTTCTGGGAAAGATCTTGAGGTTTTGAGACTAAAAAATGAAAAAGATCGGAGCAAATTCTCACTGTACGGTAGACTTACTGTACCCTAGCGCCACAACACTCCGACACAATGACAGAAAGAAGTTCTGTATTTCCATGACGCTCCGATCGTAGGACACATTTTAGACTGATTTTTCGACCAACGGTTCGCAGTTCGCAGTTCAGGCGGTTCGGCCGATGGTTTGGCTCTTCCGAGGCAGTTCAACAATTTTTTTCAATAACTATTAATGTAATAATTAGTTTTTTAATTAATTAAATTAATAAAATTATTATATTAATTTAATTAATTGTTAGGATGTCAATCCTAGTCCAAAATGTGTTTATATTTAAATTATGTATTGGATGTATGGTTTATTTTATATTATATGTCATAATGTATGTCATATAGGAAAATCCCACTATAGGTTATGTATTATTCATGCATCATGTTTATTGTAAATGTTATAATATAGTTGCATGATTTATTAAAAGCATGCTCATGTATCATATAATATAAGAGTTATAATAAATGAATACATACAGCAATAACATTCCCATGCATCATTCATATTATAATTGTTATAACATATAGTTCGAATGTATGGAAGTATGTATGTTACTAATTTTTTTTCATAACTTTAGTATATAAATGTTTTGTTTGTTAAGTAATGAAATTGAGATTGCATGAAGCATGAAACTACTTTAGGTAATTTATAAATGTTATAATTTTACAAAGTATGTAATTAGATGCGATCTTAGGTTTTAATTTGTTTCGTTTATTCTTTATAATAGTTATAAATAAATAAAATTAGAAATTTAAAATCTATAATAAATAATTTCATGCTCACATAGGTTAAAAATCAATTTTTAAATAGTTTAAAATATGATTCACTTTAGACCTATGATCACAATATTTCTAATGAAATTAGAAATAGATTTAATCTTACAATCAATTTAATAGGATTAAATTGGTTAACAATAAAAGATTAAATTTGTAACAAATGCATATGTAAGGGGCCTTTGTCTAAGGACAGTTATGTCTAGGCTGAGGTATTTAAGTTGACAGAAACGAAACACCCCTACATGGGAACTGACCTGGAACGGTAAATTAGATAGATTTATTACAAGCATGCAATGATTGATTTACATTTGTTGAAACGTTTAATGAATGATGGGTGAGAGTGGCCAAATCGTCGACTCAACAAGCCTACCATTTTGGGGATTCGTCTGATTGGGGAGTTGGGAACACAGCTACACAAGATGGAATTCACTCCTTCCTCGAGACAGGGGTAAGTAGATAAATGGCTCCCTTAACGGCTGATTCCAGATCTTGAACAATATATTGCTACACCCTCTCCTGGCCCAATAGGGGTTTAATCATAGTAGGACTATGATCTATTGTTCATTAGAGGGATCGGTGGTACTTAAGGAGTTGAATGTAACTACAGGGGCAAAAAGGTAATTTGTCCAAACTATCCTTACGAGCAATTTGTGATGGTGAATAATGTAATTAAAGAGTTTAATTAATTATTCATGTATCGTTGAAGATTCAAGCTATAGATTCATGAGGTCCCCTTGGTAGCTCAAAAGAATTAGTTGAGAATCAGTTTTTGGGTTAATTTGAATTGTTCAAATTAATAGAGGGATTTGGTTATATATGATATAATTAAATTATTTCAATTATATGTGATATAATTGTCATAATGTATTTGATACATTATAGTTTAATGGGAGGAAATAAATATTTGAATGAGATTCAAATATATTTTCTATGAATGTGATTCATTGTTGTTAAATTTAATATAAAAGAGATTTATATTAAATGCCATAAAATAGAGAAAATAAACTACAGTTTATATTGTATGTGATACAATATTAAAACTATAGGTTATATGTTATATTTGATATAACATAATTTAATATAAATATAATATAATAAGTTAGTTATCATATTTATTTATATTATTTTATTATTAGTATTTGAATAATATTCCCCATCTTTTCTGTATAACCACTTTAGTAGGTGGTTATGGTTTTTATGGCAAAAAGGAGAATAAAAAGAAAAAAATTTTTTCTTCTTCTTCAATGTGATTGTTGTTGGACGATTGAAAATTTTACAGAAGTGTTTTGTGTTCTTATGCTCTTGAGAAAATTCCCAATCTACCTCCTCCAACCACATTTTCCCTCAAACCAAAATAGTAAGAGCCCACCACTTCTGAGTTCTCACCCCGAGAATACCAAGAACTCCATTGTGGTTTTGTCCGGGTTTCTATTCAAGAAAATCTTGAAGAAGGTCTTCGAGCTATTCGTGACCGTTCGAGAGAGGTTGTTCGAGAAGAAAAGGTTCTTCAACAGTAATGGTATCTTGAACCATTTTCTTGAAATAACATGTTGTAATTTATTTTAAATGCATATCTATTGTATGTTTATTGTAAACTTAGTATTCGATAATTAATGAAATTTGGACGATCCGCTTCCGCTCAAGGTTTTCCTCATACGAGTTCGTTCAATTAGTATCAGAGTTAGGTTGTTGGTTTTTTATTCCAAATTCCATTCTTGTATTGAATCCCTTTACAGTACTTGTGGGTTTTATTATCTGCATTGCGTTTATGTGATAAATGTTTGTGGATGTATTGTTGATGGATGTTTCGGGATAGAAATCTCAATTGAAGGCTTTGTTTAAATTTACAAAGTCGGTTTGTAAAGGGCCCCTAGGATTTTGGGCATTAAACATTGCAATTGAGTCTGTATTTGTTAGTTTTGAGTTGCTCATGAATCTTCATAGAAGGGTTATAGATCGAAGTTTCGATGGAGAAGATGAAACAGGGGTTACTGCATCATGTAGCTATGTGATCGTGTAGCATTTGCTAAATGATCGCATAGCTAATGCTACACGATTGTGTTGTGTTGGCTACATGATCGCGAAGATGCTCGCTTGCGCAAGGGTTCTTTAAAGAGCGGTTCGAGGCGAGCGGTTCAAGACCCGGTTCACTTATTCCGAACTGATGGATTCAATTTTGTAACATTTTACCTTTTAATTTCTTATTTAGAGAGGTTCTATCTCGGCCCATCAACTTTTAGTATAAATAACATGTGATGTATGCTTTTATTATATGTCATAATATATTCCATATAGCTTTAAAACCCACCATAGGTTATGCATTTGTTTTCATGCATCAATTTATATTATAAGTGTTATAATATATTTGTATGCATGATTTAAATTACATAAAGCATGCTCATGCATCATATAATATAAGAGTTATAGTATATGTATGCATGCATTAGAGTATATCCATGTATCATTTATATTATAATTGTTATAATATAAGGTTGAATGGTTGTATGGAATGATGCTATAGTGTGATTCATTACTTAGTTATATAAAAGTTATATATTAGTAATGAATGGATATTGCATGGGGTATGACATTATCTTAGGTTAAATTATAAATGTTATAATTAACTTATGTATGTCTTTCTTGTAATGGTTGGTTTTAATTGTTTCATTTCTTTATAATTAAATGAAATTAGAATTAAAATCAATAATAAAGAGTTGTATGCAAACCTTAGGCTTTAATCATTTTTTAAAATTGTTTTAAAAATATGATTGAGATAGAACTAAGTTCACATTTCTAATGAGATTAGAAATCTAAGTTTAATCTTTTAAACCGGTTTAATAAGATTAAATTGATTCCTAATAAAAGATTAAATATGTTACAAATGTATCTATAAGGGACCTTTTATCTAAGGGGGGTTCTGGCTAGGCTGAGGTACTTATGTCGATGAAAAAGTCACACCCCTACCTGGGAACGTACCTGGGAAGGTGAATTAGTTAGATTTGTTACATACATGCAAGTTTGATGAAAGGCTATTAAAGAGTTTAATGAGACTTGAATCAAAGTTGTTTAATCATCAAAGACAAGAGTTGTTTTTTAGCAAATTAAACAAACACTTAGATAAAACAGTAGCCGAATTTTCCTAAGTTAATTAACCCTAAGTAGAACACTCAATGTGAGGAAAATGGGGTATATGATACTTTGTTTTACCTTTACACGTTTCTCCCTAAAAGTTCACACCGTGAGATCTACTTTCAGCCTCAAGGCACCATGGGTGTCCCCCTACTGTGGCATTTGGGTAGGTCAATACCAAGATGAATAGAGAGAGTGTTTATAGCAAGTGGGAGTAGGACGTGTGACAACATATCCCTCAGTCTCTCTCATTAGGTTGGATAAAGTTTCATGCATCGCCTCAAAGCATCGTGGGTGTCCCCCTAAAGGATGGTAGTAGTGCTTGACGCTTTATTTGATCTCCATAAATGGATAGGGTTGCTTTAATCTCTTGTTCCAATCAGTTTTTCCCTAAGGTTGGCTCATTGGGGCAGGACTCTAGAACCTAAAATAAGGGGTTACACTTACATAAAATTGTTAAGGATGTTAACAAATTTTGGACCGAACAATGGTGACTATTAGTTACAGTTACAAGGAGCTTTCTGTCTAATGGTTGAGAATGTCTCATTTCAGTGAAGGGGCACTTGATCACCCTACGGAGACTTTTGTCTTACCTCACTGAAGCATCATTGCAAAATAGATATCACTTAGGATACACTAGACTATTTTGCTAAAACTTGATTGGTTTTCTAAAAGTGGTTTAATGCAAGTAGACTAAATTAAGTTTGTTCTTTGTTAGCAATTGAAAATGGCTATGCGACTCTTAGTTTACTTGTCGCCGATAAGTTAACTGGCGAGAACTACTCTAGTAGGAAAAACACGATCAATACTATTTTAATCATCGATGATCTGCGTTTCGTCCTGATGGAGGAGTGTCCTCCCATTCCACCTTCTAATGCTCCTCGAAATGTTTGAAAAGCATATAAGCATTAGACAAGGGAAAATGATAAGGCTTGAGCGTATATCTTGGCAAGCTTTAACAAAGTCTTGGCCAAGAAGCATGAGCCCATGCGCACGGCCCGTGAGATCATGAAGTCCCTGAGGGGAATGTTCGGACAATCATCTGCACAGCTTAGACATGTCGCTATTAAGTACATTTTCAATGCCTGTATGCAAGAGAGGGCATCTGTTAGAGAACATGTTTTCAATATGATGATTCACTTCAACGTGGTAGAGATGAATAGGTCAAGCATCGATGAGGCCAGCCAAGTTAGCATTATATTGGAATATTTACTCAAAAGTTTCCTGCACTTTTGTAGCAATGTTGTTTTGAATAGGATTGACTACAATCTGACTACCCTTCTCAACGAGCTACATACTTTCCAATCCTTGTTGAAAAGAAATGAGAAGAAGGGTGAAGCAAATGTTGCTTCATCTTCTAAAAAGTTTCACAAAGGTTCGACCTTTGGAACTAAGTCTGTACCTTCTTCATCTGACACCAAAAAGTGGAAGAAGAAGAAGGGTGAAAAGGGGAAGGCTGCTGCTAACCCATGAGTTGCTGCTGCAAGGGGTAGACAACTTGTCAAGGTTAACAAGAGAAAATGTTTCCATTGCAACCAGGATGAGCACTTGAATAGGAACTGCCCCAGATATTTGGTAGGAAAGAAGAAGGCCCAACAAGGTAAATGTGATTTTCTTGTCTTGGAAATTTGTTTTGTAAAGAATGATGACTTTGCTTGGATTATTGGCTCTGGGGCCACTAACCATGTTTGTTTTTCATTTCAGGGAATTAGTTCCTGGCGGAAATTTGATGTTGGTGAGATGATGATGCGCATTGGAACTGGGCACGTCGTCTCAGTTGTGGCAGTGGGAGGTCTCCGGTTAACTTTACAGAACAATTTTCTCATTTTGAATGATGTATTTATAGTTCCTTATTTAAAAAGGAACTTAGTTTCTATAAAGTGTCTTTTAGAACATAATTATCAATTGACCTTTTCTTTTAATAAAGTATTTATTACAAAAAATAGTGTTGATGTTCTGCTAAACTTGAAAACAATTTGTATGTGTTAAGGCCGTTAGTAATAAATGCCCTCCATAATATAGAGATGTTTAAAACTATTGTAACTGAACATAAAAGACTTAGAATTTCTCCTAAGGAAAATGCCCAACTTTGGCACCTAAGACTCGGACACATTAATCTCAATAGGATCAAGAGGTTGGTGAAGAATGGACTTCTAAGCGAGTTAGAAAAAAATTCTTTACTTGTGTATGAGTCATGCCTTGAAGGAAAGATGACTAAAAGGCCTTTTATTGGAAAAAGTCATAGGGCCAAAGAATCTCTAGAGCTAGTACATTCAGACCTTTGTGGTCCGATGAATGTAAAAGCTAGAGGAGGTTACGAATATTTCATCACTTTTACTGATGATTATTCAAGATATGGGTACGTTTATTTAATGCAACATAAGTCTAAATCTTTTGAAAATTTCAAAGAATTCAAGGTTGAAGTTAAAAATGCATTAAATAGAATGATTAAAACATTTTGATCTGATCGAGGTGGATAGTTTATGGATTTAACATTCCAAAACTATATGTAGAACATGGAATAGTATCCTAACTCTCAACACCTGGTACACCTTAGCAAAATGGTGTATCAGAAAGGAGAAATCGAACCCTATTGGACATGGTTCAGTCTATGATGAGTTACGCTTTCTTACCTGACTCGTTTTAGGGTTATGCAGTGAAGACTGCAACGTATATCCTAAACTTCATTCCCTCCAAGAGTGTTATCAGAACACCTTTGGAGTTATGGAATGGTCGTAGAGCTAGTTTACGTCATTTCAAAATTTGAGGTTGCCCAGCGCATGTGCTTGAGGCTAATCCTAAGAAATTGGAACCACGTTCAAGGTTGTGCCTATTTGTATGCTACCCCAAGGGAATGAGAGGTGGTTATTTCTTTGATCCTAAAGTAAACAAAGTATTTGTATCGACAAATGCTACTTTTCTTGAGGAAGACCACATAAGGGAGCACAGACCCAAAAGTAAAATTGTGTTGAATGAGATTTCCAAAGAAACTACTGAACCTTCAACAAAAGTCGTTGAAGAACCTAGTACATCAACAAGAGTTGTTGAAGTAGGTTCATCTAGTAGGTCAAATCCACCTCAAGTGTTGAGGGAACCTCGACATAGTGGGAGGGTTACGAACCCACCTATTCGCTATATGGGTTTAATTGAAATCCTAGCTATGGTAGCTGATGGCGAAGTTGAGGATCCATTGTATTACAAGAAGGTAATGAAGGATGTTAACAGAAATGAATGGATCAAAGCCATGGATCTGAAAATGGAGTCTATGTACTTCAATTCAGTATGAGATCTTGTAGATCAACCTGATAGGGTTAAACCTATAGGTTGTAAATGGATCTACAAGAGGAAACGAGGGGCTGATGGGAAGGTGCAAACCTTTAAGGCTAGACTGGTGGCAAAAAGTTATACTCAGGTAGAGGGAGTCGACTATGAGGAGACTTTCTTGCCTATTTCCATGCTAAAGTTTATCTAGATCCTTCTATCCATTGCCTTATATTATGACTATGAGATTTGGCAAATGGATGTCAAGACTGCTTTTCTGAATAACAATATTTAGGAAACCATTTATATGGTGCAACCCAAGGGATTCATAATCCAAGGTCAAGAGCAAAAGGTTTGCAAGCTTAATTGGTCCATTTATGGACTGAAACAAGCATATCGATCTTGGAACACAAGGTTTGATATTGCGATCAAATCTTATGGCTTTGATCAAAATGTTGATGAGCCTTGTGTCTACAAGAAGATCGTCGACAGTTCAGTAGTTTTTCTAGTATTATGTAGATGATATCCTACTCATTGGGAATGATGTAGGTTTATTGACTACAGTTAAGAACTTGCTAGTGACCCAATTCCAAATGAAATATTTGGGGGAGGCTCAATTTGTTCTTGGTATTCAGATCTTTCGAGATCGAAAGAACAAAATACTAGCACTGTCTTAGGCGTCGTATATTGATAAGATGCTTGTCAAGTATTCGATGCAGAACTCCAAGAGGGGCTTATTGCCTTTCAGGCACGGAGTTACATTGTCTAAGGAATAATGTCTTAAGACACCTCAAGAGGTTGAAGAGATGAGATGGGTCCCCTATGCATCTGTCGTCGACAGTTTGATGTATGCTATGTTATGTACTAGACCTGACATCTGTTATACAGTGGGGATAGTCAGTAGATATCAATTTAATTCAGGATTAGATCACTGGACAGACGTTAAGAACATCCTCAAGTATCTATGGAGAGCGAGGGACTACATACTTGTGTATAGTTCTAAGGATATGATCCTTACAGAATACACAGATTCTGATTTTTAGACTAATAGGGATTCTAGAAAATCCACGTCAGGATCAACGTTCACTCTTAACAGAGGGGCAGTAGTATGGTGAAGCACCAATCAGGGGTTCATCGCTGACTCCAACATAGAGGCTGAGTATGTAGCGGGTTGTGAAGCTGCTAAGGAAGCCGTTTGGCTTAGGAAATTACTTTGAACATACATACACTCATTTTCCTCCTTTTTATCATATACGTACTTATCAATTTTCACATTATACATACATACATCATGAACACTTGCTTACTAGGCATTAATTACGTGATTAAGAGGACTTAAACATAATTAATTAATAGAACAAGCTTAGAGTCTTACAAAATCATCCTATTTCGATTCCCTAGATAAAGTGGAGAAGATTGTCAGATAGCTAGTTAAATTTAATAGCTAATTCTCAGAGGACGATACTTTGTCTCTAGATCGTTTTACTGTATTATCACTCGACGCATACACTTGTGCGTGTCAATTTTTTGCATCAATGGCATCTTCTCGATCCAACTTCAATCAACATCACGATTAAACTCTAGAAATCTCTCTAAACAGCAACCCTTTAGCCTGTGTGGATTGCCCTCAACAATCCCTAATGGAACCCCCTTTCAAATGATGGGAAAAAAAAACTTAAAATATGGTAGAAATCATCATAGCGTTGTGACACAACATAAAAAAACAGCATTTTGGAAATGTTGGTGCGCCACAACGCTACTCTGCTTTTGAACCTCTTGGGTTTTGGCATCGAGCATGGCATCGCAAGGCGCCCTGCTGCCTTCCCAGACTTTTTTACCTCGTTTTGACATATTCTTTTGTTTTGAATCAAAGTTTGACCTTTCCAAGAAGTAGTTTGATCTTTTTACATCATATTTGGCTTAATCCATTCCAATTGCTTGAAAATAAGTAAATGAGCCATCAAAGAACTCATTTATGCATCAAAACCAACTAAATCTAAGCCTAAGAAAGCACTTCTAAAGTGCTTTTCGATTTACCACCTCGATCAAACGTTATAATTTTCACCTTTATATCTAATTGTCTTTTAACTTTATTAACAAATATCTTTAGAACATCTATCGCTTGAATTTTTTTATGCAATAAGTAGATATATCCATAACGTAAAAATTCATCAATAAAGATAATGAAATATTTTTTCCACTGAAAGATGAAACATCAAAAGGACTACAAATATCCATGTGTATAATTACAAAGAGTTGTAGCTTTTTATGGCTGTTTTATTGACTATGTGTTTTGTTTGTTTTCTTTTAATATAATCTACACAAGTACCAAGATCAATAAAATTCAGATTTGGAAGGATTCATTGTTTACCAATCTTTTATTTCTTTCTTTGGATATATAATTTATAAAGGATTTAAATCCTCAGCGGAAGCGAGTAATCACCTTGTATCAGTGTATTAAGTTTTGGAAAGCACTCAAAACCAAAGAAAGCAAATATATAGAAGGATAAACATAATTATGAACCTATAAGCATGCTCTTAAAACACAAGGAGAAAAAGAAGAAGAAATTACTTACTCTAGAATAATTTCTTTCTTCTCATTCTCCTCTCCCAAAAGTCATGAATAGTGCCTTCACGAACACAATAAGAATGATTCTTTAACACAGGACACCACCACAAAACGTTTCCTTGCTATTCTAAGGATAAAAATCAAAAGGATTTATGGCCTCTTCACTTTTTTGTGGGGAAATGTGAGACTTTGAGAAAGATCTTTTGAAGAGGGAATAATGCAAAGAAAAACAAAATACGTTCCCCACACATCTGTAAAATGCCCTATGATGTTACGTGAAAAGAAAGAAGTGAGGGGAACATAGAGATTTCCACTGTAGTGGTGTCTAACCAATTTGGTTTTGGCATTGATGGTTTTTGTTCGTGATCTAAGGAGATTTGGAGTGTACGTGACCGATTGGAGGGAAAATCAAGAAGACTTATGACTTCAAGGGTAAGTGTTAACCTAACCTTAATTCCTCTTTTCTTTTATGTTGCATGCTGTAATTTTGAATGCTTAACTAGTTTTCGTCCTTTGTTTTTATATTTTCTGTAAAATAAATAAAAATGGAAACCGAACACGCCTCTGTAGGGTGTTCACAAACCTTCAATTGGTATCAGAGAGGAGGTTTTTTAGTCCCATTTTTAATTATTTTCGAAATTAGTTCAAAGTTATGGTAAGATTTCTATTTTTCTATGCATTTATGTGACGAATGTGTTGATTGCACATTTTGTGGATGTTTTCATTGGAATTTGCTTTAGTTTACTGCTTTACTTTTACAATTCGGTATGTAACAACCCTTTTTTTTGGTGTAACTGTAATCGAGTCTGTAATTTGTTAAGTCTGGATCGTTCGTGGTTGTTTTCGGCGAAGATCTGGAGGTTATGGGGCCAAAAAAAGGAGAAAATCGGAGCTAAAATGCGTTGTACAAAGGCATTCTTTACATCAACGATGGAAACGAATTTTCGTAGCATCGCGATGCTTTGAGACGTGAAGGACGTGCGGGTTGCAGCCGGTTCACCATCGGTTCGCGGTTCGTGGTTCAAATCGTAGGCATTTTGGATCATTCGTAGCAGTTCAACTGCTCATTTAATTAATTATTATCATAATATTTAGTTTTTTAATTTATTAAATAATATAATTGTTGTATTAATTGTTAGGAATTCAATCCCGGTAAAAAATGTGTTTATTTTTATATTATGCATTGGATGTATATTTTTTTTATATATGTCATAATGTATGTCATATAGAGAAAATCGCGCCATAGGTTATGCATTATTCATGCATTTTGATTATTATAAATGTTATAATATAATTACATAATTTAATTAATAACATGCTCATGCATCATATATTATATGAATGCATGTATTAATAACATTACCCATGCATCATTTATATTATAATGGTTATAATATATAGTTAGCATGTATGGATGTATGTTGTTAATATTTTCATTGCTTTAGTATATAAATGTTATGTATGGTTAAGTAATGAAAATGAGATTGCATGACGCATGACAATATTTTAGGTAATTTATAAATGTTATTATTTTACAAAATAAGTAATTAGATGAAATATTAGGTTCTAATTTATTTAATTTATTCTTTATAATAGTTATAAATAAATGAAATTAGAAATTGAAATCTATAATAAAGAGTTGCATGCTAACATAGGTTTAAATCATTTTGAAATAGTTTAAAATATGATTCATTGTTGGCTTATGATCACAATATTTCTAATGAGATTAGAAATAAGTTTAATCTTTTAATCATGATTAAATTGGTTAATAATAAAAGATTAAATTTGTAACAAATGTATCTATAAGGTACCTTTGTCAAAAGCTGATTCTGTATAAGCTGGGGTATTTAAACTGATGAAAATGGAACATTCCTACTTGAGAATTGACCTGGAAGGCGAATTAGATATATTTGTTACAAGCATGCAATAATTGATTAAAGTTTATTAAATCGTTTAATGAACAATAATCAATAATGTTTAACTATCCAAAGTAAATATTACATTGGGCAAAGTTAACAATCACTTAGTAAAAATAATTGGCCTTATTTTTGTAAGTTAATCAACCCTAGGTAAAACATTCAGTGGGAGGAAAATGGGATATATGATACTTTATTAATCCTATCACGTTTCTCCCCATAAGTTCACACTGTGAGACCTATACTCAGCCTCGATGCACTTTCGCTTGTGTCCCCCTACGGGGGGTGTTTGTATAGGTCAATATCAAGGTGATAGAGAATATGTATAGTAAGTGGGAGTGGGACGTGTGACAACACATCACACGATCCCTCTAATTAGTTTGTAGTAAATTTTCATGCTCGGCTTCGAGACACCTTTGCTTGTGTCCCCCTACTGATGACATTTGCATGACTTTTTTACTCAAACTCTAGCAATAGATAGGATTGCTTTAGTTTTTACCCCAATCGATTTTTTTCGGTTGGCTCACTGAGGTGAAACTCTAAAGTGTAAAATGAGGGGTTACACTTACAAGAAAAATTTTAAGCTAGTTAACAATTTTCTAAACCAAACGATAGTGACTAATAATTATAGAAACAAGAGTTGTTCTGGTGTAATTATTGGTTGAGATAGTCTCATTTTAGTGAAGGGGAATTGATCACCCTACAGTGGCTTTTACCCTACCCCAAAGGTCTGAAAATACCAGTTCTAAGGATTCTTTGGCTCAGAAAAAGATCTTTTAGTCATTTTACCCTCAAGACAAGATTCACATGGAGGTAATGAACTATCTTCTAACTAATTTAGATGACCGTTCTTCACCAATCTCTCAATCCTGTTGAGATTTATGTGACCAAGTCTCAAGTGCCAAAGATAGGCAGTTTGAGAAAATTTCCTTTTCTTATTTTGAGTCTCAGTTATTTTGAACATCTCTATGTTCAAAATGACTTTCTCAGTCGGTTTTAACATGTACAAGTTATTTTCTAGTTTTGCGAAACAAATTTTAATATCTTCTGAAGTAATGAACACTTCATTATTTTCAAAGGAAACTTTGTAATTTTGTTCCAGTAAACATGAGACAGATATTAAATTCTTTTTCATAGAAGGAATGTAATAAACATTTTCAAGTAATGTATCTTTTATAAATAACTTCACATCTTCCACTGCTTTAGCTGAAACAGCCTCCTCGGTTCTTAACTTCACGGTTGCTTCACCTTCTGTTAATTGTCTCTAGGAACTTGTTTCCTGAGAGAAAGTACATATATAATTAGTGGCACCTGAATCTATTATCCAGGTCTTTTTATCGTTTTCCACTAAGCATGTTTCGATGACAAGTAAATCGTATTTACTCTGTCGTTCGATTTTTATATTCTCATCTATATAGTTCAAAACTTTAGATGAGTTGGGAGATAGAGGATAATCCTTTGTAAAACTTTCTTCGAATCATTTTTTGCTAGTAATTTGCATGTTGAAATGTTATTACCATTAATTAATGCGGAAGCGAGTATTTTAGAAAAATTTGAATGCTGAAAATTTTAAACAAAATCTTATTAGTAAATTGCAACTAAATCCAAAACAAATTTTAGCAAAAAGTAATAATGTACCCATGAACAGTATTTATTTGCAACAATGCTATAGTGAGTCAGAATAAGAGGGGCAGTCAAATACTCCTTCACTAAAGCAAGACATTCTTGACTAACTACTATTTCCAGAATAACTCTTATTTCTATAGTCATTTAGTTACTATTTTCGATTAGAAATTATTAACACTTAGTAATTCTATAAGTGTAACCCTCCATTTTAAAAATTTAAAGGTAGGCCCCAACGATGCTATCGAATTGGAGAGTTAAGGTTAGGAATGGACCTAAGAAATCCTATCCATTTATGGAGTTTAAGTTGTTCCGAATCTTATATTACAACCCTATGAGAGGATAACCATTGTTAAACGACTAGTAAGGGCCGCCTAAAGCAAACCAACAGGCGCAACATAGAAATCTCATGGTCCAAACCAATGGAAGAGACTATAGGACATGTTGACACATATCATTCACCCATTTACTATGAACTACTTCCCTATTTCACTTTGATCTTGACTCACACAAACACTTTTTGAATGGAGCAGTTGAGGTATAATTGACACGAAGCGTTGCATGGACCTCACGGTGTGAACTTTCTTAGGGATGTGAGAGCTAAAAAATATATCACATATTTGATTTTACAATGAACAACTTCCGCTTATCCACCTTGATGTTGACTCATGCAAATACTTTTCGAATGGAGGTGACTCCCAGGGTGACATAAAGTGTCGCATGAACCTCACGGTGTGACTTCTTTAGAGATGTGAAAAACAAAATCAAAATGTCATGCATTTGATTTTACTGTGAACAACTTTCCCTATTCCCCTAGATCTTGATTCATGCCAACACTTTTCGAATGGAGCAATCGAGGTATAATCAACATGAAACGAAGCACGAATATCAATATGAACTCTTAGGGACATGAGAGCTAAAAACAACATATCGTATATGTTATTACTCTCCCACTGAAGCATTCTAACAATATATCATATACGTTATTAACTTTCCACTTGAAGCGTTCTAATAACATGTCATATATGTTATTAAACTCTTGATGAAGTGTTCTACTATTTGTTTGGGTATATTTATACTCAGGTTTATTTCAGCTATTTGAACAACCCTAAGTCTATGTGATTTATCCAAATATAACACTTGTAAATGGATTTTAAGCTACGATGTCTAGGTGATAAACTGTCTCTCATGTACACTTATAAAACTGGTTAACAATGCTCAATTATTTAGCCATTACTCCCAGGTAGGAGGTGTTCCGTATACCATCAATTTAAAAACCTTAGGCCTTAGACAGAATTATATACCCGTTGAGTTTGTAACCAAGATTTATAAGATAACGATCAATTTTAACTATTAAAACAAGTGCTTAACTTAGGTGAGCATGCAACTTATCTTAGTTATAGATTTTATTGTCTAATTCAATTTTATAAAAACTTATAAAAATAGACATTGCATCCATAACTTTAACAAAGGCATTCAACATTTAATATAATACTTATATTAAACAAAAAAAAAACATGCATACTATATATTATAACTCTTTATAACATATGTCCAATGTATGTAACATGCTTCCTATGGTGGGATTTTAAATCTACATGGCATACAATATGCACATACATGTTGTAATTTAAATATAACATACATCACATGCATAAATATGTAAATTACATTGATATGGTTCAACATTGACATCCTAACCAAGCAATAATAACTAAATTATTACAAAGTAGGTTCAAAACAGCTTCAAATTTGACCTGGACCAGAGGAACTGACCCGAACCGCCCGAATCGGACCTCCAGAGCTTCAAAAGATGCTGAGTCGGTCCAAGAATGGCTGAACCAGATCGGATTGGATGAAAATCGATCGAATTAGACCTCTCCCGCACGAACCGCCTCACAGACGCACGCTGTTCTTGGCTGGGATGAACAACACCGTGACACTACATCCCATCATTGCAACGCTGTTCATCAAAATGCCCGTGGTGTTGCAACGCTCGATGAACAGTGTCGCAAAGCTTGTAGACAGTAGCTCCAATTCCAGTTTTGTTGCTCGACCTTGCTTGCTTCAAACTTCAAATGGCAAACTAATTTTGACTCTATTAACATCAAATAATTTACAAACTATAGAGTACACATATAAGCTCATCAAACAAGAGCCAATTACAAATTTAACTTATGAATCAAAGAGAAATCTAAAGCCAAAGTTTCTAAAATCACCATATTAGTCCCAAAACATGCAATCATAGAAATCCACCCACCAAACTCAAATTAACGTTAATTGAGTGCTTAAATCATGCTCTGATACCAATTGATGGGATGCAGAAACATGCAACGGAAGCAATCAAAATCAATAAGCATTCTAATTATACTCATTTGAGTTATAAAAGCATGCAAACAACAGTTTCTACAGAATAGGGTTTCAAGAAGTTATACCTTTGATGAAACTTCCAAATCCTAGTCGTTCTCCACGTAAATGAGCTTCAAATCAATAGCAGACCTCCAAAAGTGCCTTCTCTACTATTCTCAGCCATAGATTTGAGGGATGGAACTCATATTTCAGTCAATTGAATGTAGGAGATGGAAAGGGTTTTCAAAAGAAATGAAATTCTGCATAACTCATAAAAGCATCATCTGAGAAAGATGATGCTTTTATGCATCTCACACATGCATCCACTAAGCCTTCAACCACTTTGACACTTCAAAGAGCATTAGGAAGAGTGCTAGGTATTTCAATTTGGAGTTGAAAAATGGAATTCCATTAAAATTTACAAAAATTGAAAATTTCCACTAAACAAATTGTCTTTTCAATTTTCTTTTAATTAATTAAAAATTAAATGAAATCCAAAATTCAATTTCCAAAATTGAATTTGAAAATATTGAAAATTAATTTATTTTTTAATTAATTAAATAATAATTTTATAACAAATATTAAATTAATCAAATACCTAATTTTGAACATGAATCCTATTCATGTAATTAATATTCAAATCAATATTTAAATATTATAAACTCTCCAATTTCGTTTAATTTCGTGATATAATTATTCAAACCCTAATTACAATTTAAACACTTCAAATTGAAAACCCTAATATTCAATTTGAATATTTCAAATTGAAATTCAATTTGAACACTTCAAATTGAAATCATTTCAAATTCACTCAATTTACTAATCCATGGTGTTCATGTTTTACGAGCTAGTAGAGGGACTTTATGAACCTGCAGATCATGAGCTCCAACAATTTGAGATTAATTGGCTAAAACTCTTTAGACCGAATTAATCAATATTCGTCAACTAACGAGTCCCACCACTATAGCTCGATAGTTGCACTCTCCTCACTGTAGATATATTTGTGTCCACTTGATTTAACTATAAATAGTAAGTCGACCTTTCACAGGTTGTTTGTAATAACGGCTAGGTCAAATGTTGTTTTTACCCCCGAAATTACGTCTTGCTCCTTAAGTTCAACTAATTCTCTAATGAACAATTGGTTTGTGATCTAGTCACTAAACCGGATCCCTTTCGGGCCAATGAGTGGGTGGGGCCTCTTGTTCAAGACCTAGATTCTGCACTTAAGAGAACAACCTTTCTCCTATCCCTAAAGTGGGTAGGCATGAATTCCATCTTGTACCTATGTCCCCAGTTATTTACCCAGTCTTACCTTTGAAATGGGAGGCTTATTGAGCCGACATTGTTGAGTCAACCCTCACCTATGAAAATCTAAGGATAATCCTGAATAAACAAGAATTCATAGGTAGTTTAGAATTATGATCGAGTTACCTAGGTCATCTAAGTGAAATAGTCAGTCTTAAACAGTAAAGAGCGTTATAAAGTAAAAGTGACTTATTTCTTGGTTCGATCTTATGCAAACTCATTACATAGGACGCCCTCACTCCTCATGTCAATACATGAACGAATTAAGATCACTTCGTTTATAGCACCTTACAACAAATTGTAATAACTACAGAGTGAGTTACATCTGATAGTGTTACCAAAATAAGGCACCCAACCTTATTCGTATACTATAGACCGTTTTGGCTATTTTCTCGAACTTGATCCATCTTTATGTCTCTACATCAAGTTCAAGTATTCATATAATAGTCATGGATCTTAGTTTATTGGATTTATTCTTCGCAAATACAATTTACAAAAATCGATAACAACTTTATTGAATAAATGTTGAATAACATCTTTATTGATAATAGAAAATGTTTAACTTTACAAACTGTGAGTTTTAAGACATATAACCCAACAACGAACCTGCCTATTCGTTATATAGGTGTAACAAAAACATTAGTTGTCATATCGGATGGTGACATTGAGAATCCATTATCTTATAAGAAGACAATGGAGGATGTTGACAAAGATGAATGAATCTCGAAATGGAGTCTATGTACTTCAATTTAGTTTGGGATCTTGTAGATCAATCTGATGGAGTAAAACCTATAGGCTTTAAATGGATCTACAAGAGGAAACAAGATGTTCATAGGAAGGTGCAAATCTTTAAAGCTAGGCTTGTGGCAAAAGATTATACCAAAGTTGAGGAAGTCGACTATGAGGAGGCCTTCTCACTTGTTGTCATGTTGAAGTCTATCCAAATACTTCTGTCCATTACCTTATATTATCACTATGAGATTTGGCAAATGGACGTCAAGATTGTCTTTTTGAATGACAATCTTGAGGAGACTATTTATATGCAACAACATGAGGGATTTATAACCCAAGGTCAAGAGCAAAAGTTTACAAGCTTAATCAGTCCATTTATGGATTGAAACAAGCTTCTCGATCTTGGAATATAAGATTTGATACTGTGATCAAATCTTATGACTTTGATCAGAATGTTGATAAGCCTTGTGTTTAGAAGAAATTCATCAACAAATTAGTAACTTTCCTAGTGCTATACATAGATGATATCCTACTCATTGAGAATGATGTATGTCTACTGACTAAAGTTAAACATTGGTTGGCGACCCAATTTCAAATAAAATATTTGGGAGCGGCACAGTTTGTTTTGGGCATTCAGATCTTTAAAGATCGAAAAAACAAAACGTTAGCTTTGTTTCAGGCTTCACACATTGACAATGCTTGTCAAGTATTAGATGCAAAACTCCCAGAGAGCTTTGCTACTTTTCAAGCATGGAGTTTCTTTGTCTATGAAACAGTGTCCTAAGACACGTCAAGAAGTTGAGGAGATGAGATGAATCCCCTATGTATAAATTGTTGGTAGTTTAATGTATGAGATGTTATGTACTAGACCTAACATCTGTTATGTAATGGATAGTAAGAAGATATCAATCAAGTCCAGGATTAAATCACTGGATTATCGTTAAAACCATCCACAAGTATCTTCGGAGAATGAGGTACTACATGCTCGTGTATGGGTCTAAGAATTTTATCCTTATAGGATGCACAGACTCTGATTTTTAGACTGATAGAGATTCTAGGAAATCCACTTCAGGATCAGTGTTCACTCTTAAGGGAGGAGTTTTAGTCTAAAGAAGCACCAAACGAGGGTGCATTATTGACTCCACCATGGAGGCAAAGTATGTAGCAGCTCGTGAAGCTGCCAAGGAGGTTGTTTAGCTCAGGAAGTTCTTGACTAATCTAGAAGTGGTTGTAGACATGTCAAAGCCGATCACCCTTTATTGTGATAATAGTGGTATTGTGGCTAATTTCAGGGAGCTTAGAAGTCATGATGACGGGCAGAAATGCACGTCATCTTAGGCCTTTTATTTAGAATTATGAGAGTTGTTAAGTAAAATATGCGGCGAATATGTTAGGAATTCATGAGAAAACGAGTTTGCGTCGATTGGCATCAAGAATCTCAGTTAACCACTATTATGCGTTATTATGCATTCAATTGTCTATCTTTGTAGCTAACGCAGGAAGCGGACGTATACGCAGAAGCTGGGTTATCGCAAAGACGACCGCATGCGGAGAATCTCTCCACCACAAAAGCAAACACATATGTTCAACGCATGGATGTTGCGGCCATCGACCGCATGTGTCCATCGCATAGAAGTCACGGCCGTCAAGCGAATGCGGTCATCGCATAGAAGTTGCGGTCATCAAGCGAATGTGGTCATCACATAGAAGTTACGGCTATATAATGATAACCATAATAGAGGGATAAACACAAGGTTGGTGGAATGCAACATGAACGTATACTTTTCGAGAATCAAAAGATGATGTTGATATTTTACCTACCACACCGTTAGTAGCAGAGATTCAAAAAAGGACCATTGCGCCGCTAATGTCAGAATCAGAGCAGGTCCATTAATGCTGTCGGTGTTCCAGCTCTATAAATAGAAGCCGTTGAGTAGAAATTCAATTTATCCAAGGTTTTTCGCCTGAGGCTCGCCTTAGGGCGGATCCTTGTAATCCAGACAAAAGTGTGAGAAGATAGCTTGAGAGTTATTCATCTCCTTCATCCATTTCGAGTGACGACCAGAGCCTTCGTCGAAGTTAGAGCTCGAGAGAGTCCGCTCCACCGCCCTTCCATGGCACCACCGGCAGCCTTCACACACATCTGCTGGAAGTAAGACATTGCTTCCAGCTAACCGTTCCATTTCTCTTCTTTCCTTATATTGTATTGTATTACATTTTAGCTTAAGGAATTAATACATTTTGTGATCAATGCATTTCTATATTTTCCTTCGACTTCATCTCCGTCTTCATTTACTTAGCATCCTTAACTCTCATTACATCATTGAGTAAGACTGTTAGAGTATCGCATACTTAATCATGTGACATAGGAATATGAAGCATGTAGCAAACCACTAGGAGGTGTGCGTTGCATGAGTGTTGTGAGAAAACCTTATTTGTTTAATGTGAAGCTATAGCAACGCTTGTCTATAGGTGGACGCAATGCTTGTCTACGAGCAAAGTTAGCAACAACTAACTGCCTGGGAGGGTAAGTGGTTGGTCGCATTAAGCAATGTAAGCAAGTGTTCACTAAATATAGGAATAATCTTACATCAGCCAGGTTTATGTGATTACCTTGTCTTATGAGCGCATCATTCATCATTTAGGCATACTTGGAAGAGTAGTCTAAAAACCAAATCTAAGTCTCGGGAGAGCGGATTGGATTGCATAAGCAAGAATGGGGAACTTAGGAATAAGCTTTGTTAGCTATTACACAGCGTATGCACCCTACGGATAGGATATTGCATGCGTCCAGAAGTAGGATACGGTGGTATGTGGTCACCACGCTTAGGTGTGAGAGCACGTGAGTGGGTTATGGAGGCTTAGAAACAGGCTTCTCGGCACTATTGCATATACATCGCATGCGTCCTAGAATTAGGCACAAGTGTGTGTAGCATGATCGCATAGCTTGCATTGGCTGGGGTTGCCCTTGCAGTCAAGCTTAGTGTTGCAGTGAAGACATCCTCACATTTTATCTCTTTTTCCATGCATTTTACTACACGTCAATAGTTGCCGTGTCTCTACCTCTCAGTCATATTCCCACTGCTTTGTCTGTTAGTTAGGAGTAGGAGTAGTTTATAGTTTATAACCCCCATCATTCTTTTATTCATCCGCCGCAAACATATCATCGCATACATTCAGCTATAAGTCCCTGAGTTCGACCTCGGATTACCAGAGAAACTTGCGTTCTCGTTATACTTGGCGAGAGCGTAAGAACACTTGTGACAGGAACACATGGTCATTACATATGAGATCAACGCATTCATTCCATTCCATCGCATGACCACCAACGCATAACCTAAGACATGCATCGCATAATTGCGTTCGTGTTTAATTTTAGTCATCAAGTCACAAGCACGAGAAGCACAGGAAGTATCATATGGTATGAGATATTGTGCATCAAGGGGACATGATCATCACGTAGATAACTTTAGTGTACAACGTTGCTGATTCATTTACGAAAGCCCCCACGGCTAAGGTGTTTGAGGGTCGTTTACAGAGTATGGGTCTATGGGACATGCCACATCTTGTTTAGGGCAAGTGGAGATTTTGTACTGGGCAGGTATTGTATGCCTTACTTTCTTGTTTTTGTGTACTTTTATATTAGATTTACTTATATGATGTACACCCCATTAGCTTTTAACACAAGTAGGAGATTGTTGGGGTTGATGCCCTAAATCTCGTGGGTCTTGTAGTTTTTAATTGTAATGTACAAACAATTTATTTATTTAATAAAATAGGAGGCATTGATAGGACATATAGTAGCATTAACCCATAAAACCAATAAACTAAGATCCAAAGTCATCTTCTGTAACTTAAAAATGATGTGGAGACATACAGGTGGATCATGTTTAAGTGATAACCTAAACTATTTGTAGTAGATGTATAAGGTTGGATATCTTATCTTGGTGATACTATAAATACAGTTTGCGTTGTAATTGTTACATTTGTTGTAAAGTACTACAAATGGTCTGATCCTGATCATTCATATGGAGACATATGAGTGGAGTGTTCTATAAAAAGAGTTTGTATAAGACTAGACCATGAAATGAATAGCCTCTCCATTAACACCATTGATAGAAGAGACTTAAATTACACCATGATGACCATAGGCGGCTTAACTTGAATCGTGAGTTGAGTTGTGAACTCTTGCCTACGAATCTATACCATTTTGGGGATTCATCTGATTAGAAGCTAGGAATGTAGCTACACAAGAAGAATTTACTGCTCTTTTTAGTTAGAGAAAGTAGAGAAATTGTTCCAAGGCTTGAACAATGTGGCACCACACTCTCTCCTGACCCGATAGGGTTTGGTCATAGTTGGACTATGACTTATTGTTCATTAGAGGGATCAATAGCATTTAAGGAGTTAGATGAAACTACAGGAGCAAAACGGTAATTTTGGCTTAGTTGTACTTAGAGCAATTTGTGAAGGTCAATACACCATTGATTGGTTATATCCAATGGACACTGAAATTTATCTGTAGTGCGAATAGTGCAATTGTTGGCCTTTTAGTGGGTGACCGACAGTTTAATGGAAGTTGGGTAATTTAATTAAAGAGTTTAATTAATTATTCAAGTACCTTTAGAACATCAATCTATAGGTCCATAAGGTCCTCTCGGTAGTCTCAACTGACATTATTGAGAATGAAATTTAAAATTTTTTATAATTTAGAATTGTTTAAATTAATTGAGAAAATTATTTATATGTGATATAATTAATTATAATGTATTTGATACATTATAATATAAAGTATTTTGAGAGAAAAATGAATATTTGAATTTGATTCGAATATTAATTATATGGATGAGATTCATATAAATACTATAAGTTAATTAAGAGAATATTAAACCATAGATTATATGATATTTTGATATAATATATACTATAAGTTATATGTGTTATATTAGATATAACATATAGTTTTAATATATAGCATCTATGATATATAAGGTAAGTTTATGTAATAGTGTATAGTTTAGGATTAATTATTTTTCTTAAATTAATTAAAATGATAACTCCCTCCCTCTTAATCTCTTCTACCGTGGTAATGTGAGGTTGGTTTTAACAAGTTGAGTTTTAGTTTTCTTTTTTCTTCCTCAAAACTCTTCTCTCTCAAAAATCTCTTCCCTCTTCAAAATCATTGGCGAGTCCACCTCTTCTGGATTCTTACCACAAAGAGAAGATAGAGGTTTCCATTATGGTGGTGGTTTTTTCCAAAAAAACCCCAGTTTTGGGTTTTGGGGTGTTGCTAGTTTTGTTCAGTGGATCTAAGGAGGATTTGGAGCGTAACATGACAATTGGAAGAGGAAATCAAGAAGACTTGTGACTTTCAAGGGTAAGTGTTAAGCCTAACCCTAATTCCCTTTTTCTCCTTGTATGTTGCTATGTTGTAATTTTAATGCTTGACTAGTTTTTCGTCCTCTATTTTTAAAAGTTTCTATAAAATAATATAAAAATGGAGAATTGAATCACGGCTTTCTGTAGTGGTTTTCACAGACTTTCAAAGATAACTAATCGGAAAGGATGGTGGTGAAAGGCAATTTGGTGGTGGTGTCGGTGTTAGAACCTTAAAATTAGGTCAGTAAGAAACCCACAATGCCACCCAAAATTATAAATAAACACATTATTAATCATGGAAACACCACAAAGAATCAACCAAGAAAGGAATCAACAAAAATAAAAAAAATAAAAACTAAAACAAAATACACTCTAAATTAAAATCTGTAACACCACGTATTTTTTTAGTAATAAAGTAATTTAAGTAATTTTATTATTGAAGGGCATTTTTGGAATTTTGGACTTCAAGTGTTAATTGCAGGATTTTAATTGTTGGCGTAAAATTATTCAATTTGGAAATTAATGGTAGGAATTAATTTCATTTTGGGAAGGGAAGGAATTTAATAGTATAAAGTGGAATAAGGAAAAAAATAAAATATAGTTTATTTTTATTTCCTTTTTTAGTATTATTATTAATTATTATTATTATTTTTATAACCCCCCCCCCCCTCCAAATTCTCTTCTCCCTCACGCACGACCAAACCCCCCTCCATTTTTTTACTCAGCTTGTCTGTCCTCCTCAGCCGACTAGATCGCCAGCCGCCGTCCTCTTTAGCCCGATCAGATCGCCAACTGTTGCCGTCCTCAGCCCAACCAGACCGTTTCACCGGTTGGTAGCGAGCCTCCACAGCCACTCACCGCCGCCGACCAGTGTTGCTCCTCTGCGCGTCACCCACGAACCAACCAGTGCCGCTCCAGACGCATCTGCACCTGAGCCACTGTAGCCAGCGCCGCTTCTCTCCTTCAGTCAATCGGATCTATGCCAGATTCCAACTGTCGTGGCCGTCGTTGCTTGTGCCATCATCAGATTTATCAATTTGGGTAAGATTTCTGTTGTTTGGGGTTGTTTTCAGTTGATTCTTGACTGCCCATTTACTTTTGGCACCAATCAATTGAGGCCTTTATGTTTCAACTTTGGATTCATGTTCTTGAAGGTATTAAGGTGCTGTTAGGTGAAGTTGGAATTGTTTTAGCAGATTTGGTGCGCCTCATATCACACTTTGGGTGAGTTTACCCAGATTTTTGGCAGTACTTGGAGTATGTGTGATTAGGCCTTGGTTTTAATTTTAAAACTTGGTTGCGTTCTTATGTCAGGGTCTTACTTGGAGTTGCTGGTTTCGTTGGTTGTCTGATATTATCTGCGGATTTTCGATTTAGGTAAAGTTAAATTGAAGATCTTTAAATAATTTGGTTAATTGGATTTATACTCCAAAGAGAGTTTAAAACTTTGGATTTGTTATTTTTGGACCAGTGGTGCTAAATTAATATTTGTAATGTATGTTATAGGGTGGATTCAAAGCCTTCCAAGAGTTGTAAGAGGGTTAATTACTTGGATTAATTTGTGACCAAATTTGAGGTAAGTAATCTTACTACTGGAACTGCCCACAGGCCAGGCACTAGATGTAGTTAGTATGATAGATGAATATTATGATAAAACGATGGCATGATAGACTGATAATTTAGTATAACCGATGTATGTTCTTGATCGAGGATCTGAAAGATTTATTTGTGCACGTAGATACTTGAATGCTAGCATGAGATTATATTTGATTCCATGAGGTTGTATTTGATATGTGAATATTGAGACATGTATGTATGTCATAGAACCATATTGTGATAATTATGATGTTGAGACTATGACAGTGATTTTACTGATTAGTTAGATGCCCATTAGATATTGTGTTTCCTTCGGGATTCATCAAATTGTGTTTCCTTTAGGATTCACCAGATTGTGTTTCCTTCAGGATTCACCAGATATTGTGTTTCCTTTGGGATTCACTAGAGGTAGTGGGCATACATAATTATAGTAGAGTAGAAACTAGTTTTGCATGTATGTATGTGTCCCATGAGGAATAAGACAGTTCATATGTTCCACCAGAGGTAGGCATCTAGAGGACATAGATGCCTAACCTGACCCTAGTAGTGGGGTTACTTACTGAGTATTTTATACTCATTCTTTCTCATGTTGTTGTTTCAGGTAAAGGTAGAGATGCACCGGCGAAGGACAAGCAGAATTCATGATCGAGCCACTAGGACTAATTTTATGCTTCTGCTCATGATTAGATTTCCTTTCATGTTTTACTTAATTTTAAGTTTTGATATTTGAAACCTACTATTAAGGATTGTTTTCAGACTTATTTATTAACATTTATGATTTATGGGTACCCTATTGTTGTTTTTAATATTTGCATTTAATAAAGGACTTTGGAAATTACCTTATTTATTTAGCATTTATTTCACCATAAAAGAGTGTCGTTTTAAGTTCCATGCATGCATGTATTTAGTAACGGCCTAACTTAAGTCCTAGGGGGTCGAGTCGTTACAGTTGGTATCAGAGTCCACGTTTTGGGTTCTATAGACTGACTTACTATATAAGTCTAGATTGTCCCTGTGGCCCAGTACAGATTCCTCGTCATTGCCAGGTATGTCGTACTAATGAAAGTTTCAGTGTATATATGAGATTAGTGATGTAGTGTTTTTATAGCATGATTTCTGTGAAAGACCCAGAGATAGATAGTTAATTTATGAGTTCATGACAGAACATGGCACCTAAACCTAGAACAAGAAAGACCGTTAGAGGAGGGGTGCAAGAAGAGGGAGTTGAGTGTAGCCAGACTGTCCCGACAGCTCTAAATCCACCTATAGCCCAAGTCGATGAGAAGGCAATGGAAGCCAAAATTAGTGAAGCTGTTGCATCCTCCCTGATGGGAAAACCGCAAGAGCTGATTCGTAAAAAGATCTCAAGATAGACTGCCAAAAACCAGGCTCAGAAGGAACCGGTGCCACCCGAGCAGTTACAGCAGACCCGACCGTAAGATAGAGACATGCAAGGCTTGTCTCTTGAGGCTAAACATTTGAGGGATTTCAGGAAGTTTGACCCTCGCTCCTTTGATGGATGTTGGGGGACCCCACCAAAGCAGAGATGTGGTTGTCATCTATCGAGACAATTTTTTGTTTTATGAGGTGCCTAGAAGAGCACAAGCTTCAATGCGTAGTTTTCATGTTGATTGGCAATGCAGAAATCTGGTGGCGTTCAGCAAAGAAAATGATTGATACTGGTGGGAAACTTGCAACTTGGGAGCAATTCAAGGAGCGCTTTTATGAGAAGTATTTTACGGCTAACACCCGATACAACAACTAGACAGAATTCTTGAACTTGAAATAGGGAGTTATGTCGGTGGAGGAGTATGAACAGGAATGTGATAAGCAGTCCCACTTTGCTCCTAAACTAGTAACCACCAAGGAAGCGAGGACTGAAAGATTCATCCAGGGTCTGAGGAGCGGACTGCGAGGTATGGTACATGCCTTGGACCTCAAGAAGTACGCGGCGACACTGGGGCCACCGTGAGGATCGATACTGACTTCCAGGCAGGAGAAGAGTACAGGAGGCCGCTCGGGATTGGGACCTCTGCAGGTCAGAAAAGAAAGGTTGAACCCAGGGCTCCTGAGCATCAGCAGAGGAACCAGAACACAGTTAATGCACCACGTCAAGGAGGATAGGCCGATATGCACTACTTGTGGTAGGCGACACTGGGGATGATGCCTAGCCGGCTCTAAGGTCTGTTTTCGATGTGGCTAGAAGGGCATATGTCAGAGAAATGACCAAGGAGGAATGTGTCTGAACTCAGGAGCCAACCTGTAAGCTCGTTTCAGGGAGGCTCGAGTTTTCAACAGTAGTAGGGTAGGGTGTTTTCTACCACTCGGCGTGAGGCCGAGAAGTCAGGCATAGTGGTGACAGGTACACTTCCCATTTTGGGGCACCATGCTTTAGTTTTGTTTGACTTTGGCTCTTCGCACTCATTTATATCTTCTATATTTGTAAAGCATGCCATGTTAGACTTAGAAACTTTGCCCTTTGCACTGTCTATCTCCACTCCATCAGGAGTGATCATGTTAGCCATAAAAAAGATAAAAGCATGTCAGGTAGAGATAGCAAATCACGCATTAGATGTGATTTTGGGAATGGATTGCTTAGCTGCTAATCATGCCAGCATAGATTCTTCCGTAAGGAGGTCATCTTTAACCCTCATACAGGAGCCAGTTTTAAGTTTAACGGGGTTGGGACTGTGGTCCTACCCAAAGTGATTTCAACATTAAAGGTCAATAGAATGTTTGACCAAGGAGCCTGGGGCTTTATGGCCAATGTGGTTGACACTAGAGGGGCTGAAGTCACCTTGACTTCAGAGCCAATAATGAGAGATTTTCCAGACATTTTCCCAGAGGATCTTCCTTGACTGCCCCCGCAGTGGGAGATAGATTTTGCTATTGAGTTGGAGCCAGGCACGACCCTTATTTCGATGGCTCCAAACAGGATGGCACCAGCAGAGCTGAGGGAATTAAAGGTCCAATTGCAGGAGTTGTTGAACAAGGGTTTCATATGCCCTAGCATGTCACCATAGGGAGCTGAACAAGGTGACCTTCAAGAACAAGTATCCCCTTCCTAAGATTGATGACTTGTTCGACCAGTTACAGGGAGCTACGGTATTCTCAAAGATTGATCTCCGGTCAGGATACCATCAGCTGAGAATAAAGGACAATGACATACCCAAGACAGCTTTTCGTTCGAGGTATGAGCATTATAAGTTCATAGTGATGTCGTTCGGACTAACGAATGCCGCAGCAGTGTTCATAGATTTGATGAATAAGGTGTTCAAGGAATTCCTCAACACCTTCGTGATTGTTTTTATTGACTACATCTTGGTTTATTCCAAGACAGAGGTCAAACATGAGGAGCATTTGCGAAAAGTTTTGGAGACGTTGAGGGCCAATAAGCTATATGCTAAGTTTTCTAAATCTGAGTTTTGGTTGAGGCAAGTGTCCTTTCTAGGGCATGTCGTATCAAAGGAAGGTGTTTCTCTGTGGATCCTGCAAAGATTGAGGCAGTTATGAGTTGGGCTCATCCAACCACAGCCAGTAAGGTACGCAGTTTCCTGGGGCTAGCCGGCTACTATAGACGATTTGTAAAGCACTTCTCTCGCATAGCCGCCCCATTGACTGAGTTGACCCGCAAGGGAGCCCCTTTCGTTTGGAATGAGGCTTGTGAGAATAGTTTCTAAGATCTCAAGCAGAGGTTGGTTTCAATCCCTGTCATTATAGTACCAGATGGATCAGGTGGTTTTGTCATTTATAATGACGCATCCAAGAAGAGGTTGGGAGGCGTACTGATGCAGCAGGGTAGAGTAGTTGCTTACGCTTCACGTCAGCTAAAGAAGCATGAACAGAATTATCCCACACATGACTTGGAGTTAGCAGCAATGGTTTTTGCTCTTAAGATCTGGAGACATTACTTATATGGAGAGAAGATACAGATATTCACCGACCACAAGAGTTTAAAGTACTTTTTCACTTAGAAGGAGTTGAACATGAAGCAAAGAAGGTGGTTAGAGCTGGTGAAGGATTATGACTGCAAAATTTTGTACCACCCAGGGAAGGAAAATGTAATGGCAGATGCCCTAAGCAGAAATGTGGCTCATTCAGCAACCCTCATTACTAGACAGACTTATTTGTGCAAGGAGCTAGAGCGGGCAGAAAATGCAATCGCAGTGGGGAAGGTCATAGCACAGTTAGTGTAGTTGTCAGTGCGACCGAGTCTAAGGCAGAGAATTATTGATGCGTAGCATTGTGACCCTTATCTGGAGGAGAGAGTTCGTAGGTGGAATCATGCCAGGATGGAAAATTCTCAATATCAGCGGAAGGTGGTCTTCTTTATCAGGGACATTTGTGCGTGCCAGCAGATAATGATATTAAGAATGAGTTGTTGTCAGAGGCTCATAGTTCCTTATTTTTTATTCACCCTAGCTGCACCAAGATGTATCAGGGCTTGAAACGTTCTTACTGATGGAATGATATGAAAAGAGAGGTTGCGGAGTTCGTCAGTAAGTGCTTGGTGTGCCAGCAAGTGAAAGCCCCGAGGAAGAAGCCAGTAGGCTTGTTACAACCATTGAGTGTGCCAGAATGGAAGTGGGAGCATGTGTCTATGGACTTCATCGTAGGGTTGCCATGGACAGTCAAAGGTTTCACGGTGATTTGGGTTGTGGTAGACAGACTTACTAAATTAGCATATTTCATACCTAGGAGGTCCACCTTTTCAATAAATAAGTGGGCACAAATATACATGAAGGAGGTGGTGAGATTACACAGAGTGCTTGTGTCCATTGTGTCGGACAGAGACCCTCATTTCACGTCTAACTTCTGAAAGAGTCTTCAGGCAGCCTTGGGGACCCAGTTGGATTTCAATACAACTTTTCACCCACAGACTAATGGACAGACCGTGTTATTGAATCAGATATTAAAAGACATGTTGCGTGCCTGTGCCGTAGAGTTTTCAGGAAGCTGGGATGCTCACTTGCATCTGATGAAGTTTACTTATAATAACAGCTACCAGTCCACTATTGGGATGTCTGAGTTATTGAATCAGATATTGGAAGACATGTTGCGTGCCTGTGCCATAGAGTTTTTCAGGAAGCTGGGATGCTCACTTGCATCTGATGAAGTTTGCTTATAATAACAGCTACCAGTCCACTATTGGGATGTCACCATTTGAGGCACTTTATGGGAAGAGTTTCAGGTCTCTTGTATTGGGATGAGGTAGAAGAGAGGAAATTGCTAGGACTCGAACTAGTACAGACCACGAATGAGGCAATACAGAAGATCAGGGCTCGTATGCAAATAGCTTAGAGCAGGAAAAAGAGCTATGCCGCTGATGTGAGACGTAAGGACCTGGAATTTGAGACTGGTGTTAAGGTGTTCTTAAAAGTGGCACCCATGAAAGGTATTCTGAGGTTTGGCAGGAGAGGGAAGTTGAGCCCAAGATTCATTGGACCTTTCGAGGTCTTGGAACGAGTTGGCCTCGTAGCTTACCAATTGGCATTGCCGCCAACACTCTTTTCAATTCATAATGTCTTCCATGTTTCGATGCTGAGGAAGTATGCGACAGACCCGTCTCATGTCGTTGACTTCGAGCCCTTGCAGTTGAATGAAAACTTGAGCTACGAGGAGAAACCTGTAGAGATCCTCGCCAGAGAAGTAAAGACATTGCGCCGCCAGGAAATTGCATTTGTGAAAGTCCTGTGGCAGAATCACTAGTTCAAGAAGGCTACCTGGGAGCGAGAGGATGAGATGAAGGCCCAGTACCCAGAGCTTTTTCAGGAATGAACTTTCGAGGACGAAAGTTCTTTGAGGAGGAAAGAATATAACACCCCGTATTTTGTTAGTAATAATGTAATTTCAGTAATTTTTATTATTGAAGGGCATTTTTGGAATTTTGGACTTCAAGTGTAATTGCGGGATTTTAATTGTTGGCGTGAAATTATTCAATTTGGAAATTAATGGCAGAAATTAATTTCATTTTGGGAAGGAAAGGAATTTAATAGTATAGAGTTGAATAAGGAAAAGAATAAAATATAGTTTATTTTTATTTCCTTTTTTAGTTTATTATTATTATTATTTTATAACCCCTCCCCCAAATTCCCTTCTCCCTCACGCGTGACCAAACCTCCCACCCCCTCCGTTTTTTTTACTCAGCCGCCCGTCCTCCTCAGCCCGACTAGACCACCTCCACCCGAGCCCTGTAGCAGGCCTCCATAACCGCTCGCTGTTGCACGATCGAGCCGCCGTCAACAAGCACTGCTCCTCTGCGCGTCACCACGAACCGACCAGCGTCGCTCCAGACGCATCTGCATCCGAGTCATCGCCGTCAGCGTCGCGCCTCTCCTTCAATCGACTAAATCTACGTCGGATTCCTCCTGTTATCATCGTCGTTGCTTGTGCCGTCATCAGATTATCAATTTGGGTAAGATTTCTGCTGTTTAGGGTTGTTTTCAGTTGATTCTTGACTGCCCATTTACTTTTGGCACCAATCGATTGAGGCCTTTATGTTTCAAATTTGGATTCATGTTCTTGGAGGTATTGAGGTGCTGTTAGGTGAAGTTGGAATTGTTTTAGCAGATTTGGTGCGCCTCATATCACACCTTGGGTGTGTTTACCCGGATTTTTGGCAGTACTTGGAGCATGTGTGATTAAGCCTTGGATTTAATTTTAAAACTTGGGTGCGTTCTTATTTCAGGGTCTTACTTGGAGTTGCTGGTTTCGTTGGTTGTCTAATATTATCTGCGGATTTTCAATTTAGGTAAAGTTAAATTGAAGATCTTTAAATAATTTTGTTAATTGGATTTAGACCCCAAAGATGAGTTTGAAACTTTGGATTTGTTATTTTTGGATCAATGGTGCTAAATTAATATTTGTAATGTATGTTATAGGGTGAATTCAAAGCTTTCCAAGAGTTGTAAGAGGGTTAATTACTTGGATTAATTTGTGACCAAATTTGAGGTAAGTAATCTTACTACTGGAACTACCTATGGGCTAGGCACTAGATGTAGTTAATATGATAGATGAATATTATGACAAAACGATGGCATGATAGGCTGATAGTTTAGTATAACTGATGTATGTTCTTAATTGAGGATCTGAAAGATTTATTTGTGTATGTAGATACTTGAATGCTAGCATGAGATGATATTTGATTCCATGAGGTTGTATTTGATTTGTGGATATTGAGGCATGTATGTATGTCATAGAACCATATTGTGATAATTATGATGTTGAGACTATGACAGTGGTTTTATTGATTAGTTAGATGCCTATTAGATATTGTGTTTCCTTCGGGATTCACCAGATATTGTGTTTCCTTTGGGATTCACCAGAGGTAGTGGGCATACGTAATTATAGTAGGGTAGAAACTAGTTTTGCATGTATGTATGTGTCGCATGAGGACTAGGGCAGTTCATATGTTCCACCAGAGGTAGGCATCTAAAGGACATAGATACCTTACTTTAATTATTATTCAAAATGGTACTCTTTTTGTAAACAGCTCTATTGAAGCAACAAGGTCTCGATCTCAAGGGATTAACAAAAAGTGCACTAGTGAATGAGGAAGTTCCACTGTTGCTGGAGGGAGGCGGGAAAATGGAGGTTTTGATGATACCAGTTTTGGTTGTTTGAAATGGTTAGATTAGTTTTGATTGTTTAATTGGGGTTCTGATGGTTTTCATTCTCTAGGTATGGTGAATCAATGGCAGTGCCAAAACTCCATTGCTTGCAGAGGATATTGGTAAATTTTATAGTGGAGACTACTACATCATTCTTTACACCTACCACTCTGGTGAGAGGAAAGAAGATTATTTCTTGTGCTCTTGGTTTGGAAAGGATAGCATCGAGGTTAGTTAGCATTAGGGTTTATTTTGAGAAAATCTAACTATTGTAAGTTACATACTTAAACTTGGAATGTGGTGGTACACTTGCCAATTCAGTTGAATAACTAATGCTGATTCTTTAAGAAAGGGAATAATGGAAGATTGTTTCCTTGATCTAATGAAAGTACTCTTGATTCCTGTAAAAGAATAATTGCTTGTAAACAAGTGTAGGGATGTTTTCTCATTCCTTACATTTTCATATAATGATATATTTAAGTGCATTTGTACATAAACATATGTGTTTATTGCTGTTAAACCATTTTTTATTATTTCAAACCTCAGGAAGATCAAAAGATGGCTACACAGTTGATGAATACAATGTCCAACTTGCTGAAAGGGAGGCTTGTTTAGGTATCATAAACATAAAGTATACGTGATAAATAGTTTCTATCTTTGGGAATTTCCTTATCATATACTTTTTTCTTTTGGCAGGGTTGTATATTTCAAGGCAAAGAGCCACCCCAATTTATTGCCCTCTTTCAACCTTTTGTGGTGCTCAAGGTGGTAGTCTTATAAAGCTTCTTTCTTAACTCATCTCTTTTGATTAGAATCACATTGTAGTTTCTTTTACAAGGTTCTGATGTGGAACTGAGAGGGTCCTTGAGAGACACAGAGAACCATCATTTTCTTAATGAATTCTGGTGTAGGGTGGCTTGAGCTCTAGTTACAACAAACTCATAGCAGATAAAGGATTGGCTAATGGAACTTACACGGAAGATTCTATTGCCCTTATTAGGATATCATAAACATCCATTCACAACAATAAAGCAGTGCAAGTTGAAGTTGTACGTAGTAGTGATTTTGATAATTTTCTTTCTATGTTAAGTGTGATTCATGCTTTTTAAAATGCCTTTTAATCTTGCCTCTTGAGGTTTGAAATATATGTGTGCATACATATTCAAGCTGACTGGAAATAATGTTATAACATTGTCATTAGGTCATGTTTCATGTTTATGCTGAAAGCCTGTACTAATTTGAGCCATTGCAAGTCTTATGGTAACGTCTCAACTTATGATTATCTAGGTTGCAACCTCACTGAACTCTACTGAGTGTTTTGTTCTACAATCTGGCTCTTCTGTTTTCTCTTGGCATGGAAACCAAAGTACATTCGAGCAGCAACAGTTAGCTGGGAAAAGTTGCAGAGTTTCTAAGGGTAAGGTCTCAAACATTTTATCCATTTATATATATTTGAATGGATACAATCTTCTGTTGCATGTGTTACGCTTATGCCCAAACCTTTATTGTTTATGATCCTTTGAACAACAGTGGTCAAAAAAAGAAGCCTATAACCAGATACTGCTAAAGCTAGGGGGTTTGTTCAAGAAGAATTATGAAGGGATCCATACTTACCAAGTGGAGAGGGACAGTAAACTCATAATGTTTGTAAAATCATAATCCTTGTATTACTTATAATTTGTGTTTTCAAGGCCTGAATTATTGTACGCCTTTTAAATTATAATTCTATAACAAAATTTATGGATTAAATGTAATAGATTTACTATCCATACATGAATAATATATCATAGCCATAACGTTCGATGATGATGTGTCATGTTATAATTTTTTACCAAAAAAATGGATTTGGCAAGGGAACTTTAAAAAATGGACAATAATTGATAAAACGGATAGATTCGGGCTTCAACGTCGATTAAGAATTAAAAAAAAATAGGTTTTAATGTCGGTTACAACCGACATTAAAGACCTTTAATGTTGGATACAACCAACAGGCTTTAATCACTATATCGGTTGCAACCAACATTCAAGGCTGTGTTATTGGTGTTATTGAAGCCCTTCAACCGACATTAAAGGGCTTTAATATCTGTTTAAAACCGACATTAAAGCCCGAATTTCTTCTAGTGATACTTGAGGATCGTTTTGACCACCGTCCAGTGATCTAATCCTAGATTAGACTAATATCGACTGACAATCCCTACTACATAGCAAATGTCAGGTCTAGTACATAACATTGCATACATAAGGCTGCCAACATCCGATGCATAGGGAATTTGTCTCATTTCCTCAACCTTTTGAGGAGTCTTAGGACACTATTCCTTAAACAATACAATTTCATGCCTAAAAGGTAATAAACCCTTCTTGGAATTGTGCATCGAATATCTGACAAACATCTTGTCAATATACGATGCTTGAAACAAGGCCAACCTTTTATTCTTATGATCCCTTATAATTCTGATCCCTAGAGCAAACTACGCCTCTCCCAATCTTTCATTTGGAATTGGGCGGCTAGTCATTTCTTTACATCAGTCAGTAAACCTACATCATTCCTAATGAGTAGGATATCATCCACATACAACACGAGGAAAACTACTAAGTTGTTGATGATTTTCTTGTAAACACAAGGCTTATCAACATTCTGATCAAAGCCATAAGATTTGATCGCAGTATCAAATCTTATATTCCAAGATTGAGATGCTTGTCTCAGTCCATAAATGAACCGATTAAGCTTGCAAACCTTTTGCTCTTGATCTTGCTCAATGAATCCTTCTGGTTGATTCATGTAGATGGTCTCTTCAAGATTATCATTCAAAAAGGCAATCTTGATGTCCATTTGCCATATCTCATAGTCATAATATATGGCTATGGACAAGAGAATCCTGATAGACTTTAACATGACAACAGGTGAGAAAGTTTCTTCATAGTCCACTCTTTCAATCTCGATATAACCCTTTGCCACAAGTCTAGCTTTAATGGTCTGTACCTTTCCATCTACTCTTCTTTTCCTCTTGTAGATCCATTTACAACCTATAGGTTTTACCCATCAGGTTGATCTACAAGCTCCCAGATAGAATTGAAGTACATGGACTCCATTTCTTGATTCATGGCTTTAATCCTCCATCCTTGTCAACATCTTCCATTGCTTACTTATAAGACAATGGATCCTTAACACCATCATCAATTATGATATTTTGGGCTTCTGTTAAACCCATGCAGCGTACAGGTGGGTTTACAACCCTCTCACAACGTCGAGACAATCTCAACTCTTGAGATGGAGGACTAGGTGAACCGACGTCAACAACCTTTGTTGCTCTATCACCCCGTTCAACAATCCTTGTTGAAGTCTCAACAGTTTCATTAGAAATCTCACTTAAAACAATTTTACTTCGTGGTTTATGATCCCTCATGTGGTCTTCTTCCAAGAAGGTAGCGTTTGTCGATACAAACACTTTATTCTTACTTGGATCATAGAAGTATCCACCTATTGTTTCCTTGGGGTAACCTACAAATAAGCACACTTTTGAATAAGGTTCCAACTTTTTGGGGTTTTCCATTAGCACATGGGCTGGACATCCCCAAATTCTGAAGTGGCACAAACTACTTTAACAACCTCTCCATAACTCAAAAGGTGATTCAAAAACATTCTTTGAGGGAACGTTGTTCAAAATGTAAACTGCAATATCTATTGCATATCCCCAAAACGAGTCAGAAAGATGAGCATAACTCATCATAGACCGAACCAAGTCCAACAGGGTTCTGTTTCTCCTTTTTGATACCGTAGGATCTAAAGGCAATACTGGAGGGGAGGGGGGGGCGCAGGGATGAATAGGGTTGATTACCAATTTTTAAAAATAATTTTATCTCAAACAATGCTCAATAAAGTTAACCCACTAATTTGATTAAAGAAAATTTATGCAAGACAAAACTTAAATCATGCAAGCTATGATAACTTCAAATTTAAAGACAATTTAATCAAGGATAAATTTAAAACACACTAGAAATTAAATCATGCAATTAGGAAAAATTAAAAAATAACTAGACAAGAAGCAAAAAATTGAAAAAAGAAATAAAAGAGAGAGGAGGAAGAGAAACACACGGGAATTATAGTGGTTCGGCAAATTGCCTACTCCACTCTCCAAGACTCCTTGGGTATTTCACTAAGTGATCCTCTTGCAGGTGAGGACCAAACCGACACACGACCTCTTTTCCTAGGTAAAGAGAAACCAAGATCTTTTTACAGTTCAGGATCAAACCAATTTCTTTTTCTCACAACCCAAGTGTTACCCACACCTTAATACAATTCCCAAAAATTAAAAGAAAACCTAAATATTACCTCTTGAAGGCTAAATACACAAGTTGAGCACTAAAAAAACTCACAAAAATAACTCTAGGCCAATTAGGAGCAAGGAGGACAAGAATTTGAGAGTAGAGAGAATTGAGAGCTTAAGACTTGATAGCTTTTTGGTGTGTGTATGAAGAGTAAAATCAAGTCGAATTTATAGTGAGGGGGATAAATTTTTGCCATTGGATATGAGTGCAAATGAAGGGTGGAGATTGAATGAAAATAGAAAAGGAAAGGATTTGAAAAGGAATTTTGAAAGATTGGAATTATTGAGATTTGGAGAATAAAAAGGATTTGAAAAGGAATTTTGAAAGATTGGAATTATTGAGATTTGGAGATAAAAAAAGGATTGAAAAGGAATTTTGAAAGATTGGAATTATTGAGATTTGGAGAATAAAAGGATTTGGAAAAGGAATTTTGAAGATTGGAATTATTGAGATTTGGAGAATAAAAAGAATTTGAAGGATGAAAATTTAGGAGAGGAAATCAAATTTGAAAGGCTGAAAAATCTTAAACCGCGCCACATGTCGCCCATACTATTGATCCGCACGTCAATTAACGATTTCTCCTCCTTTTCCCTTTTTTTTTTTAAAAAATATCACCCGCCACTTGTCATTATCTCATTCGTCCACGGTCGCCACGTCATTGCCACATCATCGCCATTGTCAGCAAAAAATGACCGGTTGGAGCGCCATGTCAGCTTACCATTCATCAATATTGACCGTTTGTGTGCCACGTCGGATGCCATGACAAGCAAGGTGCCACGTGTCACTGCCACGTTGGATTTCCTCTCCAATCTTCTTTTGCTTATAACTTTCTCGTTTGAACTCCGATTTGAGCGATTCAAATTGCATTGGAATCGTCTTTCCAAGCTCTACAAGATAGTGACTCTGAAACACTGAAAATGTTAGTACAAAAATCTGAGTTTGTTATCATCAAAATACTTTGTTTGATTGAAGCCCTAAAGCTAACAATCTCCCCCTTTTTTATGATGACAAACCACCCTAATACTAAAAATACTTCTCCCCCTTTTGTTATCAACAAAAAGATATACAAGTGATTTTTCTCCCTCTTAATCATCCAAATAATGCTCCCCCTCAATAAATTATCACACATAAATTCGTAGAAATATGAATAATGCTCCCCCTATCAAACATAGTTCGGCAATTCTAATAATACCAAGTGCAAGTTTATTTTTACAAAAGGCTTCTTCATTTAATATCTTTGTAAGAATATATGCTACCTGGTTCTTAGTATTAACATAATTAATGACAATATTCTTATTTTGTACATGCTCTCGAAGAAAATGATGTCTAATATCTATATGCTTTGTTCTAGAATATTGAATGGGATTTTTAGTTAAATTAATTGAACTAGTATTATCACAAAAGATTGGTACTTGTTCAAAATTTAAACCAAAATCACGCAACGTTTTTTTTATCCATAAAACTTGAGAACAACAACTAGCAACAGCAATATATTCAGCCTTAATGGTAGATAATGCAACACAATTTTGCTTTTTACTATACCAAGATACTAAAGAACTACCTAGAAAATGACATGCACTAGTACTTTTTCTATCAGTTAGACTACCAGCAAAATCAGCATCAGAATATGCAATCAAATCTAAAGATGTATATTTAGGATACCATAAGCCTAAATCAATGGTACCAAGCAAATATTTAATAATTCTTTTTACAACATGCAAGTGCGATTCTTTAGGACATGATTGAAATCTAGCACACATGCATACACTAAACATAATATCTGGCCTACTTGCAGTTAAGTAAAGCAAGGATCCGATCATACCTCTATAAGCTTTAATATCTACGCTTTTACCTTTTTCATCTTTATCGAGCTTTGTAGTGGTACTCATCGGGGTCTTAGCTACTTTTGCATTATCGAACTTAAACCTTTTGAGTAAGTCCCTTGTGTACTTCTCTTGAATTATGAAGATTCCAGCTTCAAGTTGTTTAATTTGAAGCCTAAGGAAGAATTTAAGTTCTCCCATCATGCTCATTTCAAACTCACTATGCATACACTTAGAAAATTCTTCACAAAGAGAAGAGTTAGTAGCACAAAATATAATATCATCAACATAGATTTGCACTAATAAAATATCATTATCTTTAATTTTGATAAAAAGAGTAGTATCAATAAGTCCTATTTTAAAACCATTTTCTAGCAAAAATTTACTTAAACAGTCATACCAAGCTCTAGGAGCTTGTTTAAGACCATAAAGTGCTTTATTTAATTTTAAAACATGATTTGGATTATCAAAGTTTTCAAAACCAGGAGGTTGTTCAACATACACATCCTCCATTATGAAACCATTTAAGAAAGCACTTTTTACATCTATTTGAAATAAAGTAAAATTCTTATGAGATGCAAATGCAAGCAACATGCGAATAGATTCTAATCTAGCAACAAGAGCAAATGTTTCCTCATAATCTATTCCTTCTTCTTGACTATAGCCTTGAGCAACTAGTCTAGCTTTATTTCTAACAGTATTACCAGATTTATCCATTTTATTTCTAAATATCCATTTAGTACCTATAACAGGATGATCACTAGGACAGGGGACTAATTCCCACACATTATTTCTTTCAAATTGATTTAATTCTTCTTGCATAACAATTAACCAGATTCAGCATCTTTAAAAGACTTTAGTTCAATTTGAGACATGAAAGCAACATTATTTAAAGCATTTAAAGAAGAGTGAGTTCTTACCCATTGAGATACATCACCTATTATTAACTCCTGAGGATGGTGAGTGGAGAATCTCCAATCCTGAGGAGGGATTTTTCTGGCTCTTTCTGAGATTCATTTAATACTGCTTCCCTATCTTTAATACTAAGATCTTCAACAGGTATTTCTAATTTACCACTAGTAGAAACTTTATTAGTGGCATCATGTGATTCATCAAAAACAACATTCATTGACTCTTCAAGTACATGAGTTCTTTTATTAAAAAATCTATATGTTTTACTACATGTAGAATATCCTAAGAATATGCCAATGTCCGTTTTTTACTCAAACTTTCCAAGTTTCTCTTTGTCTTTCAAAATAAAACATTTGCAACCATAGACTTTGAAATAGCTAATATTTGGAGTTTTATTATTAAAAAGCTCATAAGGAGTTTTATCTAAAACAGGTCTTATTAAAACACGATTCATTACATAAGATGCAGTATTAACAACTTCAGCCCAAAAAGATTTTGGTAAATCATATTCATTAAGCATGGAGGTAGCTAATTCTTGTAAAGATCGATTTTTTTCTTTCTATAACACCATTTTATTTAGGTGTTTTTGGAGAGGAAAAATCATGAGAAATTCCATTTTCTTCACAAAAATTTTCAAAAGAAGAATTTTCAAATTCTCCTCCATGATCACTTCTAATTTTCGAAATCATAAAACCTTTTTCATTTTGAATTATTTTTGAAAAGCTAATAAAAGATTTTAAAGCTTCATCCTTATGAGATAAAAATAAAACCCAAGTGAATCTCAAAAAATCATCAACTATAACAAACGCATAATGTTTTCCACTTAGACTTGCAACTCTAGTAGGTCCAAAAAGGTCTATATGTAACAGCTGCAAAGGTCTAGAAGTAAAAACCATTTTCTTTGGTTTGAAAAAAGACTTAGTTTGTTTACCCATTTGACAAGCATCACAAACTTTATCTTTTTCAAAGTTTAATTTTGGAAGACCTCTAACAAGGGATTTCTTAGAAATATTTGAAATTAAATGCATGCTAGCATGACCTAACCTTCTATACCATAACCACGAATCTTCATGCAATGCAGATAAACATTTATTTTCTACTATAGGACAATCTAATAGATCAAAGTATAAACATTTTTATCTCTATTTCCTACAAACAGAACTTTTCCATCACATACATTTTCTATTGTTTAATTTTTATCACTAAAAATTACTCTATATCCTTTATCACATAATTGACTAATACTTAATAAATCATACTTTAAACCATCAACCAACAAAACATTTTCAATAAGAAAATTCAAACCGTTACTAATATTACCTTTGCCAACAATCTTACCCTTTTTATTGTCACCGAAGGTAACGTATCCTCCATCTTTCTTTTCTAGGTATGTGAATTTTGTGTGGTCCCCAGTCATATGTTTTGAACATCCACTGTCCCTGTCTCTTATACACATCTAGATGTGTATAAGAGACAGCTCTATGGATCTCAAACATACCTGAGAGAATTAATTCTCAAGATGTAACCTTAGGTACCCAAATTTGTTTGGGTCCTTGGGGGTTAGCTAACAAAAATTTAGGAATCCATTCTTTTTCATTCATAATATTGATTTTTCTTAAATTGCATGCATAAGCTTTATGACCATGTTTTCCACGTGCATGACAAATAATAGAACCTTCTTTGACAAAGTAGTTAGTAAATTTCTTTTGTTTTTGGTGAGGTTTATAACCTAAGCCACTTTTATCAAATATGCATTGTTGCTTACCCATCATGATATCTAAATACTTTTTCCCATTTGTAAACTTTAAAAGAGTAGCTGAAATATCTTTATTTTTATTTTCTAATAATTTATACTCTTCTTTTAAAGCATGCAAATTTAATTTAGATAAATCTAGATCTTTTCATTATGTCTCATTTTTCTCTTTTAGATTATATAGCTCAATTAATAATTATTATTTTCAAGAGCTAATTTAGCATTTTTCTTCCTAAGAGACATATATTTGCAACCTAGTTTTTCAAATTCAATTTTAATTTCATTATATGCATCAATGAGCTCATCAAAAGTAAGGTTTTCAGGACTTACCTCATCGTCGTCGTCGTCGTCATCTCCAAAAGCCATAATGCACAGATTTGCTACTTTTTCCTCCCTTTCATCGATTTCGTCCCAAGTATCTTTCATGGCCTTCCTGCTCTTCTTTGAAATGGCTTTTCTTTGAGGACAGTCCCACTTCACGTGTCCGGACTTTTTGCATTCATAACAGATGTTGTATTTTTGTTGCTCTTTTCTCCTTTGCCTTTTTTATTATTGACTTTCTTTGAGAAGTTCCTTTTCCTAAAATGTTTTTTGAACTTCTTGGTCAAGTAAGCGAACTCCTCATCATTTAGTTCAGCTTCAGTTTCAGAGTTCTCTTGAACTTGAGTGGACTTTAATGCTAGACTCTTCTTCTTTTTGACATCTTCTTCTACATTGGCCTTCATGATTATCTCATGTGTCATGAGAGATCCAACGAGCTCCTCCAATGGAAGTTTTGAGAGGTCTTTTACTTCTTGGATCGCCATCACCTCAGCTTCCCAACTCTTAGGCAATGATCTAAGAATTTTTCTCACATTTTCAGAGGTGATATAAGATTTTCCCAATCCCTTCAAAGCATTAACAATATTCGTGAACCTAGTAAACATTTCAGATATAGTTTCATTTGAATCCATTTTAAACAATTCATAATTATGAACTAATATACTAATCTTTGACTCTTTAATTTGATTAGTTCCTTCATGAGTTACTTCAAGCATATCCCAAATTTCTTTAGCAGAATTACATACAGAGACTCGATTAAACTCATCAGGACATAAAGCACAAAACAAACAATTCATGGCTTTAGCATTAATAAAAAACTTCTTTTTATCTTCATCATTAAACTCTTTTTCTTCCTTAGGAATATCTTTATTATCAACTATCTTAGTAGGAATTAAAGGACCATTAGAAACAATTTTTCATAGATTATAGTCAATAGAAATCAAATAAATTCTCATCCTAGTTTTCCACCATACATAATTATTTCCATCAAACAAAGGTGGCCTAGTGGTAGATTGACCTTCACCATACCCATTTATTCCAGTAGTTGCCATAAGCTCGAACAATTAAGTTTTTCGAAAAAGGAAGAGAATATAATAAAAAAAAAAAAATTTAAGATTTTTATAAAGAGAAATACTTTACCAAAATTTAGATTTTAATCAAAAAGATTTCAAAGATTAAGAAGTAGAAAAAAATAAGGTTTTAATAACCAAGTTTCAAGAAAAAAAAAATTCTATGAAAACAACTTTTAAAACTCAAATTTTCAAACTTTTTGAAAAAAATAGAAAAATTCCAGATTTAATAAGATTAAAAAACAGAATGTAAAATCAAGAAAAAAATTACAAAACCTTTTTGAAATAAGAAAATCGAGTTATCTGCTCTGATACCAATTGTAGGATCTAAAGGCAACACGGGGGTGAATAGGGTTGATTACCAATTTTTAAAAAATAATTTTATCTCTAAACAATGCTCAATAAAGTTAACCCACTAATTTGATTAAAGAAAATTTATGCAAGACAAAACTTAAATCTTGTAAGCTATGATAACTTCAAATTTAAAGACAATTTAATCAAAGATAAATTTAAATAATACACTAGAAATTAAATCATGCAATTAGGAAAGATTAAAAAAATAATTGAGACAAGAAGCAAAAAATTGAAAACAAGAAATAAAAGAGAGAGAGGAAGAGAAAACACCGGGAATTATAGTGGTTCGGCAAATTGCCTACTCCACTCTCCAAGACTCCTTCTTGGGTATTTCACTAAGTGATCCTCTTGCAGGTGAGGATCAAACTGACACACAACCCTCTTTTTCCTAGGCCAAAGAGAAACCCAAGATCCTTTTTACTGGTTCAGGATCAAACCAATTTATTTTTCTCACAACCCAAGGTGTACCCACACCTTAATACAATTCTCAAAAATTAAAAGAAAACCTCACAATATTACCTATTGAAGGTTAAATACACAAGTTGAGCACTCAAAAAAATAACTCTAGGCCTATTTAGGAGCAAGGAGGACAAGAATTTGAAAGTAGAGAGAATCGAGAGCTTAAAACTTGATAGCTTTTTTGGTGTGTGTATTTAAAGAGTAAAATCAAGTCGAATTTATAGGCGAGGGAGATAAATTTTGGCCATTGGATATGAGTGCAAATGAATGGTGGAGATTGAATAAAAATAGAAAAGGAATTTTGAAAGATTGGAATTATTGAGATTTGGGGAATAAAAAGGATTTGAAGGATGAAAATTTAGGAAGGAAATCAAATTTGAAAGGGCTGAAAAATCTTAAACCGCGCCATGTGTCACCATACTATTGATCTGCGGGTCAATTAACAATTTCTCTTCCTTTTTCCTTTTTTTTTAAAAAAATATCAGCTGCCACTTGTCATTATCTCATTCATCCACGGTCGCCACGTCACTACCACATCATATGCCACGTCATCGCCATGTCAGCAAAAATGACCGATTGGAGCACCACATCATCTGCCGCGTCAGCTACCACATCATCAATATTGATCGTTTGTGCGCCACGTCGGATGTCATGTCAGCAAGGTGCCACGTGTCACTGCCACGTTGGATTTCCTCTCCAATCTTCTTTTGCTTATAACTTTCTCGTTTGAAGTCCAATTTGAGTGATTCAAATTACGTTGGAATCGTCTTTTCGAGCTCTACAAGATAGTGACTCTGAAACACTAAAAATATTAGTACAAAAAATCTAAGTTTTTTATCATCAAAATACTTGGTTTGATTGAAGCCCTAAAGCTAACAGATACACCATTTGCTGAGGTGTACCTGGGGTATAGAATTGGGACATGATTCCATGTTCTATCATATAGTTTTGGAATCTTAAGTCCATATACTCTCGACCACGATCAGATCGTAGTATTTTTATCTTTTTACCTAACAAATTTTCAACTTCAATCATGTACTCCTTGAACTTTTCAAGAACTTCAGACTTATATTGCATTAGGTATAGATACCCAAATCTAGAAGAATCATATATGAAAGAGATGAAATATTCATAACCACCTCGTGCTCTTACATTCATCAGACCATGGAGGTCTGAATGTATAAGCTCCAAGTTTCTTTGGTTCTATAACCTTTTCCAGTAAAAGGTCGTTTGGTCATTTTGCCTTCAAGGCATGACTCACATACTCGCAAAGAATTTTCTTCTAAACTATTTAGAAGTCCACTTTTCACTAACTTTTCAATCCTATTGAGATTGATGTGACCTAACCTTAGATGCCAAAAATGGGTATTTTCTTTAGGAGAAATTCTCGGTCTTTTTACAGTTGTTGCTGTTTTGAACATTTCAGTATTGAGCACATCTTTTATGACTAATGACCTTAGTACATATAAATTATTTTCCATTGAACCAAGACCTAACTCCATTTCATTCTTAAATATAAACACTTTATTTTCAAAGAAGGATATGGAATAATTTTGTTCAATTAGACAGAAAACAGAAATTAGGTTCCTCTTGATATAAGGAACTATATATACGTTATCTAATAACATATATCGTTTCTTTTCCAAACATTTTATTTTATTAACGATGTTATATAAAGAGACTAACCATTTCGTGGTCCCATGTCTCCACATGAATGATCAGGATCAGATCATTTATATAGGATACCCCCGCTCACATATCTTCACATGAATGATCAGGATCAGATCATTTGTAGCACTTTACAATACTTGTAACACCTACAAAGTGGGTCGTATCCATAGTGTCACCAGGATAAGGTACACAATCTTATCAATCTACTACAGATCGTTTAGGTTATTATTTAAACAAGATCCACTTGTATGTCTCTACATACTTGTTTAAATTACATGAAATAACCTTGGATCTTAGTTTATTGGATTGAATATATGCTGATAAAATAACACTTATATTATTAACAACAATATGTTTATACAATGTTTACAAACTATGAGATTATAAGGAGATTTAGGACACCAATCCCAACAAGTAAAATCATGACGATGCGACGGTGGCGAACATCCAGTTTAGGGTGTTATAGAGTTGATTAATAAGTCAAGTATTGAGATGCTAATAAGTATCTTAACCACTATTAAGTTTGATGGTTCTCGTATCATACATGTACATATCCTTAAAATAACAAATTTAGTAGTAAGATTAAAGACCATGGGAATGGAAGTTAATGAGAAATTTCTGGTAATTGTTTACCATTAATTCTGTACCTTTAAATTATGATCCATTCCATATGAATTATAATACTCTGAAAGATAAATGAAATGTGCATGAATTATAAAATATGCTCATTCACGAGGAAGCAAGACTTAAGAAACTTAATCAACATTTATGTGAGGCCATAACGTGTTATAGAGTCAATTAATAAGTCACTTGTTGGGATGCTGATGAGTACCTTAACACCATTATGTTTGATGGTTCTCAAATTATACATGGGAATGGAAGTTAATAAGAATTTTATGGTAATTTTTTGCCCTTAATTCCTTACCTTCACATTGAGATGTTTCTCATAGTTTGATGTATTCATGAAACCCATGTGGGCAAGCCAAAATGAAGGTAGTGTGTCATGAGAAATTCTTCTTTTGTCTAAAAAAAATGAGAGAGAGAAAAAGAACAAATATCAATCTAGTGATCTTTTTGCTACATAAATAATAAAGAACATTTTGATAAGTCTTACTAAACTAGAGCAAAAGGAAAACTAAAAACGTTCATTTAAAATCATGAAAAATTATTAGGACTTAAACGAAAAGGCTTGCACACACACATGCGAGGGATGATTAGACTTAAAATTTCTTTAACAAGAGATGTGCTTGAATTGTTTCTACTTATGGATCTAACATGTATTCTAGATTGAGGAGGTTTGAGTTGTTTGCATGTTTGTTTTGAGTTTTCCTACGGTCTGGTTCTTTCTTTATTCGGGACTAGCAAATTTCTAAGTTCGAGGTGGTGAAACACACCTCAAAAGTGTGTTCTTAGGCTTAGATTTTTTTGTTCTATTGCATAAAAGAGTTCTTTATTGCTTTATTTATTTATTTTGTAGGAAACGAGCACTTGGAGTAGAACGAGCCAATTTTGGAGTAAAAAGACAAAAATACCCCTTAGAATGGTCAAATTTTGACCTAGGGAAAAGAATAAGTCAAAAGAGGACTAAAAATTGTGAAGCAAGGGTAGCACGACGCATTTCCCAAGAGGTTTTTTTGCATATTTTCTGTCAGCCATCATCTTTAGTGCATCATTTAAAACTTCTGACTACCGTCCGTCATTGTTTATGAATCATGAAAAGACAGTGCTCGGGATCATCCAGTGTTTTTTTTTAAAGAGCATCGCGATGATACAACGATAACCACCCTATTTAAGTTATTTATCGAATTAGTTCGTGGGGAGTTTGACTTGGTATCTCAAAGGGTTTTCTACGAAGGCCGAGAGGTTGCCATTTAGAGAGATTTTTAGAGCATAATTGTGGAGTTGATTGAAGTTGGGTCAAGAAGGAGACGTTGATGCATTATCGGCAACAGATTGATTAACGACTAATTATTTCTTCTCTTTAATCTATTTCTTTATATCTTTGTACAACATGTTTATTGCTTGTATTCTGAACATGAGTGGCTGAACAATTGTGTAGTTCTAGAATTTGATTGATTTCGTTATTGTTTATGGATGGTTCTTGATAATTTTGATTAATTGAATGATTGGCTTTTTATCATGTTTGCACTTCTCAAATTGAATGCTCGATCACCATTTGATCGATTTAGGATTTTTTTTTAATTTTCTTGAAAAAGAGAACTTTATATTGGAATTAGCATGATAAACTAGTGTTGGAATATGCATGAGAATGATAGGAAAATGTTAGAGGCTAAAAATGAGGAAGTTTAATGCTATGTCTTTAGTTTCCATTGCATAAAAATAAAATTGGCTTTTAGACATTAGAAAGGGTTGAGCTTGTAAGAGGAAACCTGGATCATAGATCTTCTAGGCCTAATTTAATACATTGATTTAATTGAAAGAAAATATTTTGAGTCTATAATGATATTGAATGAGGTCAATACCCTAGAACATCGTCAAATGATTCCCTAGTTTCAACATTTATTTCTTTCTTTAATTTTATGTTTACAAAACCATCTTGTTTCAATTCCCTAAATAAAGTCAAGACGAATGCTTGATAGCTAGTCAAGTCTAATATCTAATTCCCTGAGGAAGATACCCAATTTATTGAAATTTTATTACTTTGACATGTACACTTGCACATGCCAAGTTTTCGGCATCATTGTCGGAGAATTAGTTTTATTATATTTGACTTTAAGGCGATAAAGATTTATTTAAATTTATGGTGTATTTTAGTTTTATTTATTGATTTATTTTAGTTTTATTTTAGTTCTTTCTTGGTTGATTCATTGTGGTGTTTGCATGATTAAACATGTCTTATTATAATTTTGGATGGCCCTATGGGTTCTATCAACCTAATTTAGGTCCTCCACCACCACCACCAATGCCTTTCAACTCGTATCTTTATCCCATTAGCTATCCTTCCTATGATCATAGGAATTTTTATGCTTATCCAACTCCAATAGAAGAGAAACCTTCTCTGGACCAGTTAAAAGAGTTTATCTTAGAGTCCAAACTTAAGAGGTTTTATATGGCTGAGAGTGAGAGGTTGGATAGGATAGAAGCTCAAGTGGTTGAAAATGAGGCAGCCCTTAAATGTATAAGAGATCAACTTAGTCTGATAGTTGATGCACTTAGAGCCTTGCACGAGGAGAATTTTTCAAAAGCTATTGATGGGGTATATTATTTTAGATTCTGATGGTGAAAATGAGTTGGAAGCAAGTGATTAGATTAGATGAGGAAGTTTAAGTGATCAAGGTTGATGTTGAAAAGTCTTGTTTTCTATCTTTAAGAATCCTTCTATTCTTGATTTTTCTTTTTCTTATGAGTCTTGTCAGCATGAGTCTGCTTTTAATTTTCAGTCTTTCAATATTCCAAAAATCAAAAGTACCAAAAACAATTTTGTGCTTTCAGGTACCTAGGAGAAAAGGGTGAATCTACAAGAATTTGTAGGTTATATTAATTCGAGCAAGAAAGGCCCTGAATAAAGGGAGAATTTTTACGTACCTTGACATACAATCTCCCATATCGTCTTGCTCGAGACGTTAAACTCAGCGCTTCTTGGGAAGCAACCTAAGTTTTATTTGTGTTTTTGTTATTTCAATATATTTATTTTTCTTTATGTTCGACTCTCATGGTGTTCGATCTTATATATTTATTTTGAGTCTCTGTCTTACAAAAGCCCTCAAATAAAGCAATAGTTCGCAAACCTCACTTCTGTGGATCACTTCACTAATCAAGCCAGTTTCGTTCGTTCTTTGTGCTTTATTTTATTTTATTGCTTTGAGGACAATTCATGTTTCTAAGTTTGGGTGGAGGAAGTATTATGTACTTCTGCTTGTGTTTTTATTTTTATCCTCCTATGCATGTTAGTTAGGAAGATATTGACCTTATACAAGTTAGTTAAATGAAAATTTTGAGTGGCTAAATTTTGGAGATTTTTTTTCGATTTAAATATGAAATAAGATTTGATGTGTGCTTTATTATGAGAAATTCTATGAGTATACTGATGATTATGATTGCCTATGAATTATTCTAAGTTACATGTTAGATGATCTGTTGTGAAAATAAGGTAGCATAGCCTTAAGTTAAACTATATTTAAGTCTCTCTTTGATTCCCTTGCGTTTTTTAGCACGTAGCCATGTTTGTTTAAGTTTTTAATGGTGAAGCATGGGTTTACTTGAATTAATTGGGTTGTCACATCGAAAGGTCTTGAAATGAATTAGAAAATTCTCTATGTGTTGCATAGTTTTGCTACTAGATTGAGTGGAAAAGAAAAGTATGTTGAGAAAGAAAAAAAATGAAGAAAAGTAAAAGAAAATAGTTTTTTAAGAAGGTTACTCCTCCTTCCTTTTTATACTAGCTTATGAAGTGAGTAAGCTTAAGCACCTCGATTTAGACATTGTTCGTAGTTGGATGTCATTCATGAAATCCATGTGGACAAGCCAAAATGAAGGTAGTGTGTCATGAGAAGTTCTTCTTTTGTCTAAAAAAAAGAGAGAGAAAGAATAAATGTCAATCTAGTGATCTTTTTGCTACATGAATATAAAGAAAATTATGATAAGTTTCACTAAACCAGGGTAGGGAAAAACTAAAAATGTTTATTTAAAATTATGACAAATTATTAGGACTTAATAAAAAGGCTTACACACACATGTGAGGGATGATTAGATTTGACCCTAAAATTTCTTTAACAAGAGATGTGTTGAACTATTTCTACTTATGGATCTAACATGTATTCTAAGATGAAGAGGTTTGAGTTGTTTGCATGCTTGTTTTAAGTTTTCCTAATGTATTGTTCTTTCTTTGCTCAGGACTAGTAAATTTCTAAGTTCGGGGGTGGTGAAACATACCTAAAAAATGCATTCTCAGGCTTAGATTTTTGTTATTTTTATTGCATAAAAGAGTTTTGAATTGCTTTATTTATCAACTTTGTAGGAAACGAGTACTTGGAGTAGAATAAGCCAAATTCAGATAAAAGGACTAGAACATCCTTTAGAATGGTCAAAATTTGACCTACGACAAAGGATAAGTCAAAAGGGGGCTAAAAAGTGTGGAGCAAGGGCAACACAGTGTATTTTCTCAAGAGGTTTTCGTGCCGATTTTCTATCGTTCGTCATCTCATTAAAAGCTTCAGACTGTCGTTCGTCATTGTTTGTTCGTCATGAAAAGGCATTTAAGTTCTTTTTCGCATTAGTTCATGGGGAGTTCTACAAAGGCTGAGAGGCTACTGTTCAGAGAGATTTTCAGAGCCTAATCCTAGAGTTGATTGAAGTTGGGTAAAAAAAGAGACGTTGATACATCATTGGCAACAGATTGATCAACGCTAATGCTTTCTTCTGTTTAATCTCTTTCTTTGTATCTCTATACAAGATGTTTAGGGCTTGTATTCTGAACATGAGTGGTTGAATAATTGTGTAGTTCTAGTGTTTGATTGGTTTTATTATTGTTTATGGATGGTTCTTGATAATTTTGATTAATTAAATGCATTGGCTTTTTATCATATTTGTACTTTCCCAATTGAATGCTTGATCACTATTTGATTGATTTAGGGTTTTTTAATCTGCTTGAAAAATAGATTTTTAAACCGGAACTAGCATATGACAAACTAGCGTTGGAATATGTATGAGAATGATAGGAAAACATTACAGGCTAAGAATGAAGAAACTTGTTGCTATATCTTTAGTTTCTATTGCATGAAAATAGAATTGTCTTTTAGACATTAGAAAGGGTTGAACTTGTAAGGAGAAACCTAGATCATAGATCTTTTAGGCCTAAGTTGATACATTAATTTAATTGAAAGAAAATATTTTGAGTTTATAACAATATTGAATGAGATCAATACCCTAGGACATATTAGTCAAGTGATTCCCTAGTTTCAACATTTATTTGCTTTCTTTAATTATAAGTTTACAAAACCATATTGTTTCAATTCCCTAAATAAAGTTAAGATGATTGCTTGATAGCTAGTCAAATATAACGTTTAATTTTAATGAGGACGATACCCAATTTATTGGAGTTTTATTAATTTGATGCTTATACTTGTGCGTGTCAAGTTTTTGGCATCGTTGCCGGGGAATTAGTTTTATTTCATTTGACTAATATTAAGGCGATAAGATTGATTTTGTAACGACCCAACCCCCTAGGACTTAAATTAGGCCGTTGCTAAATATGCATGCATGGAACTTAAAACGAAACTCTTTTATGGTGAAGTAAATGCTAAATAAATAAGGTAAGTTCAAAAGTCCTTTATTAGATGCAAATATTAAAAACAACAATAGGGTACCCATAAATCATAAATGTTAATAAATAAGTCTGAAAACAATCCTTAATAGTAGGTTTCAAATTGCAGAATAAAAAACTCATTTTATCAATTAGATGTGGTAACTATCAGCTACTTTCCTCTTCCTTCCTCAGCACCTGTAGTCACTGATTCAACTGTCCAGGACTCGAAGTTGGACTTAAAAGAATGTGTTTCATAGCCTTATATAACCCGAGTCACACGAGTTGCCTTTGGACTATTCTGGCTGGCAATAAATTCCTGAATATAAAGTTTTGTTTGATAAATCCTTTTCATAACTTTAATTACTTGAAATTTTGGCACAGAAGGTTACCTCAGCTACTTGAATTGTTGCTTTTCGCTCCTTACTTATGTCACTTTCCAACCGAAACAAATATTTCAGCACCACAGTCCAGAGATAACATTTATTATTTTTCAGTATGCTTAGGCTACCCACATCCAAATTGCTAGATTTCTCCCAACTACAGCAGCAAACTTCCAGTACACAGTAAAAACACATCCAAATGAGATACACCAAGTCACAGTAAAAATTACCTTCTCAAGTGTCTCCTTAATTGCTTCACTCAGCTTCTCATTCCTACCTTTTTTAAGGTATTATCACAAAAGGTAGCAAGTAATTATGCACTAGAACTTCAAGTAATTCAATAAATGTATCATATACAACAAAACCATTAATCAAATCGAATTTCAAAGGCCATAAACACATAAAAAGGCCAAAATCTAGAAGCAGAGAGACATATTGGAGTGAAACCATAGCTGGTTTTCATTGAGACATTTACACAAACAGTTCAGAGGCGTAAACATAAGAACAAAAATTTCATGCCAAAACACATAATGTAACAACATGCCTCCAACATTGAGACATTTTCTTTACAAGTTCACAAGGTTCTCAACCCCCTTCTCACAAAATCTCACCAATGCACGATTTCTACCATATAATCCTAAACCATATCTCATGTCAAAACACATAAAGTAACAACATGCCTCCAACATAATCATATGCACAACCAAACATTATCAACAAGTCAACAAAGTCATATGCACCATATCACTTAATAACTCATTCACACGTAAGCTATTACACTACTACATGACATCACAACATGCAATTATTTAGCCAAAACACATGATTCAAGATGATCAATATATAGCCATAAATAATATATAAATTACAATAGAAGCCCGAAACATGCTAGCACACAACAAATAGACTCCAGAAGTGGAAAATGGTGTTTGTTTCAATGGATTGGACTTGTCTACAATCTCCTCCTCTGAAACAGTCTTATTAAAGTTGCGTCAACTTTTCTTTTGGTTGTGCGTATTCTCTTTTCATAATGACAGTGATTTTGAACCATTCAATCCAAATCTGAATGGAAATTGGTTTTCTTTGTGGGGGGAAATTAATTTGAATCCAAATTTATTTTGTGGGAAATACTTTTTGACTAGAGAGAGAAATAGAGAATGAGCTTAGCCATGATAAATTCTCTGCTTAATTGATTGTAGTAGATTCTTTACTTAGGACACTCTTCACCTTTTTTTTCCCCTTTTTTCTCTTTTCCTTTTCTTATAACATCTTTTCAAAGGAGAAAAAAAAAATAGATATCTCGTCTCTATCAATTAGCTTTAAAAATTGGAAGGACAGCATTTATATCAACATATAATGAAGTGAGACACTCTTAAAGCTAACAAATATGATATCTATCCACGAAGTTTTAAAGAAAAATATCAAAATACCTAAATCATGTCAACGATTGACAACGTGAAGAACGATCGACGGACGACGAGGGAAGAAAGTTGATAACGAAGAGAAGAAGCGACGGCGATTTAGGGTTATATTATTTAGTGTCAGCGCGAAAGGTAAAGAAGAGAAAGAGTCGTGATTTAGGGTTATATTATTTAATAAAATAAGAAAAAAAACATTACACCTTTAATGTTGGTTTTAAACTGACAATAAATCTCATCTTCAATGTCAGTTTAAAATCGACATTAAAGATCTATTTTTAAAAAAAAAAAACTGACATTATCATCCAATTTCACTTTTTCCAACCGACATTAAAGCCCGAATTTCTTCTAGTGTATCTTCTGAGAATGAGGGATTATATATTCGTGTATAAAGATAAGGATTTCATCCTTATAGGATACATAAACTCTAACTTTCAGACTAATCGGGATTCTCGAAAATCCACATCAGGGCCAATGTTTACTTTGAATGGAGAAGCTATTGTATGTTGAAGCATCAAGCAAGGATGCATCGTAGACTCCACTATGGAAGCCGAATCTGTAGCTGCTTGTGAAACTACTAAAGAGGTTGTTTGGCTTAAGAAGTTCCTTACTGATTTGGAAGTTATTCCAAATATGTCTTTACTCATCACACTTTATTGTGATAACAGTGGTGTTGTGGCAAATTCTAAGGAACCTAGCAGTCACCGAAGAGGCAAGCACATAGAACGAAAATATAATTTGATTCGAAAGATTGTGCATCGAGGTGACGTGACTGTCACGAAGATTGCTTTGGAGCACAACGTTGATGATCCGTTTACATCGGCTCTCATGGCTAAAGTGTTCGAGGGTCATTTAGAAAGTATGGGTCTATAGGATATGCGACACATTGTCTAGGACAAGTGGGAGATGTTACTGAGGTATAGTGTATGCTCTAGTTTATTGTGATTTTGTACTTTATTTGTATTATACATTAGTCTCCTAAGCTTTAGGACAAGTGGAAGATTGTTGGGATTGTGTCCTGAATCTCTTTGTAATCTCCTCGTTTGTAAACATTGTATAAACATATTGTTGTTAATAAAATAAGTGTTATTTTATCAGCATATACTCAATCCAATAAACTAAGATCCATGGTTATTTCATGTAATTTAAACAAGTATGTAGAGGCATACAAGTGGATCTTGTATAAATAATAACCTAAACGGTCTGTAGTAGATGGATAAGGCCAGGTATCTTATCCTAGTGTCACTACGGATACGACCCACTTTGTAGGTGTTACAAGTGTTGTAAAGTGCTATAAATTATCTGATCCTAATCATTCATGTGGAGACATGTGAGCGGGGGTATCCTATATAAAGAGTTTATATAAAACCGAACCAAGAAATGCTTAGTCTCTTTATATAAAGTCGTTAATAATAGAGACTTACATTTCACTAGGATGACCATAGGTGACATGACCTGAATCCTGAATGAGTTGTGAACTCCTACTCATGAAGGCGATCATTTGATTTATATGAGTGAGAGCAGCCAGATTGCCAACTCAACAAGCCTAGCATTTTGGGAATTCGTCTATTATTATTATTATTATTATTATTATTATTATTTAATTGAAACTAATTAAAGGGAATGAACTATAACTCTCTTCCCTTATTCTCTCAATGTTTTTACGTGGGTGGTGATTAAGGTGGTTGGAGATTTTTCATCTTTTTCCTTAATTGGCTCTGTAAGAAAGAGTTCTCTCTAAAAGAAAAAGTTTACTGAGAAGAAAAATTCTTCTCTTCCCCCTTCTTCTTTCCATCTCTTTCCCTCTTCTAAGAATTTAAGCAAAGCCCACAACTCTTGTTTGAATCCTTTATCCCAAGAGAATACAAAGGGTTCTCGAGTGGTGGTGTCCGTTCTTGAAGAAGGAGATCCGCGTGGAGAAGGTGTTCAGTTCATAATCCGTTCGAGGGAGTTCTTGAAGAAAGGGTTCTTCAAAAGTAAGGGTTTCTGAAACCCTAAATGTTTTTTTAAAGCATGCTATTTAAGAAAATGCATATCTTGTTCTTGTTTTACTTTAAAACATATATTCAATGAAAAATGGAATTTTGGTCGATCTTTGCTTCCACCCAAATGATCTTTTTCGAAAATTTCCTTCATTACTGTCCTTCAATTGTAAATTATCGTTAGTGGAGTTTTTTGGGTTTCTCTCTCTCTGCTCTCGCTTATCCCTTCTTTAGTTGATCGTCCAACACCGCCTCACTTCTAGTCAAGAGTTGCTTTGAATTCCAATAATGTTTAAAGAAAATTTGTATTATTTATATGACAAATATTAACCAGTAGGAGAACTCTAGTGAAAATTGTGGGTCACCTGACGCCTTTTAAGATGAAACATTAACTTAAACAGAATGGGTGGAAGTGAAGTGGTCCCTTTAGACTATCTCATCAACCTAACTAGATGATACATGGATGATGGGTTAGGTTCATCTTTTTAGGATTTATGCCCTAAAGGCTCGTAGTTAATTAGTTTTTGACATAATATTTGATAATTTTAAATATGCAATAATGAGTTATCCATTACAATAAAATTCAAGGTTATTTCATGAGATTTGAACAGTATGTGGTTGACATATAGGTGGACAATGTTCAAGTAATAACCTAAAGGGTCTATAGTATATGGATAAGGTTAGATGTCTTATCTTGGCAACAATTATGGATACGACCCACTTTGTAAGAGTTACAAATAATATGATCCAAATCGTTCGTGTGAAGACATGTGAGTGGGAATATCATATGCAATGATTTTGTATAAAATTGGACCGTCGTTGACTAAAGAGATTAATGTCATAGGATAATCATATGTAACTCGATTTCAATCCTGAGTGAGTTATGAACTCCTATTTGTGAGGGCTTCTTTAATTTGTACGGTGAGAGTGGCCCGAGTCACCAACTCAATAAGTCTATCGTTTTGTGGACGAGACGAAGTGGAGAGTTGAGAATATAACTACACAAGATGGAATTCACTCCTTCTCGTCTTTAAGGTAAGTAGATGAGTATTTCCCTTAAGTGTTGATTTCAAGTCTTGAACAAGGGGACCTGCCCTTTCATTAGCCTGAGAGAAAATTAGTTTATGGTAGGACCATAAACAGATTACTCATTAGAGGGATCAGTGGTAGTTATAGGGGTAAAACGGTAATTTGGCCTACATGTAATTACGAACAATTTGTGAAGGATCGACTTGTAATGGTTAAATCTATGGAGGCAATTGTTGGGGTTGATGTCCTAAATCTTGTAGGGTCCTATAGTTTGTAAACATTATATGAACACACTCTTTATGTGATTAATAATATATGATATTTTTATTTACTTTGTCTATAAAATATGTGATATTTTAGTTGCATTAACCACAAACCAATAAACTAACATCCAAGGTTATCGTTGTAATTTAAACATGTATGTGGAAACATACATGTGAATCATGTTTAAGTGATAACCTAAATGGCCTGTAGTAGATGGATAAGGTTGGATACCTTATCCTGGTGCCACTACGAGTATGACTCACTTTTGTAGGTGTTGCAATTGTTATAAAGTACTACGAATGATCTGATCCTGATCATTCATGTATTAGACACATGAATGGGGATATTCTATACAAAGGATTTTGTATAGGACCGGACCACGAAATGTTTAGTCTCATTATATAACACCGTTCATAATAGAGACTTACATTTCACCAAGATGACCATAGGTGACATGACCTGAATCCTTAGTGAGTTGTGAACTCCTACCTATAAGGGCGGTCCTTTGATTTGTATGGGTGAAAGTGGCCAAATCGCCGACTCAACAAGCCTACCATTTTGGGGATTCGTCTGATTGGGGAGTTGGGAACACAACTACACAAGATGGAATTCACTCCTTCCCTGAAGCAAGGGTAAACAGATAAATTGTTCCCTTAAGGGCTGATTCCGGATCTTGAACAATGTGACGCCACACCCTCTCCTAGCCTGAGAGGGGTTTAGTCATCGTGGGACTATGATCTATTGTTCATTAGAGGGATCAGTGGTACTTAAGAAGTTAGATGTAACTATAGAGGCAAAACAGTAAATTGGCCCAACTGTACGTATGAGCAATTTGTGAAGGGTCATCATACTGTTGATTGGTTATATCCAATGGACATATAAATATATCTGTAGTGCGAAGAGTGCAGCTGTCGATTTTTAGTGGAGTGCCCGACAATTAATGGATGGTGAATAATGTAATTAAAGAGTTTAATTAATTATTCATGTACCATTGGAGCTTCAAGCTACAGGTCCATAAGGTCCCCTTAGTAACTCAAAAGGATTTAGTTGAGAATCAGTTTTTGGATTAATTTGAATTGTTCAAATTAATAGAGGAATTTATTATATATGATATAATTAAATTATTTCAATTATATGTGATATAATTGTCATAATGTATTTGATACATTATAGTTTAATGGGAGGAAATAAATATTTGAATGAAATTCAAATATATTTTCTATGAATGTGATTCATAATTGTTAATTTTAATATAAATGAGATTTATATTAAATGTCATTTAAAAGAGAAAAGAAACTATAGTTTATATTGTATGTGATACAATATTAAAACTATAGGTTGTATTTTATATTTGATATAACATATAGTTTAATTAAATATAATATGATAAGTTAGTTATTATATTTATTTATATTATTTTATTATTATTATTTGAATAATATTCCTCATCTTTTCTCTTCAACCACTTTAGTGGGTGGTTATGGTTTTTTACGGTAAAAAGGAGAATAAAAGAAAATTAGTTTTCCTTCTTCTATGTTGCAATTTATTGAACAATTGAGAAAAGTTTTACAGAAGTGTTTTGTGTTCTTGTGTTCTTGAGAGACTTTCTCAATCTTCTTCCTCCTCCACCCAAACTTTTTCTCAAACCAAAATAGTCAGAGCCCACCACTCTTAGGTTCTCACCCTAAGAATACCAAGGACTCCTTTGTGGTTGTGTCCGGGATTTGGTTCAAGAAATTCTTGAAAAAGGTCTTCAAGAAGTTGTTGATTCTGTTCGAGGGTGGATTCGTGAAGAAAAAGGTTCTTCGAAGGTAATGTATCTTGAACCATTTTCTTGTAAAAGCATGTTGTAATTCAATTTTAAATGCATTCTGTTGTATGTTTACTATAAACTTTATATTCGATAATTAATGGAATTTGGACGATCTGCTTCCGCTCAAGGTTCTCTTCACACAATTTCCTTCAGCAATATGTTCTATAGGGCTAAGAGTGCAGTTACGGGTCTTTAGTGGAGTGACCCATAGTTAATGAATGTTGGTTAATTTAGTTAAAGAGTTTAATTAATTAACATCTAATTATTAAAGCTTATAATCTATAGGTCCACTAGGTCCCATACTAGCTCACAACGAGTAAACTAGGACCAATGGTTTTGAAATAATTTGAATTTTTCATATTAATTAAGGGAGTAATATTAATTGTATATGATATAATTAATATAATATATAGATATATTATAATATAAAGTTTATTTTGTATGAGATTTAAAACTAACTATATAATAAAAGGAGATTTATTGTATTTGAATAAGATTCATATAATAATGAATATGGATAAGATTCATACTAAAATAATATGAATTAGATTCATAATTAAAACTATAGGTTAAAACTTAGTTTGAATAAGATTCATATTAAAACTATAGGTTACAAAGAGATGTGCATTCGAATATGATTCAAATGTATATTTAATTAAATATAAGATATTTAATTAAAAATCAATCATTAATTAATTTGGTTAATTATTTATTATTTAAATTAAATTAATTTCATTTAATTTAAATTAAAAAAAGTAGTGGCGATTTTTTAACCCTCACTTCACGTTATCACAGGGGAGGTTCACTATGAAAAGAGGCGCCACCTTGTAGAGGATTGGCACTCTCTCCCTCCTTTCTCATGATCTCTTTAAAAAAAATACTTTGCAAGATTGATCTCCATACAACAATTTTCTTTCCTTTTTAAAAAGGAGATTCCCACAAACCAATTTCTTGCTAGAGAATAGTAGGAAAGACATTTTGGAGGCGTCCCTATACTTGAAAAATCGGTTGCAAAGAAAAATGAGACCTGGAGAAGTTTTGAAGAATTTTCTTCAAAGGTAATGTTTTCTTCTTCCCCTATACGTGGGAAATCAGTTTCACATGTTAAACTATAGTAAAGTTAAACGATCCGAGATCGAGTATTGTCATTGGAAATCAAATTATCAATTCATGTAGCTATCATAAAGATTGTTCCAATTTTATTTAGGGGACCAAACTTGATAAAAATCCTAAACCTAAGAAAGCAATTAAAATGGACAACTGAGGAGAAATTCATGCAAAAAGTCATCTTAGGTCTTCAATTTTGTCGATGGACCTAATAAACTCACTAGATTAACCCTTAGATTCAATTGCCTAGATTTAGAAGTCTGATGGACATGTATCCTCTCTTGAGCTCAAACATTTCTCACACATAGATATTAACTCGAGCTCCTGAAATTAAATAACTAAGCATGATATTACAACTCTTCATTATTAATCTATACGATTCTCCTATCACTCTTGTGCAAAATCGAAAAGTAGTTTATTATTTATAATATATTCACAACGGTGAGAAATATTGACATAAGTGACATTTTGTTGTTCATTCTTTTGTGTATCATTGATTTTTTTTTTTTAATCGAAATATCAATTCATCCCTATGTCGATGTCAAACTTATGAAGATGTAGAAATATCAATAGAAATGTAATTCCATACTTATAAGGTTTTTTTCTCTTTTTAAGACCATGCTTATAAGTTAACCTCTAGTTTGTTGGAATTTTTTGTATGGATGACCTATTCTCGGACACATTTATGTTTCAAGACCCCAAAACTTATGATATATAACCTTCTGCCTACGTCATAGGGCACTTTTGGACTTAATACTCATCTTGCATTTGGGATACACTGTCCAACCCGATGATTTTTCTAATGCCCTAACCCGATTTTAGAATAAAAACACGTTGACTATTTAAACGCTTTTTTCATTCAACATCTTATCGTGGTAGGGAACCCAAACCCAACCTGATGTTTTCTCCAAAGCCCTAACCTAGTGTTTTCTCCAAAGCCCTAACCCGATTTTAAAATACAAACACAATGAGTAAATTAAAAGTTCCAAATTGGTTCTAATTCATATCATGACAGTAATGAACGTTCCAGCCCGACGGTGGCTTCCCAATGGCACTTTTTTACACTTTTTTATCTCATCATTTTCTCGGGTTAGGGATGCCAAACCCGACCCGAGGATTTTACAAACCATTGGATCGATTGTAGGAATACAAATGTGATGAATAAATTAAAAGCATTCAAAATTCAATCTTATATACCTTAGTGTGAGCGCACTTCCATAGTAAAAATTTTAGGAATACAAACGTGATGAATAAATTACAGTGCACATATAAAAAGTTTGACTATATGGAGATTCCATGATCACATGTAACAGTTGTTGCAAGGTCGAGGAACATTAACCTCTACACACTTATAATCAATCTTATAGCGTGGAATCCCTCATTCTAGCATGTGTAGAACCAATCTTCCCAATTGGACATTCTTTGGAGTGGAGGAAACCACCAGGATACATGAAATGTCTTATCCTACCACAAAAAATAGCAACCACTGATGTATTCCTAAAATCGAGCCAGTGTTTTGTAAAATTCGTTGAGCTGAGTTTGGCTTCCCTGAATTGAGACAATGATGAGAGGAAAAAAGTGTGAAAAAAGTGTCATCGCATCGGGTCAGGGTTAAACCCCCGTCCATTTGGAAGGTTCATCATTGTCGCGCTATAAACTAGAAGCAATTTGGAACTTTTTAATTTACTCATCGTGTTTGTATTCTAAAACCGGATTAAGGCTTTGGAGAAAACACCGGGCTGAGTTTAGGTTCCCTACCACAATCCGACGTTCTAATGGAAAAAACGTTTAAATAGCCATCGTGTTTTTATTCTAAAACCGGGTTAGAGTTTTGGAAAAACCAGCAAGCTAGACAATATATCCTAATCGCTTTATGAGTTTTAAATCTGAAGTGCCCTGTGACGTAAGTAGAAGGTTATATATCATAAGTCTTGAGGGTGGGTCCCAAGATATGAATGTGCCCGACAATAGGTCATCCGTAATTTTATTATTATTTTTTGAAAAAAAAAGAAACGCTCTAGTTTGTTTTTTATTTTGATGATCCATCGACGGTCCAAAGCTCTCCTGCTCTGTTTTGCTTCTTCTTCTTCCCTCCCATCATTAGCGTCTTTGTTCACTTTCTTCAAAAAAAATCCCCCCGAATTCGCCTTCGGCAATTTACAGGTCTCACCCAATTCTTCGATGGTTCCTAGCTATGTTAGGTTATGTTCCACAGGAAGTCTTATTTAACATCTTTCTTAATCTTCCTACAAAAACCCTTGTTCTCTGTTCATGCGTCTCAAAATCATGGCGCTCTGTCATCGCCAATCCAAGTTTCATCAGCACCCACCTCAACCAATCTTTAACCTGCAACAGGAAACTTCTGATTCTCAAGCGCTATTATGGTAACAGAAGCAAGCAAGAAGTCCGGTTTTCGCTTCATCTCGATACAGAGACATTGGATCTATACCAGGAATTGAAATTCCCATTCGTCAATCAGAATGGGGATTCTAAGATCGTGGGAATTTGCAATGGATTGGTTTGTTTCTTAGGTCTCGATCTTCTTTTGTGGAACCCATCAATTCAAAGAGCTGTAGCTGTTCCTAGAACTAGCGAAATTGTCACTATCTATGGTGTTCCAGATTACTATGCACTTGGATTTGGCTTCGATTCTTGTACCAACGACTACAAGGTGGTTAGATTGTTATATTTTGAAGTTAAGACTCCTTTTAATTATAAAAGATCTCCTAAAGTTGAGGTATATGAGGTTAGAACAGGTTCATGGAGAGCAATTAAGATCAAAGCTCCTCGCTGTGAAATAGTCAAATCAGGATGGACACAAGCTTTTGTCAATGGAGCTATCCATTGGGTTGCTTACAGGGAAATTGGCAGGGGTTATAGGTGTTTCGTTTTGAGATTTGATATAGTTGAGGAGTGTTTCAGTTCTATAGCTTTGCCAGAGCGTTTGGTTAATTACTCACCATATGACTTGAAAGTTGCTGTGCTAGGAGGAGCACTTTCCATCATGCTGTGTGGCTGGTATTGTTTTGAAACTTATATGTCTTCTGTTTGGGTGCTGCAAAATTATGACATCCCTGAGTCTTGGACTAAATTAGTCAGCTTTGATCGATCTCAGGAGTTGGGAATGGTGTTAGGAATTAGGGAAAATGGAGAGATGCTTATGGAATCTAAAAGGGGGGAGGTAGTTTTGTACAAGCCAGAAATCCAGCTTATGAAAGGTCTTGGAATTTATGGTGCTGAAGATACTTTCTATTTAAATACTTATGTTGAGAGCTTGGCTTTACTGAATGAAGGGAAAGGAATCTCGAAGAAAGTGGCAGATTAAGTCCTCAATGAGCTGGTGCAAGCTGATTGAATGGTAATGATTCATTTCTTAAAGAATATTGGGTCTCACCATTTTGGCATGTATATATGTTCATATTAATAGGTTCAGTATATTGTGAACTTGCCTCCTGTTTAATTTGAAATATGTTGATGGTTCTTTGTTTTGGTCATTGTTTTTGGATAAACTTACATGAGAATTACATGAATAGTTTGAATCTTTGATGCAACGATAAAGTTGAGTAACATCACCGTTTCCATGCTATTAAAGTACTGTTATTGTGAGGACTCTGCATCAGTTATAGTAGGAGCAGATAGCGGGAATTTAGAAAGTGAAAGAGTAGATAAACATAAAATAACAAGTATATTTGATCCTTGAGATGGATAGGGTATTTTGAGGTTGGTTATATTTAATCAAGTGTAATGTTTGAAGGCTTCTTGACTTGCCTTTTTAATGAACATGGCACTCTTGTCTATCTTTCTTTATCACTCTGCCTGTCCACCTTGATCTTTTATAGCAATAAAAATTTCTCGTGATTCTAAGTTGTGACATTTGTTTGGATTCTTGAAACTTCCTTGTGTAGCATATGCATTTGATACTCGAACTTCGCTCTGCATTATTGTAAAGACTGCAGTTGTAGTTCTTAACATTATATAAATACAATTGCCTTACGTCGACATGCTGAGAATTGTTATTTGGAAGCTGATATTTGATGCTTCATATTTTTTTTGTCTAGACTTCCCAGTGGTTAGGCTTAACGCATATTACTTGTTTATGGCTTATTTCCTAGTTGAGAGTTGCTTTGGTGTTGAATTGAACTGCTCCTACGTATGTTTTACCTTTAAGAACTTAAGAAACTTCTTATCAAATAATTTTTTGAGTGAGTGAGTGGAAAAGAAAAATGTGATTAGACAATAAACCTTCAGTTGGCTATAGTTGAAAAAGCAAGCTAGAAATGAAGATGTTTTTGAGGTCATGAGTTTAAATCATGGGTGTCACCCACCTAAAATATTAAATGTGAGTTTTTCAACGGCAAAAGTTATAGGTAAGATAATTGTTACATTTAGATTAATATTGTTACATTTAATTTAATCGAGGTGTTTATAAGCTTGTTCAAAAAGATACACAACATAGGGAAACATGATTTTTTTTTTTTTCTTTAACTGAACTCTAGATTCCTTATGGTAGATTTTGGCAGCCTGGAGACATAATATGATCAAATAACTAGTGTGACAATACTGATACAAAGTGGAGTTTTAGGATAAAATTAAGAAGAAAGAGAAAGAAGGAAGGAAGGAACCCAAGGATATTCCAGCTCTTTCTCCTTCCTCTTGAACTTTGGACTCTTAACACTGCAACTTCTGGCTTTCTTTGCTTCCTAAAGAGTTATGGAAGGTGGTTCACACAGATTTGTGACTAGAAAAAAGAAATAAAAATCAGAATTAATAGTGCTTCAATCAATTGAAGCCCTTGATTTTTGGGAGAAAGGCATCCAAGGTGGAACTTTGTAATCTTCTTTTTGCTTCCTAAAGAGCTAAGGTCGTCTCCTAAAGAGCCATATTGGTTCCCTCAGCCACACAAGGCAGAAAAGAGAGTAACTAGTCAACGAAATGTTAGCCACATGGATCTTTCAACGTAGTGTTAGTAATCCCCTATTATGCTTGTGAAGGGGAAAGGCGAGAGCTAGTGGTTTTGTCTTGATTATAGAGTGTTGATTCGTGCCACCATCCCGGATAAGTTTCCCATTAGTGTCAGGCTATATTGATACCCACGCGCACTCAAGGCAGAAAAGAGAGCGACTGGTTAATGAAATGTTAGCCACATGGATCACTCGACATAGTATTAGTTGTTTTTCAAGCCCTATGATTCTTGTGAAGAAGAAAGACAAGAGCTAGTGGTTGGCTTAATTATAGAGTGTCGAATCGTCCCACCATCCCGAATAAGTTTCCCATACCTCAAGTTCCCAGTAGAAACTTTCAGAAAATTAGAACTAGCTTGTAGGCTTACTCATGGAAAGAAATCTTGCATTTCGCACCAAATTGAAATAGATCTTCCATACTGAAAAGAGAATGAAACAAGGAGAACGAACTATGCTTAGGAAACCCAAAGAAGCTGTTCTTGGCCCCACCATAGTTTAGGAAACGGGATTGACTGAAGGAGGAGGAGGCTCCAAAAAAAAGGGAAAAAAGAAGAAAGCTCAATAGTAGAGTAGTTCTTGTGTGGAGAGATTACCAGCCCTCTCGATTTGGCTGAGTTGCTTTGTAATTCTTGCAAGTGTAAAAGTTGTTCTATTTAATACTAATCTAAAGTAGGGTAGAATCCTTACATTTTGGTTCTTTTAGGAGAGCTTGGATCAAGGGATATATGGAAGAAATCAAAGGAGAACAAGGTACGGTAATTTCAATAGTTGCCAATTGTGAATTTCTGAATGTTCTTTAATTACTTAATACGTGAAATTGTTATTAAACAAAAAGTTCCTTAATCTTGATTAAAATTTGTGTCATATTCCAGTTCAAGTTTCTATATGTAACAGTTTCTGTTACGTTCAGTGAGCAACCCAATTTTCCATCTAAAAGCTGTTCTTTATCTGCCTTTATTTTCTATTTTTGAAACTTATGCTTCTTTTCCTCCGATTTGAAATTATGATTTTCACTTTTCTTAAAGAAACACTTGAATTTCTGGTCAGATTCTAAAAACAAGTAGTTTTTGAAAGCTATACAAAACTTGACTTGGTTCTTAAAAGTATTCATAGAAATTAGTTAACAAAATATAGAAATTTCTGAGTGAAAGTAGTGTTTATAAACTTACATTTTAAAAATCAAGAACAAAAAACTAAGGCTCTATTTGGTAACTATATTGTGTTTTGGTTTTGGTTTTTGAAAATTAAACCTATTTTCTTTTTGAAAATACAATAGTTGAATTTTTAGTCAAATTTCAAGAAAAAAGTTTTTGAAGGCTACATTTTTTTAGTTTCAAAACTTGGTTTAATTTTTTAAATTATTGGTAAAACGTAAATAGCAAACAAAGAAATTTGGATGTGGAAGTAATGTCTATAAGTTTAATTTTTTACAAACAAAAACTAAAATTCAAATGATTACCAAACAGGAACTAAATGATAATTAAATGGTTATAAAAAAGTTTCAATTCTTTTTTATTCGAAGATGTGTGTTCCTTGAAGTGGAGGTTTGAGTGAATTTAGAAACAGGAATCATTTTATTTGAATTGGGATTTCCAAATGAATTTCAAAGGAGGGATACATTCTACCGGAAGAAAGCGTTTAAACATATTTTTGTTAATTTATATTATTTTTGGATAGTTCGATCAAGAAGTTTTCGGAGGCTAAGATTGAATAGAGTATGCTTCTTTTATTCAACACTCTTGTTTCTGAGCCTAATTGCACGTGCTATTGAGATAATTGATTAAAATATTCATTTTCGTAGTTCAATGATTTTTGTCCTACTTTTAAAAAACTTAAGAATCTTAACCTTTTGTGCTTACATTATCAACACCTCCTCCTCATCCTCCTGCACCCTCGTTCTCATTCTTTTCCTCTTGTTCGCAACACAAATTCAATAGAGGGTGACAATGAGAGAGAGGAGGGTGATCTGTGAGAGATCGAGAGTCCTTTCCACATGCGTAAAGTTCGTTTTGGTAGTTTTATTCGAATTTGATCTCAGAAAGGTTTAAAAAAAACATTGTTTTCAAAAGGGTCATTTGTACAAAAACTCCCGTTGTATTTCTAGGTTTATACAAATATGTCATGTTTAAGAGACTTGTTTTGTTGTACTTTTGTTATGGCAATTGTCATCGAGAAAGTAAAAGAAAGAAGAACAACTCAGAACTATGTTCAAGAATAATGAGTTTTTTAAAATAATGACAAAAATAGGGTACTAAGAAAAAATTTTATAAAAATAAAGTTGTTAGAAGAAATAAATTTTAGAAATAAGGTTTAATTTCAAACTATTGGCAATAATAAGATAGTGGTGGTGTTAAAGGAAAATGTGTATCGGGTACATAGTTTTCATTAATCCAGTCACCAGCTACTATGGCTGCTAGTAAGGATGGCAAAATTCCCTACGGAGTTGGGTCTCTGCAGATCCCTGACCCGATCAGGATAGGGAACCTTGGTTTGACTGGGTGATGGGGACAAATTGGGGACTTAAATTGGTCCCTAGTCAGAGACAGGGCGAGGATGGGTAGGGATCTCCACCCATCCCCGACTCTAAACCCAACCCCTGCCCCTGCCTCAATTTTTTTAATTATTTATATATATATATATATATACACACAAAAACTACTAAAACAGTAGTTGGTTAACTTTTTTTTTTCCTAATTCTAAAATTCTAATATAATAAATTTAATTTTTTTAATTTAATTTATAATAAAAAAACAATAAAATATTTTGTAATTATACATTCAAACAAATATATAATAATAATTCTACTTTCTTACTCAAAATATTTACAATTTAAATATAAATACTAATCTTAATTACCTTTAAATAATAAAAATAATAATATAATAAACGGACATTTTTTCATGTGGAGACCCAAATCCCTGAACCCGACCTCTCAAAATGGAGAATAGGGCAGGGACGGGGATTAAAAATCATCATGGGATAGGGATGGGTCTCCGTCCCGTTGCCATCTCTAGTTGCTAGTTGGCTGCCATGTCATAGGATTCGCGGACTAGGTCCATGACTAAAGTCCAAAATCGTGGATCCCGTCCACAAGTTAAGATTTTTTTTTAATTAAAAATTTTCTTTCTTATTTTTTTTTTCTTGTTCTTATTCTTCATGAATTTCATTGATTAGATTTAATGTTTCTCAAGATGAAATGTAACTTACCTTTTTTGTTGTTATGTTTATGAAAATTGTAGAACATACAATTTGACAGATAATATAGAAATGACTAATAAAAAAAATTATTTAAATAAAAATTCATATGAAGCTAAAAGTCTAAATTACCAGTTACTCATGTATCACACGGTGATCATCTTTACGAACATTGCCCACAACAAGGTACAGATACTGCAAAATATTGCTAATGATGAATTACATTATTAATATCTTGTTGGGTGACAGCATTAAAAAAAAAAAAAAAAAAAAAAACTAGATTTACGGATATTAGCCACAATATTGAAACAAAAAAAAATAGATCTGTGGATATTAGCCATGATATTGGAAAAAAAACTAGATTTATCATATATTGGAAAAGAAAAACAACAACAAGATCACTTATCGAAACAGCAGTGGTAACCGGGGAAGATGGCGGACGACTGCGAGTTGGAGAGTGTAGGTAGAAATAATATTAGGGAGAAGCAAAGTGCAAACGACTGAGAGGAGAAGGAAAGTTATTAAAGCAGAGTAAATAAATCTGTTATATCATTTATTAATCAAAAGAGGCCTATAAATAGGTATAATTACAACAGTGACTAACTATTTAACTACCTGTATAACAAACTTATAACAAAATATAAACTAATTTCTAATACTCCCCCTCAAGATGGCGTGGTTATATCAAGAATACCCATCTTGGATAGTAAGGAGAAAAACAAAGTGTTGGGCAAAGCCTTGGTGAATATATCAGCAAGCTGCAAGTGAGACCGGATGGGAAGAAGTTTGACATTGTCATGAACAATGTGATTGCGGACAAAATGGCAATCAATTTCAATGTGCTTCGTCCGTTCATGAAAAACCGGATTTTCAACAATATGGACAGCAGCCTCATTATCACAATAGATTAAAGAGGGATGAATAAAAGGTACTGAAAGCTCATGAAGAAGTTGTTCAACCCATAGAAATTCACTTGTAGTAGTAGCCAAAGCTCGGTATTCAGCTTCGGCAGAAGAACGAGATACCGTAGACTGCTTCTTAGCCTTCCAACTAATTATGGAATCACCCAAGAAGATGCAGAAACTGGTTATAGACTTCCTTGAATCAAGATAAGATCCCTAATCAGTATCAAAATACGCCTTTAATTGAAATGTGTGGACAGGTTGTAGCAAAATACCTTGGCCCGGAGAAGCTTTCAAATATTTAAGTAAGGACATGGTAGCATCAAGATGAGGCTGTCTAGGTTGAGCAACAAACTGACTGAGCTTATGGACAGCAAAAGCTATGTCAGGCCGAGAAATAGTCAAGTATAGCAGTCTTCCAATGAGTCTCCGATACAGTGTTGCATCAAGAAGGAGGGTACCAACATCAAATTGGAGCTTTAAAGTCGGATCAAGAGGTATAGGAGTCGGTTTGCAAGCCAACAAACCATGATCTTCTAGGAGCTGCAATGTATAATTTTGTTGTGGTAGAAGAATACCCTGAGACAATTTTGCAATTTCAAGACCCAAGAAATACCGAAGAGACCCTAAGTCTTTGAGCCTAAAGGTCTCGTGCAAATGATCTTTGATCTCATGTAGTACAGATAAAGAAATACCATCAACTAGTGTTAAAAAGTAACGATATCCAGCATGAGTAGGTTCATTGTAAGGGCCACAAATTTCACAATGTATAAGATCAAAAGCATGAGTAGCAAGTCTATTATGGCTTTGAAAAGACAATCGTTTTTGTTTTGCTAGAGGACAAATCATGCATTTAGTACAAGTACTATCCATGTCTACATGTAAAATGTCTTTTAGGAAACTAAGATGTTTATATGATGGATGTCCAAGCTGATTATGCCAAGTAGAAGCAGAGAAAGTAATAGTGGAAGAACAAACAAGTTCACATTCCATTTGTTAACCTTGCCAATCGTCTTCAAAGGGTACTTGTCCTGAATGAGGCAAAAATCACTAAAAAAAGTGACCATGACGGGTAGATAGGAAGTTAAAAAGCTTATGGAAATTAAGTTGAAACAAAAATCTGATATATATAACACATTCTATAGCATGATATCTGTACTGATTTGAATATCCCCAACAAATTCAACCAGAAGCTGAGACTGATTAGGCAAAGTAACAGTTGTCGGTTTAATTTGTCTTAGAGTAGTGAATAGGACCTTATTATGACAGATATGAGCTGATGCACCAGAATCAAGTATCCACTGATCAGAAGATATATCAGAAAGGGAACAAATACCTGCAACGTGAGCTGTAGGAGTGATAGAATTTGTCTTATTGGACGTTGCTGCTATGGTGGCTGTTTTGGACTTGTTGAGATGGGACTGGAGCATAGCCAATAAGCCTTGGCATTGTTCATATGTTAAAGAGGATAAAGAATCAGAATGATCTGCTCTTGCTAATTCAGGAGGTTTGTAAAGCTTGTGCCCTGGTGGATATCCATGGAGTTTGTAACAACGATCAATAGTATGCCCTTGAATATTACAGTGGGTGCAGATTGGTCTATCCTTCTTCTTGTTTTGATTGGTGTTGCGAGAATAGCTTGGAGCAGTCTGGTGGGAAACAGAAGAACCCATTTTCACAAGGAGGGCAGTGGCATTAGATGAAGATATCTCATTGCCAAAGGATGAAGAATAAGCTTTCTGGTCAATCTCCTATGCAACTAGAGAGAAAGCCTAATTGATTGATGGTTCTGGTTCCATTAGTAACAACTGAGATCTGATAGGAGCAGATGAATCGTTTAAACCCATGAGGAAAGCCATAACATACTCTGTTTGGAAGTAAGTCTGTAGGTTCTTGACACCACCACAAGTGCATTTTCCACAAGAACAAGATAGGCGATAGGAGATGAGTTCATTCCACAACATTTTTAGCTTGGCATAGTATGTGGTAACAGAATCTTGATTTTGGGATAAGTTGGAAATTTCACGGCGTAGTTGGAAGACTCTTGGTCGATTTTTATGCTGGTACCGTTCTTGCAAATCAGCCCAAATTTCTTAAGCGGAATCGGAGAAGCTGATGCTAGAAGAAATCTCTTTGGAAAAAGAGTTAAGAATCCACGCAGTGACAATGCCATTACATATGATCCAAGAACTGAGTAACTCACCGGAAGGTCAAGGGATTTCACCATTGATGAAGCTGAGTTTATTCTTGACAGTGAGCCCGATCTTCATCGCCTGACTCCACGAGTCGTAATTCGATTTCGTAAGAAGATTGGAAACGAGCACAAGACTAGTGCTGTCTGAGGGATGAAGAAAATAAGGGTTCTGATATTGTTCAAGAATGGAAGATGGGGAAGCTCGAACATTTTCCATGGAGTTGGAGTTTCCGGATGAGGTTGGGTCGTCGGATCTGGCAATGATCGTCGTTTCGGATGAAGAAAGAGAACGAAAAATCACAAGAAAAATCTCGCTCGACACTGTGGACGGAGGCGAGCGAGATCAGTGTTAGCGTCCGGAAGGTCGGGGAGAGATAAAAAATCACGAGAAAAATCTCGTTCGACACTGGGAATCTCGCTCGATACTATGGGCGGAGGCGAGCGAGATCAGTGTTAGCGTCCGGAAGGTCGGGGAGTGAGATAAAAAAATCACGAGAAAAATCTCGCTCGACACTGTGGGAATCTCGCTCAACACTATGGGCGGAGGTGAGCGAGATCAGTGTTAGCGTCCAGAAGGTCGGGGAGCAAGATCGGCCCGAGAAGAAGAAAAGACACAAGAAAAAGGGTGGTTGGAGGGAAAACGAAAAGTCAAAGAGTTTTAATTTTGCTCTGATACCATATTAAACAGAGTAAATAAATCTGCTATATCATTTATTAATCAAAAGAGACCTATAAATAGGCATAATTACAACTGTGACTAACCATTTAACTACCTGTATAACAAACTTATAACAAAATATAAACTAATTTCTAATAGAAGTGTTTTGAGGACCACGAAATTGTGGATTCGAATAAGGTCCACGAGTTCATGACAGACGGGTGGTAGAAGGGTGCCAGGTTAGCAAGAATCTTGGTACGTCAGCGGGCAACTCATGGACCCTATACACATTTTGCTATTAATTGTGGATCAATTCCACAATGCATTTAAGTACTCGTGGACACCATCCACAATTTTGTGTACTTGTGAATCGAGTCCACAATTTCACTGTCTATTTCTATCATTTCTTACCCTCAACTCTATTTTTGTCCATAAATATTAAAATAATGTTATTTAAAAAAAAAAATCAGAACAACATACTTCTAAAGCTGTTGGATTCTCTTGTTAGTTTTTTTTTTTTTTTTTTTTTTTTTTTTTTTTTTTTTTTTTTTTTTTAAATGGACTATGTTTAGTACTTTGATGGGTGAGTCTTGCTTAATAATTTGGTTTGCACTAAAATTATAAATATGGTGTTCGATTACTTATTTCTTTTTATCAACATTTCATATGTGAAAATTTTTAAATCGTATTTTACACATTTACTTTATGGATTTAGACAAAGAATTTAAAGTTATATGTTTGTGAGTGTTATAGAAAAGTTATACCTGGTCATGAATTATTACTCTTTTACATCTTGTGATCACTCAAGAGCAAAATAATCATACTCTTCTGCTCTATATTTCTTACTCACACTAGAAAAAGATTAAAAAAAGTCAACCCAATCATACTAGTTCACTCTACCAAATTCGCACAAGTCATTCGATTTGAATTTATAATTTAGAAAAATCTAAAACTTTGATCAAATATTGCAAAACCTTATCTAATTAACTCACAAAACATCGGACACATTGGAATAAAGATTCATTTTAAATTAGAAATTTGCTTACATTATTTATATGGTAGAAGTTTAAAAAGTTGAATTGATTTTTTTTTTTAACGATGTGTGGGTTGGAATTTGACCTCTAATCTAGAGATTGATAATACAAACACTATACCAATTAAAAGTTGAATTGAAGTTAAATGTGAAAGGTTAGAAAAATATAATGGGAGGGGTTTTGTTGGATGTGAAGGCAGCCAATAGGAGGGATGAGTTATTGACATGTGTGGCCGACCAGTGTTAGGTAACACCTACTTTTGAACTTTTTTTTCCCCAAAAGATACCCAACGTCACAGTTAAAAAGATAAAATTTCACAATGTTCCAAAAATAATACTAATAAATAAATAAAGAAAAGAAAAATTCTCTCTTGAAAGAGAAATGTTGTCTTTGATTAGGGAGGTATTTCTTAATTCGTCACACAAATAGACTAGAAGATCAAAAAAGTCTTCATCGCTATAAGTATGGTAATGCACATATTTCTTTTTTTCCATTGTGTCTCTCTTTTCTATATTAAACTCAAACGATGGCATATACTTAAATATTAACTTATAATCTTATTAAAACATTTTTTTAGTACAACAACTGCAAAATGAGGGATTGAATCTCCGACCTCTTGTATCAGAGAGCTTGCCACTTTATTAAAAATATTTAAGACATGAGGTCTTTGGAGGATTCTATTATTATTATTATTATTATTATCATCTTATCATAGGTTGTATACCTTAATTGAAGGGGTGGAATGAGAGTAAAAGGGTATTAGAGAAGAGAAGAAAACAAAAAAGAAAAATAGAGAAGTATATCATAGATTAAATCAGACAAGAGAGGAAATTAAAGGAGGTGATGAGGTGCAATATGGTAACAATAAGGACTTTTTAAACGATGTACATATGGTTTCGATCTATATATGTATTTTAAAAGTGTAAGAATATTATTGAAACTCATGAAAGTTTAAAGATATTTTTGAAACAAGGTACTGACAATTTCCATCCAGGACTATTTGATAGAACATGAAATTCAATCCCAACTCTCAGCACCTGGTACACCTCAACTAAACGGTGTATCAGAAAGGAGAAATAAAACCTTATTAGATATTGTTCGTTCTATGATGAGCTATGCTCAATTGCCTAACTCATTTTGGGGGTATGTAGTAGAGACTGCAATTCACATCTTGAACAATGTTCCCTAGAAGAGTGTTTCTGAAACACCTACAAGTTATGGAGAGGATGCAAATCAAGTTTACATTGCTTCAGAATCTGGGTTATCCTACACATATGTTAGTGACAAATCCTAAGAAGTTGGAACCTCATTTAAGGTTGTGCCAATTTGTTGGTTACCCTAAAGAGACGAGAGGTGATCTGTTCTATGGCTCTCGAGAAAATAAAAATGTTTGTATCGACAAACGTTACATTTTTAGAGGAAGACCACATGAGAGATCATAAATTGCAAAACTGTTAGATGTAACTACATGGGCAAAACGGCAATTTTGGCCCAATTGTACTTACGAGCAATTTGTGAAGGGTCATCGTACTGTTTATTGGTTATATCAAATGGACAAAGAAATATATTTGTAGTGTAAAGAATGCAATTGTCGATCTTTAGTGGAGTGTTCGACAGTTAGCGGACAATGGTGAATAATTCAATTAAAGGAGTTTAATTAATTATTTATGTATCATTGGAGTTTCAAGTTACAGATCCATAGGTCCACTCTGTAGCTCAATGGGAATGAATAAGAATCAAATTTTGGATTAATTTGAATTGTTCAAATAATTGAGGGAATTACTTATATGTGATATAATTAATTTATCTAATTATATATGATATAATTACTATAATGTATTTGATACATTATAATATAAAGTTTATTTGAGAGGAAATAAATATTTGAATATGATTCAAATACTAATTATATGGATGAGATTCATATAAATAAATGTAATATGAATTAGATTTATACTAAATACCATGCATTATTATATATTATATTTGATATAACATATAGTTTAATATATATATATATATATATATATATATTAAATTAATTTATGAAAATAAGTTTATTTTATTTTAAAAATCATTTTGGGAAGGAGTTCTAACTTTCTTCCCCTTTTTTCTCTAAAAAAAACATGGTAGTGGGGGTTCTTCTTCTTCCTTGAGTGTGGTTTTCACAAGAGTGAGAAAATTGGAATTTCATCTCTTCCACTCAACACTCTCAAAACTCTCTCTTCCAAAATAATCAGAATCCACAAAACTCCTAGATTCTCATCTAGAGAATACAGAGGAATCTTTCGTTGTGGTGTCCTCATAGACGGTTAGAGGGTTTGAGACTGTTCGTGACAAGATTCAGAGAAGGAATTTCGTGAAGAAGTGTTCTTCAAGGGGTAAGGTTTCTTAAACCCTTTTACTTTTCTGTGATTCTTTGTTTTAATGCATGCTGTAATTTTCTTTTAAATGCATAATCTGTATGTTCTTGCTGTAAATTTATTTTATGTAAATTGTGGGTATTTGGTCTAATCCCATGCTTCCGCTCAAGGACATTCACTGGATCATTGACTAACAAAACACTTCTGCTGCAGAATTCGATCCCTTCAAATGCAACTTTCAAAATCTATCAACGATAGATCGTCTCGCATGTAGTTGATAGACCAAATCACTGATAGATTTTGCTATATTTGCAATTCTTTAAAAATGTTGCTATATATTTATTTATTATCCCTAAAAGTACCACCTAATGCAATTACCCTTATTAAAGTGTGCTTCAAAGCATTTTTTCTACAAGATAAAAATGAAAAATTAATGAATTGTGAACCAAAATGAAATACAAATCCATCAAAGTGGATAGAGCTTAATTAGCATAGAAATGTGTTATTGACCACGAAATCTATAGTTAGAATCTCACCAACTATATGGTACTAAAAAATGAAAATAGTATTGTACTAAAAAATGAAATTAAGGTCCTTAATAAAGTGCATGTGTAGTTTAAGAGAAAGCATCATGAGAAGTGGAAGCAAAGGGAATAATTTCAATTCTCAAACCCCACCCAACTCCTCATCTTATTGGCTTCTCCTTGTTTAAGGGCAATCTATAGCCTTTCTTTGAAGTATAATATGTACCAATGTCATTTATTACATCATAATTATCCTTTAAAAATTGTGTGGGGCATCTTTTATCTAATGTACATGTACTTGTATTATTATAAAAGTAATCATAAATTTAACATCTTAGAACAATTTATAGTTAAATGAAGCTCTTTAATTGTGTTGGAGATGAGTTTTAATTAAATATAGTGTTTCTATACTAAAACACAAGTATTTTTTTTTAAATCAAATCAATGTTATAAAACATATTTTATAAGTATTTTAGATTGAGTTGGAGAGGTTCTAGGATGATTTTTTTTAAATTATTGTTTTTTTTTAGATTATTCTATGGCAGAACCATCATTTTAGTAGCTTTCTTCATCGGTGTCAGTCTCACTCTCACCAACCGTTTTTCATTTTCTCAAACAAATTCCAAAAATATTTTTTCTTTTTTTTTAAGTACATTTCAAAAGTCATTTTAAGTTATTATTGACGATGACGAATTTCTAGTGGAGCCAAACTTGAAAAATAGTGTATTCAAAGAAAAAAAAAATGAAAATTCTAATAAATTGAAAAATCCAAAAAAATATTTAAACTTTTTAGTAAAAAGTTCTAAAAAAAAATAATATACACCTTAATATATATATATATATATGTATATATATAAAAGATACCTGCCGATTTTAAAATAGATTTCAATCATGCCTCCTTAATTTTGAAAAGTTTTAGTTTAACTTCAAATTTTGAAATTGAAAAAAAAAAAAAAAAAACTTATTTTTGAGTTTTTTCTTTTTGTCAAAGCACAACAACTAATCTATCTATATCTATATTATATTAAAAGAGGATAAGAAGAGAGAATTTTTTCCTTCCCTCTTTGCCCCTAACATTTTTAACAAATATCATTTTACCCTCACTCACAACCCTTTATGTGATCTTACTTACCATTCATCCTTTTCTTTTTCTTTTTCTTTTTTTTTTTCATTTAATTTTACATCCATTTGGCTATTGGAGTTTTCAATCAATCCTATTTTGTCCTATCCTTTCATACTTTGTTGTACCTTTTATTGGTTTTTTCATTTAATTTTACCTTCCCCTTTTATTATTAAATCTTTCAACAATTCTATTTTGTTCTAAAATACCTTTTTTTCTTTCTATTTTTATTACTAAATAATTAGTAAATTGAAATTTAAAACCATCTATCCACATTTTTTAACAAATACAAATTCTTTCACACAATAACTACACATTCCTCTTTCTTGCATCATTTCACATAATAAATACATACATACATACATCTAAACTTGATTTTATAAGAGAGCTAAAAGTCTTCTAAATGAAAATTAAAAGTTTTTGTTATCAATAAGAGAATTTAGAAATTTATTTTGTTGGATAAAAAGATACAGTTCGATTTTATGAAAATGTAATTTTTTAAATAGAAACAAGATACTGACAACTTATTTGGAGAAACATATAAATACTAACTCAAACAACTATTTTAAAGTTTTTCTTCAAAATTAAAGGTTAGCAAATTTTATTATTTTTTTCGATTGTGACAATATTGGTTTCAATTTTGCAAAATGATAGATTTTATGGATGTTAGAAACAAATTAAACTGAATCAAGATCTATATCTAATCAATTTCTTTTTGTTTTGTTTTTTAAAATTTAAGAAGATATAACTGTTTGCTAATTATTTATTTTAGAACACATATAAATATAATTTAGAAAAAATATTATTTGGAATTTTTCCTTTCAGAAAATCAATAGTTTGTGTACTTTTAATTTTTTTTTCTAACATAAACAAGATTATACATATGAATAATTCTTTATTTTATCTTTTAATTAAATAATTATTTACTAATATCTTATTTAAAACTACATAAAAATATAATCTAACAATTTATTCTAATGAATATTTATATTATTTAGAATTATATTTCATTATTATTTTGCTCATTTCAGTTGAATTTAATATTTTACAGTAAATATTTTGAAAAAGTAATATAAATATATATATTATATAATATTAATATATATATATATATATATAATTTAAAGTAAATTTTAAAGATTGAATATTGGTTTATTTGTTTCGAATTGTTGAACTTTTTATTGAAAAAAATCAAAACAAAAAATAATAGATAAATATATAAAATTTCACAATATTTTAGTAGATATGACATGGCTTCATATTAAAAAAAAAAAAATCTCAAGTATACACTGCTATTAAAATTATTGATAATTTAGTTTTACTCAAAACCATTGAAAATTATAAATGAAAATATCTTACTTTAGTTTATCTCTATAATTATTTTTAAATATCATGTCTAATATTTATAAAAATTATATTTGTTCAATCTTTTGTATTTCACTTTATAAAATAGTTATGCTTCAAACATTTTTAGCTGCATTCAGCACATTTTGTATTCATTATAAATTAACTAAATAAAACCTATATATAATATTGGTTATCATGTTTGATATTTACTATTTAATTTTTTTTTTTAATTATTTATGAATTTATGTTCTAAAGATTTTAAACCACGTACATCGTACGTATCCCTGACTAATATATAAAAAATAAGACATAAGTGACTAGTTTTAAAAAAAAAAAGTAACATTATTTACAACATTGTTTATATCGATTGTATAAAATTATTTAAATGATGTCTTTTTGAGATAAAATAGATGGTAAACAACAAAGTCAATCTTCTATATAGTTGTAAATAATATTATACTCAGCTTCTAATTTTTGCACATCAACTACAATGTTATTTTCTTTGTTTATTTTAAGGAAAAATATATATTTTTATTAGAACAAAATCAATGTTCAAGGGTATTTTGGGAACACAAATTTTGAGATTTCAAAATTTAGGGACATAATTTAAACTTATACAAAAGTTGAAGAATATTTTGTATAATTTAATTTAATTTAATTTAATTAATTAATTAATTAATTATTATTTTTATTTTATTTTTTTGAGAAAAGTAAACATGAAGGGGGTGTATTGTGGTATTGAGTTGGTTATTGTAGTTAGTGGTTATTATAGTTTATGAGTTATAAGAGTTTATAGGTAGTAATAGTCCATGTTTATTTTAGGTTGGGTAATAAATAGTAAATATTATAAAAAGAGGGATGTGAAAGAAATACTAATACTATAGTTAATTGTAGGTTATAGTAGTTGACACACCAACTATTATAATTGAAACCCCAAACATCGAGTGAGTTACTATCCATTTGAAGTCGGAGCTCAAACACCCTTAAGTAATTACACATTATACAATTAACGAGATAAGATCTGTCCCAACCAACAAATTAAGCCAATTAGGAAAAATATCCCACCAATAATGAGATTCAACCTCTATCTACTACCTATCAAACTATACCATCAACAATCGTATTCTGAGATCGTCAAATGTGACAAAATTGAAGCACATGCAAAGAAAAGTTTGGCTCAAAGAAAATATTCCATGGTGAGCCATATATGTTCCACCATAGATTTCAAACAGATTTAACCTCTTAAAACTATTTGTGAGAGTATTATAATTTTTGTTATTATTATGTTTAGGTCTACACGTTCTTTGATCCTACCTGGTCAAAATTCCTAAGTTTCAATCCAATACATATAGCTTAATTAAATTAAATATATGGTTTAAATAGTCATTTAATCAATTAATTATTCTTTGTATTCTTAGACTAAAACTCCCAATTTCTCACTTCACATTTTGTCATTGCACACTTAAATTTCAAGGTCACCCTTCCCTAAATATTAAGATAAATTGGTTGAGGTTGAATACTCAAATGGAGTTTTCATCACATAGTTGATAGAGAAACAATCTCCATTTTTGTTCTCACTCTTATTTCTCTTAATATATTTCTTTAAACCAAGTAATTTTTCAAATGTTCTGGGGCTTGTTTGGATTCACTCAAGAAAAAATATTTTTTAGAAAATTTATTTTTATTTTAATTCTTTTAATAAATTTTAGTTACAATATACTTCAAAAATTATTTTGATTAATTATCAAACACTTCATTTATTTTTCAAAATAACTTATTTTTATAGTTAAATACTTGAAAAGTTAATTCAACACACATTTAATCATTTAGGTATTTTTTATAAATTGTATTTTTTTCATCCAAAATATAAGATAAGGAATCTAAAGTCATCTCAAACTTTGTCAATTCCAAACAAAACAAAAGGAAAAAAAATTAGAGGGTTTTGTAAATATTATAAAATAGGTGTTAGATGTTCCTACTTAGTGTCCAATGTCAAATGTTATTTTTCTATTACCACATATGTTGTCTATGTATCATTCAACCACTGATGCAGTGTCCAAAGTGTGTTGCATCCTACTTACCATTTTGCCTATAAATAGTGGCATTTGGTAGATCTTGAAATAACACACATTGGTGAGAAATCTACTTGAAAATTTCAACCAATTTTTCATATTATCTAATTTTCATAATTATAGTTATTTTATTTTATATTTTATTTATTATATTATATTATAATATTATGTTTTTTCCATATTCGTATTCCTATTGTGCTCCGCTTTGCTCCTCAATTTCACAACAGCACAAGCTCCTGTAGCTTCCCTCGCTGAAGGTAGGTCGATTTTTTTTCTCTTTATTATAATTAATAAATTAAAATTTTAAAATTTTTCATATTTAGTACATATTAAATTTCTAATATAAATATAATGTTTTGTGAAGTGTTGTCATGAAAAACCTTATAAAATTAAAATTCGCGACCCTTGATATTAATGATAATAATTATTTTTCATGGGTGTTCGATGCCAAAATTCATTGGATACTATGAAGTTGGGAGAAACAATTAAAGAAGAAAATCGACATCCAGTCAGGACAACGCAAAAGCTATGATTTTCCTTCGTCATCATCTCGACAAGGGATTGAAAATAGAGTATCTTACAATAAAATATCCTCATATCTTGTGAAAAATTTTGAAAGAAAGGTATGATCATAAAAAATAATTATTTTTTCTGAAGTTCGTTATGAGTGGATGGATTTAAGGCTACAAGATTTTAAATCAGTAAATGATTACAATTCCGCATTATTTAAAATCAATTCAAAATTGTTGTTATGCGGAGAGAAAATTATTGATGTTGATATGTTAGAGAAGACATTTTCTACATTTCATGTCTTTAATATGCTCCTACAAACCAATATCAAGAGAAAAGTTTTAAACAATATTCTGAATTAATTTCATATCTTCTCGTGGCCGAATAAATTAACGAGTTATTGATAAAAAAACACAAATCTCGACCAACTAGAACAACACCATTCCCTAAAGTGAATGCTGTGAATGTTAATAATCGTGGTCGTGGTCGAGATCGTGACCGTGGCAGATAAAGAAATAATTATTATTTTCGTGGTGGTTGTTCTAATCATTCAAATCTCAAAAGGACCATGCAAAATGATTATCACAAAGGAAAAACTTCACAAGATAAGAGTTCAAAAAGTGTTGAAAATAAATGTTTTCGATGCAGATTGATTGGGCATTGGTCACGTACCTATCGTACGTCAAACACTTCGTTGATCTCTATCAAGCATCCCTGAAGGAAAAAGGAGAAAAATGTGGAAGCAAATTTTGCATACTAGAATAATGACATATTTGACCCATCCCATATGACAATTTTGGATGTGACGGACTTATTTGAATCTCTTGAAGAGAAGATTAATATGGTTGATGGAACATCAAGTGTTTCTTTTGACTTTGAGAATATCTAGACTTAATGTTATTGTTTTCTTTTACCTATATTCACGTTTTTTCGAGTAAATATTTACTTTTGTATATTCCAAGTGTTGTTTTTCTTATTATAATTATTTTTGTTTAATGAGGAAACGTGGATCATTTTTATATGTTGAGTGATTAAAAAATGAGTAAAGAAGATCTATGTCTGATAGACAGTGCAACTACACATACAATACTTATAAGTAGAAAATATTTTTTCAAACTGACAATACTGGAAGCAAAAGTTAATACAATATCAGGTTCTGCAAACCTAATTGAAGGGTTTGGAAAAACAAATATTATTTTGCCTAGAGGAACAAAATTTACAATTGACAATGCATTGTTTTCTAGTCAATCAAAGAGAAATCTACTAAATTTTCAAGATATATGTTGTAATAGTTATCATATTGAGACTAATAGTAAGAATAATAGAATATCTATATATCATATCTACCGTCTCATATGAAAAACGTATATTGGAAGAGTTTCCTGTTTTATCTTCTAAATTATATTATACTCATACACGAGTAATTCAAACATATGCAACAATGAACCTAAAATTCATGAATCCAGATATATTTGCTATTTGGCATGATAGATCGGGTCATCCAAGGTTTATAATGATGAGAAGAATCATTGAGAATTCAAATGAACATTCATTGAAGAGCTAGAAGATTCTTCAATCTAATGAATTATCATGTGATGCTTTCTCTTAAGACAAATTAATTATTAAACCATCACTAGCTAAAGTAGGAACTGAATTACTTATTTTTAGAACGAATTCATGGTGATATATATGGACCTATTAATCCACCAAGTGGACCATTTAGATATTTTATGATATTAATAGACGCATCTAGCAGATGGTCACACATATGCTTGTTATCAAGTCGAAAACTTGCATTTGTAAGATTACTTGTTCAAATAATTAATTTAAGAGCACAATTTTCTGATCATACGATTAAGACCATTCGTCATGATAACTAGTGAATTTATATCCCACGCTTTTGATAATTATTGTATGCCAATTGTGATAAGTGTTGAACATCATGTAGCTCATGTTCATACAAAAAATGGTTTAGCATAATCATTTATAAAATATTTGCAATTAATTGCAAGACTATTACTTTTGAGAATTAAGTTTTCAGCATATGCATGAGGACATGCTATTTTGCATGCAACATCACTTGTACGCATAGACCAGTAGCTTATCATAAATACTCACCATTACAATTAGCTTATGACCATGAGCCAAATATTTTCCATATGAGAATTTGTGAATGTGCAGTATATGTTCCAATTGGTCCACCACAACAAACTAAGATGCCTCAAAGAAGGTTAGGAATATATGTTAGATATGATTCCCCATCAGTTATTAAATATCTTGAACCCTTGACAGGTGATGTATTTACTGCTAGATTTGTTGATTTTTATTTTAATGAGACAAATCTTCCAACATTAGGGGGGACAAATTAAGAACTTGGAAAAAGAAATTATATAGAGTGCATCGTTATTGTCTCATTTAGATCCCCATACAGATCAATGTGAACTTGAAGTTTAGAAAATAATTCATTTGCAAAATATAGCAAATCAATTACCAAATGCATTTGTAGATGTAAAGAAAGTAACTAAGTCACATATACCAACTACAAATATTCCCCAGAAAATTAACATTCCAACACAACAAGTTGTCACTAATGAGTTTGGAACACGCCAGAAGCGTAGTGGACCAGTTGGTTTCAAAGATAAAAATTCTCGAAAAAATAATTAATAGTCAAGAAGACTTGGTTAAGTGTAAATACCCATGAAGAAATTCATGACATGACTAATGAGGAAGATGGAATACATAAAGATAATAATGAGATTTCAATAAAATATGTCATGACAGGAAAAAGATGGAACTGGACTCATGTAGTTATTAACAACATTTTTGCGTATAATGTTGCTCTTTGATATTATATCTAAAAATGAGGATCCCGAATCAAAATCTATTGAAGAATGTCGACGTAGTTGACTTTAGTGGAAAGAAGCAATAGAGGCAGAATTAAACTCACTTTCAAACGCTGGGTTTTTGGACTAGTAGTTTGAATACCAAAATGTGTCAAACCTATGGGATACAAATGGGTATTTGTAAGGAAAAGAAATGAAAATAATGAGGTCACAAAATATAAAGCAAGACTAGTTGCACAAGTTTTTTCATAAAGACCTGGTATTAATTATGAGGAGAGGTATTCTTCGGTGGTGGATGCAATTACACTAATATATTTAATTGGTTTGACTGCATATGAAAGTCTAGATATACATCTTATGGATGTAGTGACAACATATTTATATGGAAGGATTTAAAGTACTTGAAACATATAAATAAAATTTCTGGGAATTGTATTCAATAAAGTTACAGAGATTGCTCTATTGATTGAAACAATCAGGACGAATGTGGTATAATTTTCTAAGTCGATATTTTTTTAAAAAAAATGATATCAAAACAATCTAATATGTCCATGTGTTTTTATAAAGAAATCACAATCAGGATTTTCTATTATAACCGTATATGTTAATGACTTAAATATAATTGGAACTTCTGAAAGTTTTCAAAGGCAATAGAATATCTTAAGAAAGAACTTAGATGAAATATCACGAAAAAATAAAATTTTGCCTTGGCTTGCAAATTGAGCATTTAGCAGATTAAATGTTTGTTCACAAGTCAAATTATAAAGAAATTTTTTTAAAATATTTTATATAGTCAAAGCACATCCATTGAACATTCCAATGGAAGTTCATTCACTAGATGTGAAAAAGATATATTTCCTCTAGATGATAATGAAGAATTTCTTGGTTCTGAAGTACCATATCTTAGTATGATTTGTGCACTTATGTATCTTGCTAATAATACAAGACCAGAGATTGCATTTTCAGTAAATTTATTAGCAAGATATAGTTATTCTCCAACAAAAAGACATTGGAGTGAAATTAAGCATATACTCCATTATCACCGATGAGCGATTAATATAGGATTTTTTTATTCAATAAATAAAATTTTGATCTAGTTGGTTATGCAGATTCTGAATATTTTCTTATCTATACAAAACTAGATCTTAAACAGATTATCTATTCACATTTGGAGGAACTACAATATTATGGCGATCAGTGAAATAGACCATAATGGTCACTTCTCAAATCATGTTGAAATCTTACAATTCATGAGGCTAGTCGAGAATGTGTATGGTTAAGATCAATGACTCAGCACATTCATGAAACATGTGGTTTTTCTTCTAATAAAAATCTCCCAAAAATATTATACGAAGACAACACAGCATGTATAGACCAAATCAAAGGAGGATATATTAAAGGAGATACAACAAAGCATATTTCACCAAAACTTTTCTACACTCATGATCTCAAAGACAATCGTGACATCATTGTATAGAAAATTTGTTTAAAAGAGAACTAGCCGACTTATTTACAAAGACATTACCTACCGCAACCTTTGAGAAATTGGTGCACAACATTAGAATGCAACTATTCAAAGATCTCAAGTGATGTTCCCACGAGGGGGTAAACATATTAAATTCTTTTAGGATTATTAGATTATATGAAATATGTACTTTTTTTCTTTCACTAATATATTTTTTTCCATTGAGTTTTTTCCTAGTAAAGTTTTAAAGAGATGTATTTCATATATTTATAATGGACATCTATGAGGGAGTATTATAAATATTATAAATAGGTATTAGATGTTCATGCTTAGTGTCCAATGTGAAATGTCATTTTTCATTACCATATATATTGTCCATGTGTCATTCAACCACTTATGCATAGTATCTAAAGTGTACCACATCCTACTTGCCATTTTGCCTATAAACAGAGACATTTTGTGGATTTTGAAATAATACACATTGGTGAGAAATCCATTTAAAAATTCCACTCAATTTTCAATGATCCAATTTTCATAATTTTAGTTATTTTATTTTATTTATTTATTTATTATTATATTTATATATTATTATATTATATTGTTTATATCTATTTTCCTATTATGCTTCGTTTTGCTCCCCACTTTTACATCAGAGGGAAGTTTTGAAAGATCAGTTTTTTAGTGGCTGTATGTCAATATTTTTCACCCTAAATTTGGATATATATTGCGAAATTTATCTCATATTTATACTATTCACCCACCCGTCTTAACACATGCAAGGTAAAAATTTTGAATGAAAATCAAGTTTTACACGTCACAAAATTGACCGAATAATTATACCAAATTAAACTTCACAAAGAAAGAATAACCCTATCAGAAAATAAAAATTATAAGATTTACTAATTTATTAATAATAAGAAGGAGGAGAAGGCTATGAAGGAAAAATTGTATTCCCTATTTTGTCCTGAAAACATTTCATATATATATATTACAACTCAAAATAATTGCTGATTTAGAAAAAAAAAAAAAATACAAAAGAATTTGCGGGTAGACATGGGATTTGGGTTGACAAAGCAAAATAAAAAGTTTCTGGTTGAAAAATAACAAAAAGATTTTAAAAGAACCCTATTGTTTTACCCATAGTATTAAATTTCCATCGAAATGTTGATATTTCCATCGATACTTCATGTTTTCATAGATTCGACATTAACATGAGATGTGAATTGATATTTCTATTGTATCGTAGAAAAAGCTACGAAACAAAAAAAAATAGTCATAAAAATATTATTAGTATAAATATAATATAAATAATAGACATATTAACTTGTTTGGAAATCATAAAAGGTTTATTTACTAATTTAAATTTAGTTAAAAAAAATTTATATATTTTTTCAAAAATAGCAATCAAAATCGATATTTGTATCAAAATTTTCATAAATTGTCCTTGATATTTCCGTCAATATCGACATTTTAAACCTTGGTTATACCATAATCATTGAATAAAAAGTTAGTGTTAGATAAAAATGAGGCTTTCTTGTCCATAAAATAGAAATTTAAAAATATTTGTTAAATATATATTTTTTTTAAAATGAAAGTTTTAGTATATAAGAAACATGAGTACGAAAGGTTGAAAATATAAACAAACTAAAGAAATGAGAGAAATCGAAAATGGAGGAGAATAATGCACGTAAAAATCTAATTGCAAAGGAAAAATGCAATAGGTGGCAAATCTAACTAGGAGAATTATAAAGGTAACTTGAGTTTTTTAGATATTGCAAAAATAGCAAAATCCATATAACGAACAAAAAGTAAAAATTCACAAGGAAATAAAAGCTTATTCGATGGATCGAGTTTGAAGGGACGCTGCATCGAAAGCAGCAACCTAGCAACGGAGGAGACAAAAATGGAGGTATGAGGATTTTTCAATAATTTTTCTAGAAATATCCATAGAAATCGATTTTTATCGATATTTCTATCAAAATTTTCGTAAATTTAAGACCAAAATATTTTCGTCGACATCGACATTTTAAACTTTGATTATACCATAATCATTGAATAGAAAGTTAGTATCAGATAAAAATGAGGCTTTCTTGTCCATAAAATAGAAACTAAAAAAAATTCTTAAATATATTTTATGTTTTTTTAAAATGAAAGTTAAAGTATATAAGAAACATGAGTACGAAAGGTTGAAAATATAAACAAACTAAAGAAATTAGAGAAATCGAAAATGGAGGAGAATAATGCACGTGAAAATCTAATTGGAAAGGAAAATTGCAATAGGTGGCAAATCTAACTAGGAGAATTATAAAGGTAACTTGGGTTTTTTAGATATTGCAAAAATAGCAAAATCCATATGACGAACAAAAAGTAAAAACTCACAAAGAAATAAAAGCTCATGGATCGAGCTTGAAGGGACACTACGTCGAAAGCAACAACCTGGAGGTATGAGGATTTGTCTCTATAATTTTTCTAGAAATATCCATAGAAATCGATTTTTATCGATATTTCTATCAAAATTTTCGTAAATTTAAGATCAAAATATTTTCGTCGACATCGATATTTTAAACCTTGATTATACCATAATCATTGAATAGAAAATTACCGTTAGATAAAAATTAGCCTTTCTTGTCCATAAAATAGAAACTAGAAAATATTTGTTAGATATATTTTATGTTTTTTTAAATAAAAGTTAAATTATATAAGAAATATGAGAACTAAAGGTTGAAAATATATAAAAAAAAAATAGAGAAATTAGAGAAATCGAAAATGGAGGAGAATAATACATGTGAAAATCTAATTGCAAAGAAAAATAGTAATGGGTGGCAAATCTAACCAGAGGAATTACAAAGGTAATTTGGGTTCTTTAAATTTTACAGAAATAGAGAAATTCATATGATGAATAAAAAGTAAAAACTCACAAGAAAATAAAAGCTTATTCGATGGATCGAATTTGAGTCAACCCCACATCAAAAGCAGCGACTTAGTAATAGAGGAGACACAGGGGTTCTTTAAATTTTACAGAAATAGTAAAATTCATATGATGAATAAAAAGTAAAAACTCACAAGAAAATAAAAGTTTATTAGATGGATTGAGTTTGAGTCGACGCCACATCGAAAGCAACGACTTAGCAATAGAGGAGACACAGGTGGAGGTATGAGGATTCATCGCCTCCAAAGGCAGATGAGTTTAATGAGAGGTACAGAACGTAGTAGTAGCGCCAGTAGCAGAATGTCTAAACGTTTACTTCAAAAAGACCCTGACTTTTCCGTCGAACGTCAACTTTTGATCATCAACAACCATCATTGAAACCTCCATGAGCTTAATTAGAGCATCAGATAGTGAACAAACTTGCTATGGAATTGAAATTGTTCAATATTATATTTCTTTATCTACAAATCAGATATATTAAACCTTGATGACACCATAATCATTGAATAGAAAATTACTCTTAGATAAAAATGAGGCCTTCTTGTCCCTAAAACAGAAACTAGAAAATATTTATTAAATATATTTTGTGTGTTTTTAAATAAAAGTTAAAAGTATATAAGAAACATGGTTGAAAATATAAACAAACTAGAGAAATTAGAGAAATTGAAAATGGAGGAGAATAATACATGTGAAAATTTAATTGCAAAGGAAAATAGTAATGGGTAGCAAATCTAAGGGGAATTACAAAATTAATTTGGGTTCTTTAAACTTTACAGAAATAGCAAAATTCATATGACGAATAAAAAGTAAAAACTCACAAGAAAATAAAAGCTATTCGATGGATCGAGCTTGAGTCGATGCCGCATCAAAAACAGCGACTTAACAATAAAGGAGACACAAGTGGAGGTATGAGGATTCATCGTAGACACAAGTGGAGGTATGAGGATTCATCGCCTCCAAAGGCAGATGAGTTGAATGAGAGGTACAAGACGAAGTAGTAGCTTTAGTAGCGGAATGTCTAAACGTTTGCTTCAAAAAGACCCTAACCTTTCGGTCGGACATCGACTTTTGATCATCAACAGCCATCATTGAAACCTCCATGACCTTAACTAGAGCATCAGATAGTGAAAAACTTGCTATGGAATTACAATTGTTCTACATTATATGTCTCTATCTACAAATCAGACATTTTAAACCTTGATTATACCATAATCATTGAATAGAAAGTTATGTTTAGATAAAAATGAGGCTTTCTTGTCCATAAAATAGAAACTAGAAAATATTTGTTAAATATATTTTATGTTCTTTTAAATAAAAGTTAAAGTATATAAGAAACATGAGAACTAAAGGTTGAAAATATAAGAAAACTAGAGAAATTAGAGAAATCGAAAATGGAGGAGAATAATACATGTGAAAATCTGATTACAAAGGAAAATAGTAACAGGTGGCAAATCTAACTAGGGGAATTACAAAGGTAATTTGGATTCTTTAAATTTTACAGAAATAGCAAAATTCATATGACGAATAGAAAGTAAAAATTCACAAGAAAATAAAAGCTTATTCGATGGATCGAGCTTGAGTCGATGTCGCATCGAAAGCAGCGACTTAGCAATAGAGGAGACACAAGTGGAGGTATGAGGATTTATCGCCTCCAAAAGCAGATGAGTTTAATGAGAGGTATGGACGAAGTAGTAGCGCTAGTAGCGGAATGTCTAAACGTTTGCTTCTAAAAGACCCTGACCTTTTCGTCGGACTTCGACTTTTGATCATCAACAACTATCATTGAAACCTCCATGAGCTTAATCAGAGCATCAGATAGTGAACAAACTTGCAATGGAATTGCAATTGTTCTACATTATATGTCTCTATCTACAAATCAGACATTTTAAACCTTGATTATACCATAATCATGGAATAGAAAGTTACTCTTAGTAAAAATGATGTTTTCTTGTCCATAAAATATAAACTAGAAAATATTTGTTAAATATATTTTATGTTTTTTTAAATAAAAGTTAAAGTGTATAAAAAAAAACATGAGAACTAAAGGTTGAAAATATAAACAAACTAGAGAAATTAGAGAAATCGAAAATGGAGGAGAATAATACATATGAAAATCTAATTGCAAAGGAAAATGGTAATGGGCGGCAAATCTAACTAGGAATTACAAAGGTAATTTGGGTTCTTTAGATTTTACAAAAATAGCAAAATTCATATGATGAATAAAACGTAAAAACTCACAAGAAAATAAAATCTTATTCGATGGATCGAGCTTGAGCCGACGCCGCATCAAAAGCAACAACTTAGCAATAGAGGAGACACAGGTGGAGGAATGAGGATTCATCACCTTTAGAGGCAGATGAGTTTAATGAAAGGTACAGGACGAAGTAGTAGCGGAATGTCTAAATGTTTGCTTCAAAAAGACCCTAACCTTTCCATCAGACGTCGACTTTTGATCTTCAACAACCATCATTGAAACCTCTATGAGCTTAATTAGAGCATCGGACGGCGAACAAACTTGCCATGGAATTGGAATTGTTCTACATTTTATTAAATAATAGGATAATTGTTCTCTCTTCTACTTTGTAGCTATGGTGTATGAACTAACTCTAATCTTCACGCCTAAGAACCAATTGATCGAGAGAGGGAAAGATAGAGAGCGAAACAAATAGAAAGGACATTCAAATATTTATCTATAGTGTTTCAAGTGCATCAAGTCTATCAAATGTATACTAGTGATATATCAATTGTATCAAGTGCATCAAATGTATATCAGTGATGTATCAAGTGTATATCGATAGTGTCAAGTGCATCAAGTGCATCAACTACATCAAAATCATCAAGTGTATCAAATATATATGGTGTATCAAGTGGATTGGGTTATTTTTTGCATCATTTACTTGTGAGTTGGGTTGCGTTTTTCTCATTTTGGAAACAACAAACATGTGGGCTATGAGCCTAAGTAATGTATTTTATTTTTCCCTTTTTCAAATGTTCATACTAAAAATAATGATACAAATAAATTATGAGATTGAAAACTTTTCTATATTTGCGATGTTTTTTAACAAAAATTCATATATACCTAATTATAAGTTGTGAAAGATTACCCACTGCAATTATCTACATAAACACTATCGAAAAATAAAAATTATAAGGGTGAATAGTATCAAAGAGAGCCTACTCCACTTATTGTACTAAAAGGAAACTACAGTAAAATAAGAAAAATAAAATTCTAATTTATATTTCATTTGATGTCAAATTAGAGTAATACTTGGATGGATCTTTTGTATTCCTACAAACCCCTCCAATCATATAAATAAAACAAATTAAAAAATGTTTTTGAAAAAGATTGACAAAAGTTTGACACTTGTTGCCATAACATACCTAAATGTTTTTTGTCCAATTTTAAAATGAGTAGCCGATATTAAAGTATGAGAAAGCATCCGAAGATGAATCAATCACAAAAAGAGAATTAAAATTGTTGAGGGCATTGTCCAAAGTCCACGGGTGGGCCCAAGCCCAAAGGATGGAAAGGGTATAGGAAAGCATGCATCCCAAAAGGAAAATGTTTGCGCCTCAAGATTTAAGCCGACTAGTCAAGCCAAAAAATATATACTAATTGAAAAATAAATGAACTGAGATCAAAATGGCATCTTACAACCTTGAGTACCTAAAATGTCCCTAACACCCTTGTCGTCACACATAAGCACGACTGTGTGGTAAGTAATCTCCAAATGAGATATTCAACTTCATTTCTTTTTGTACTTAGTTGAATTAGTCATTCATAGTACTAACTTAAACATAAAAGTGCAGTAGATTTGCACCATATCCGTGCAAGAATTTCTTATGCAAGTCAACTTGAAAGATATCGAGATTACATCCGAGAGAAGCGAATTAGAAACTAATACCATCCAATATTTACGAGGAAGTCTAATACAACAATATCTCAAAAAGAAAGTAAGAAGGTGGCGCTAGGATGCACCTACCCATTTTTCCACCATAGATTTTAGCGGTAAAAGAGATACGAAAGACCCAAATTACATGATTATCTATCATCAAGAATGAAGAAAAGTTGAGGTGTTCATAGGATAAACGCAATCAATTGCTGTATCTTTGGAAATAAAAAAATAAAATAAAATAATAAAACACAACCAGCTCTCATTTTTCAATATATTTAATTCATTCCTTCTTCTTCAACCTGTCGAAATTTCAGCCACTTTCCTTCAATTTTCTCCTCAATCTGAATCGGAATCGGAATCGGAATCCGATGTTAGATTCTCTCCCGCCGGAGCTTTTGTTCTACATCTTCCTCAAACTTCCCTCCAAAACCCTCATCCTCTGCACCTGCGTTTCTAAACCATGGCGTTCCTTCATCACCGACCCTGCCTTCATCCTCTCTCACCTCAATCAATCCAACACCAACCGCCACACCAATCGCCGCCTCCTCCTCCTCCGCCGCTGCTACGCCACCGGCACCAAGAAAACCGAGCGCTACTCTCTGCATTTCGATTCCCAAACCTTGGAGATTTACAAGGAATTGAAGCTTCCTTATGTTAATTGGCACGACAATTTCAAACTCGTTGGTTCTTCCAACGGATTATTGTGTTTATTAGGTCCGAATATTTTCTTCTGGAATCCTTCGATTCAACGATTCCTCGCTCTTCCTTGGCCTAGCGATATCTTCACCGTTTACGGCTCACCGTACAAGTACGCGCTTGGATTTGGCTTCGATTCTCGCGCAAACGACTTCAAGTTAGTCAGGTTAGTGTATATTGAAGGTGGACCGCCTATGTATGATTATGAACTTCCTCCTAGGGTTGAGTTGTATCAGCTTAGTACTGGTTGTTGGCGACAAATCACCGATTCAGCTCCTTGCTATGAAATACTTAAATCGCAATGGACACAGATTTTCATGAACGAAGCTGTTCATTGGATTGCGTTCACTCGTAGTCGCAAAGGGTTTCGATGTGTGATTCTGAGATTTCATATGGTTGGTGAATTTTTCAGCACAATTGCACTTCCGGATTGTTTGGTGAATGAATTTCCACAGAATTTGAAAGTTGCTGTTCTTGGAGGAGAACTTTGTGTTCTTCAATGTGGTTGGTATCCTTTTGGTAATAGATACGTTTCATCTGTTTGGATGCTTAGAAAATATGATGTTTTTGAATCTTGGGCAAAAATTCTGAGTGTTGATCCATCTCAAGGGCTGGGAATGGTTCTGGGTTGTAGAGAAAATGGTGAAATGCTCATGACATCTAGAAATGGAGAACTGGTTTCGTATAAACCAGAGAATCAAATTGTGAAGGGACTTGGCATTCGTGGGGCTCAGGATTCATTCTTTGTGGATACTTTTGTTGAGAGTTTAGCTCTTCTTAATGAAGGGGAAAGAATTGTGAAGCAAGATTATGAAGATGAAGATTGGGAGCTTGAATAATATACACTCTCAACTCTCACCTGAAGCTTAAACATTGGTAAGAATATTCATAATTTTTAGTTTGTTTAAATTGATTGAAATGAAATGCTATGATTGAAATTGTATATTCACTTGTAGTTGCTTTGGATCTTGTGTTTTTGTTTATGATAAATTGAAATTGTATACTTGGATTCCATTTGATTTGTGTTATTATTTCCTCTTTGAACTTTGTAGGCCTCTGTTTTGTAGTGAATATGGTTTTGGTTGAAGTTTGAGTAGTGTTTAGAATATGGTACATTAATTTTTCTTTTAGATAGAAGAATGGAATTCATGAAGTTAGTTTTTAGTGCATGTCGGGAATGATTCCGAAATTGTTAAACTCACTTTTCGGAAAATGCTTGTAATCATGCCAAATCAATTCTAATAGGATGTTAATTGTGTTTAAAAGTGTATAATTAAAGAGTAAATTGATTTTGAAGGATTAAAAATGTGTTTTCATTTTGATTTTGATTATAAGAAAAATGATTTTAACCCTTTCAAAATCACTCCAAAAAAGGGGCTCAAATTTGAAAATGGATTCTTTTTTAAATTCATAAAGACTTGACACAAAATAAACCTGAATTTTCTCTGAGTTGTTAGAGACTTGGAACTTGAGAGATTTCGTAGATGTTTTGAGCAGTTTTAAACATGATAAAAGTAATTTTAACGATTTTAAAATCATTCAAAAACATGTGTTTAATGTTTACTTAGATTACAAAATAATATCTCTAAGTGAACGTTGAAGATGAAATTAGAGGGTTATGATACTCTTATTAGAAAAATATTGTAGAAATGTAGAATATGGTACCAAATACCCAACTCTTTGTTTCTCAAGCTTAAATTGGCAAGACTTTTCAGTAAGTTTTTCAACTAGAGGAATGCAATGGAGATGGTAGAAGAAAGCCAATGTCTAGTGCATAGACAATAAAGAACCATTTGGGAAGAAATTATATTAATTTAAATCCTAAATTTGTAGGATTGTATCAACAGCAACGGAATCACAAGGATCATCTAAGCACTCAAATTTACTAATCTTGGCAAAGTATAAAGCATGCTTTTGCAGAAAAAAATGAGTTTCAAGAAATACCTCTCGTAGAAATTCTTCAAAGCTTCTTCACCAGCTATCTTCTCCAAATCTTGTTGTAGACCACCTAAAACAAGCTTGAATCAAGGATAGAAGAAGAAATGCTCACTGTAGAAAATCAGCTGAAGAACTTTTTCTTCAAACCAATTTTTCTCTCAAAATCTCTATAGATTGTATGTTCAATTTTCACTTCAATCTTTTCATTATATTGTAGATCAACATGCAAAGAAAAGAGTTGCATGAGTTGTAGCTCGTGCTTGGAGAAGACAAGACAAAGATAATGTCATCTGAGTGAGCTACTCGGTGATGGATAATGGAAAAACCTTTTTTTTTCCATTTTATGTGTTTTGTTTGTTTTATTTTTTTCAATTTTAACATAAAATCAAAAATTTGATTTAAAAATCTATTTGATTTTAAAAATGAAAAAAATTAATTAATTTCATACATTAATTATTAAATAAAACTTAATTAATTTAATATCAAATATTAAATTAATTTTCACACATATCCATCTTTATATATTTAAATATATAAATTCTCCTATTCCATTTAATTCTAAAATTAAACATATAATTATATCTCATATAATTACTAATTCCTTTAATTTTAATTTGAACGTTTCAAATTAAATCACGCTACAGATCATGGGCTCCAACGATCCTATATTAATTAGCTAAACTCATTAAACTAATGGGTCGCTCCACTAAAGCCCATAGTTGCACTCCCCATAGTTGCACTCCCCTCACTGTAGATATATTATATCCACATGATTTAACCATAATCAGTAAGTCGACCCTTCACAGGTTCGTAATAACGGCTGGGTCAAATATATGTTTTACCCTCGAGATTACGTCTTATTCCTCAAGTTCCTACTGATCCTTTAATGAACAACTGGTTTGTGATTCAATCATCAAACCAAACTCTCTCAGCCCAGTGAAAGGGTGGGGTCCCTTATTCAAAATCTGAATTCAGTACTTGAGAGAACAACCTTTCTCTTATCCCTAAATTGGATAGGTGTGAACTCTATCTTGCACCCTATGTCTCCAGCTATTTATTCGATCCTACCCCTGAAATTGAAGTCTTATTGACCCGACGCTATTGAGTCAACCCTCAACTATGCAACAATCCCGAATAAACATGAATTCATAGTTAGCTCAGGATTAAGATCGAGTTACCTAGGTCATCTAGATGAAATAGTCAGTCTTAAATAGTAAACAACGTTATAAAGTAAGGGTGACTTATTTCTTGGTCCTGATCTTATACAAACTCATTGCATATGTACGAATTAGAATCACAACTTTTTGTAACAACTACAGAGTAGGCCGCATTAGGCCACATCCAATGGTGTTACTAGAATAAGGTACCCAACCTCATTCATATACCATAGATCATTTTGACTATTTATTCGAACCTGATACACTCTTATGTCTCCACATAAAGTTCAAGTACTCATACAATAGTCATGGGTCTTAGTTTATTGGATTTAGACTTTCATACAATTTATGAAATCGATAACAAGTATATTGATTATAGAAGATGTTTATTATTTGACAAACTGCTAGTTTTTAGGACATAAAACCCAACAAAAATTTCATAATTGTATCAATAACTAACACAAACTTAGTCAAGAAATATAGTGTGAAATATATAATTGTTTCAAAGGTTAAAACATCACTTTGGTCCTTATACTTTTACGTTCATTCCATTTTAGTAGATGTGGTTTCAAATGTCCAATTTTAATTTTTTGTACTTTTGCCAAACTTTTCATTTTAGCCCTTATAGCTTGTTTATTGTTTATCTTTTCATATATTTTTTTTATATTATCAATTAGTAACTTTACTAAAAATTTTGATAACATATTTGCATATTATATTACTTTGTGAAAATTATCATTATTATTTAATCAATTTTAATTAAAGAAATCTTAAGTGCTAAATTTAAGATCTATTGGAAGTGGGAATTAGAAAGTAGAGAGACTAAAATTGAATAAACTTTAAAGGACAAGAACCAAAATGATATTTTAACCTTGTTTCAAATTAAAATTCTAAATTATTATAAGTGAATTAACTTGGACCATTTATTAAGCGTACATTTGAAAATCATCCATTGATGCATGGACAAAATTCATTAAACTCTTTAACAAAATTGATCACTTATTGCATGTTTATAAGATATTTACCCAATTCACCTTCCAGGTCGGTTTCCAAGTAGAGGTGTTCCGTTTCCGTCAGCTTAAAAACCTCAGCCTAGCCAGAACCCTTCTTAGACAAAAATCACTTATGGGCAATTATTTTATAAATTTAATCTTTTAATGGAGTTCATTTTAATCCTATTAAAATGAATTAAAAGATTAATCTATTTCTGATCTAATCAGAAACGCGTTAAAAATAAGTGTATGTGAATTAATTTTAAATCATTTAAAATTAATTTGGATCTATGTTTGCAGGCAACTCTTGATTATAAATTTTGTTGGATTTTATGTCCTAAAACTCGTAGTTTGTAAATTAATAAACATATTCTGTTTTGTTTTTCGATAAAGTTGTTATTGAAATTGTAATTTTGAATCCAATAAACTAAGGTCCTGAGGCTATTTAATGTAGTTTGAACTGTATGTAGTGACATAAAGGTGGATCAAGTTCAAATATATAGCCAAAATGGTCTATAGTATATGAATAAGGTTGGGTACCTTATTCTGAGGACACTATAGATGCGACCCACTTTGTAGTTAGTACAAACGATGTGATCCTGAATCGTTCATATAAAGATATGTGAGTGGGGGTATCCTATGCAATGAGTTTGCATAAGACTGAACCATGAAGTAGTCACTTTTTACGTTCTAAATGTCGTTTTATGTATAAAATTGACTATTTCGTTAATTGATGACCTAGGTAACTTAATCTTAATCCTGAGCTAACTATGAACTCCTGTTCACTCAGAATTATTCTTAGATCTGCATAAGTGAGGGCAGCTCATTATCGTGGCCCAATAAGCCTCCCATTTCAAGGGTAAGATCAGGTGGATAGCTGGAAACATAGAGTGCAAGAAGGAATTCATTCCTACCCATTATAGGGAAAGTAGATAGGTTGTTCCCTTTAGTATTGAATACAGGTCTTGAACAAGGGGCCCCACCCTCTCCTTGGCTCGAGAGGGGTTCGATTTATAGGTTGGATCTTAAACCAATTGTTCAAGGAGGATCAGTGGAACTTAAGGAACAAGATGTAGTCTTAGAGGTAAAACGGTTTTCATGACCCAGCCGAGATTACGAACAACCTGTGAAGGATTAACTTACTAATCATAGTTATATCAAATGGACACAAATATATCAATAATGAGGGGAGTGCAACTACGGGACTATAGTGGAATGACCCGTTAGTTAACGAATATTGATTAGCTTTGTCTAAAGAGTTTAGCTAGCTAATCTCGGATCGTTGGAGCCCATGATCTATAGGTCCATTAGGTTCCCCTACTAGCTCATATGGAATAAACTTAGAACAGTATGATAGAATAATTCGAATTGTTCAAATTAGGTAAAGAGAGAGAAATCGACAAGTATATGTGATATAGTAGTCAAGTTTTTTAGTTTAAAGATACAACTTTAATATTTAAATGTGATTTAAATATCAAGAATATGAATATGTTCATATTCGAAAGCTCGGAAAAATGGAAATGGTCAAAGATGTAAAAAGTCAAAGAGCTGACTTTTGACTTTGAAAAGTCAAACTTTGACCGACCTTATATTCAAATGTGATTTGAATTTCGAGAAAATGAATGCGGATTCATGCTCGGGATGTCAAATTAGTCAACACGGAAAAAATCATAAAAAGTCAAAATGTTGACTTTTTTGTCAAAGTTTGACTTTGACCAGATGATTATTTTGCCCTTTGACTATAGTTAGTGGGAAAATCCAAACTTTTGTTGGATAGTTCCACTAACAAAATAGTGGGCTAGGTGTTGGCTTATAGTGGAGACATTAGGCCCACTAAGATAGTGGATTATAGGTGTTGGGTTTTTATGGATTTGGTTCATGCCATTGTTGCAACTTTTTTTCTATAAATTGGGCTTTTCAATTTAATTGAAAAACTTTTGCCATTTTGCCAAAAGAATTTTCTAAATTTGGGCTGGAAAATTCTCTTTTCTTTGAGTGAAATAAAAACCCAAACCCAAATTCATTCTTATTTTCCATCTCTTTTCTCTCTCTCGGTTTCCTTCATCCATCGGGTCCCATAACCCGATTCTAAGTCCAAAGGATAGTAGGTCAACCTAGTGGTGGTCCGGAAGAGTTCGAGTCGAGATTCAGCGAGGAAAAACGGTGTTCGGAAGCTACAAAAATTGTTTGCTATCCACTTTTATTTACTGTTTTTCCCTCCATTTGCATGTTTATTTCCTTTAAATTAGAAGCAATTAGAGTGTAATTAGATCCTAATTCCGCTGCGTATGTTTCGTGTTCCATCAAATTTTAATTCCAATTTCATTATCCTTATAACCGTTATATAAAAAAAATGAAATATAAAATCTATAAATTTACATTTGGTGACATTGATCAACCATAACGTTTATATTAATCTAAGTAATATCATGCTCAATGCAAATTCCTTTTTCATTGTAAAGTATAATTCTTATATTAAACAATCATTAACCATCATTAACCATCATGCCATCATACATTATAACAACTATAACATTGTTTGATGCATGAACATGCTTAATGTACCATATATCTAAATAATATAACATTTATATTAAGATGCATGAGCATGCTAATTCAATCATGTATCCAAAAATACAACATTTATACTTAGACATGATGCATGAACATGTTTATCCTAAGGTAGGATTTTAAATCTATATGACATACAATATGCAACATATAAATCATATAACTTAAACATACATCTCATGCACATTCAATTATATAAAAGACATTAATAGACCAATATTTGACACCCTAATAAAATAATTAAATTAATATAATCGAATTATACTAATTTAATTACAAACAAATAAAATCTAACATCTTAGATTTTAGAAAAAAAAAATTAAGAGAAAACAGAGAAAAAAATTGCTTTTGTTCGCAATGAGGCGAATAAATCAGAGCTCAAAACGATGATCCAACCGTTTAAAAAAAGATCCTGGGTATCCTGAACATACTGACCATATTTCTACTCGATCCAACAGTTAGAACTTTGACAATTGACAAATTAGTGAACATCGTCTCTGAAAAATCGAAGTGCACTGTTTATCTCCATTTATATAACATTTATATTAAAATGCATGAGCATGCTAATTCAATCATGCATCCAAAAATATAACATTTATATTTAGACATGATGTATGAACATCTTTATCTTAAGGGGGATTTTAAATCCATATAACATACAATATGCAACAAATAAATAATATAATTCAAACAAACATACATCTCATGCACATTCAATTATATAAAAGACATTAATAGACCGATATTTGGCATACTAATAAAATAATTAAATTAATATAATCGAATTACACTAATTTAATTAGAAACAAAAAAAAAATCTAAAACCATAGATTTTAGAAAAAATTAAGAGAAAACAGAGAAAAAAACTGCTTTTGTTCGACGATGAGGTGGATAAACTATAGTTCCAAACGATGATCCAACTGTTCAAAAAAAGACCATAGGTATCCTAAATGTATTGAACAAATTTCAGCTCGATCCAATGGTTAGAACTCTGACAATCGACAAATTAGTGAATTTGTCTTTGAAAAATCGAACTGCACCGTTTCTTTCCCTTTTTTCTTATTCCACCTTTGTTTTCTCGGGTTCTTTTTATAGTAACTTTTTGCCACAAACGACACAAACTTATAAACTTGATTCATAGTAAAATGCCCAAAAAAAGCGGGTCTTACTAAAGGAACTCTAATTATAGAGGATCTTTGAACGGAAGCAGATCGTTCAAACTCCATTGTGAAAGAACTCATACATTTACAATCGTACAGAACAAATTATGCATTATAAACTAAATTACAGCATGCTTTGAATTAAATACAAATGATAAAGAGACAATATCTTTGAAGAACTCTTCTTCAAGATAGTCCTCGATCGTTCACCAACGTAGCGAACAACTAGATCTCCCTCGAACAACAACAAGTAGAAACTCGATCCTCGAACAACCGGACACTACCACAAGACTACCTTGGTATTCTCAGTGTGAAAATCCAGGAGTGGTGGACTCTGACTTATTTTGATTTGAGGGAAGATTTAGAGTGAAGGAGGAGACGATCGAGTAAGTGATAACACTGTCGTGTAGAAGATGAAGTCTATTGCATAGACTCGATACTCGATCATTTAGTCTCTCAAGCTATCATCTAGTAAACTTGATTGCTAGTAAGGTGAGATGTAAGTCGTGTGAGATTTTTTTTAATCAAATTTCATTTTATCCCAAAATTGCCATAAAATTGTACAACTACCCACTAAGGGTGGTTATTGTGAAAAAGATTTTTAATTATCAAATAATTAAGAAATATAAATAAAAATGATATACTTATCATATTATATCTATAACCTATAATTTTAATATTGCATCATATATAATATACAAACCATAGTTCTTTTTCTTTATTTTATGGCATTTAATATAAATCATATTTATATTAAATTTAGTAACTATGAATCTAATTCATAGAAATTATATTTGAATCATATTCAAATATTAGTTCCGCCAATCAAACGATAATGTATCAAATACATTATATCAATTATATCATATATAATTAAATTAATTTAATTATATCACATATAATAAAATTCCCTCTTATTAATTTGAACATTTCAAATTAACCCAAAAACTGATTCTCAACCTCAATCCATTGAGCTATCAAGGGGACCTTATGAACTTGAAGCTCCAACGGTACGCGAATAACTAACTAAACTCTTTAATCACATCATCATCTGTTAACTGCCGGGCACTCCACTAAAGACCGACAGCTGCACTCTTCTTACTACAGATATATTTCTGTGTCCATTGGATATAACCAATCAACAGTACGATGACCCTTCACAAATTGCTCGTAAGTACAGCTAGGCCAAATTACCGTTTTGCTCCATCTAACTCCTTAAGTACCACTGATTCCTCTAATGAACAATAGATCATAGTTCCACTATGACTAACCCCCTCTCGGGCCAAGAGAGGGTGTGGCGCCACATTGTTCAAGACTCAGAATCAGCCCTTAAGGGAGCGATTTATCTACTTACCCCTGCTTCCGAGAAGGAGTGAATCTATCTTGTGTAGCTGGAGTTCCCAGCTCCTAAATCAGGCAAATCCCCAAAATGGTAGGCTTGTTGAGTCGGTGATCTGGCACTCTTACCCATACAAATCAAAGGACCGCCTTCATAGACAGGAGTTCACAACTCACTCAGGATTAAGGTTATGTTACCTATGGTCATCCTAATGAAATGAAAGTCTCAATTATGAACGACGTTATGTAATGAAAGTAAACATTTCGTGGTCTAGTCTTATACAAACTCCTTTGTATAGAATATCTCCGCTCACATGTCTAATACACAAATGATCAGGATCAGATCATTTGTAGTATTTTACAACATTTGTAACACCTACAAAGCGGATCATACTCATAGTTTCATTATGATAAGATATCCAGCCTTATTCATATACTACAGACCATTTAGGTTATCACTTAAAATATGATCCACTGGTATGTCTCCACATACACGTTCAAGTTACACTGATAACCATGGATTTTAGTTTATTAGTTTGTGGTTAATGCTACTAAAAAATCAAATATTTCGTAGACAATGTGAATAAAATATCATATTGTTGGGATTGGTGTCCTAATTCTCCCAGAGTCTCGTTTTTTTGTAAAGATACACATTGTTCAATGAATAAAATAAGTGTTATTTAATTCTGGCATTTACTCATATCTAATAAACAAAGCCCCTTGGTTATCTTATGTGAACTTAAGCATGTATATATGATATAAAAGTGGATCATGCCTTAAGTGATAACCTTAATCGGTATGTAGTATAAGGATTAAGGTGGGATACCTGATCCTGGCGACACTACGGATACGGCCCATTTTGTAGAGGTTTGCAAATGTTGTAAACTACTACAGATGATTAATCCTGACCACTCGTGTGGAGACGTGGAGCGGGGGTGTCCTATACAAAGAGTTTGTATAAGACCTGGACCACGAGATGACTAGAATCTGTATATAACGCTGTTGATACTAGAGACTTGCATCTCACCTAAACGACCATAGGTGACACGGCCTCAATCTTGAGTGTTTTGTGAACTCCTGCCTTTGAGGGCAGTCCTGTGATTAGTATGGGTGAGAGTGACCAGATTGCCAACTCAACATGCCTACCTTTTTGGGGACTTGTCTGATCTGGGAGCTGGTGACACGGCCTCAATCAATAAAGAGAGGGATAGATGGAAAGGTGCAAAACTTTAAGGCTAGACTCGTGGCAAAGGTTATACCCAGGTTAAGGGAGTTGACTATGAGGAAACTTTCTCACCTGTTGTCATACAAAAGTCTATTCGATTCGTCCATAGCCATATTTTATGATTATGAAATATGGAAAATGGACCTCAAGATTTCCTTTCTTAATGGTAATCTTGAGGAGACCATCTATATGACTCAACCAGAGGGGTTCGTAGTTCCAGATCAAGAGCAAAGAGTTTGCAAGCTTAATAGGTCCATTTATGGGCTGAAACAAGCTTCTAGATCTTGGAACATCAGATTTGACACTGCTGTCAAGTCGTTTGGCTTTAACTAGAACGTTGACGAGCCTTGTGTTTACAAGAAGATCATCAACAAAACTCAGTAGCTTTCTTAGTACTATATGTGGATGAATATCCTACTCATTGGGAAATGAGGGTATCTGACTGACATTAAGAGTTGGCTAGCTGTCGAGTCCAAATGAAAGATTTGGGTGAGGCATAGTGTTCTTGGGATCCAGATTATTCGGGATCGCAAGAATAAACGATTAGCCCTGTCTCAGGCATCGTACCAGATCAAATGTTGATCAGAGTATAGGATGCAGGATTCAAGAGGGGTTTGTTACCTTCAGGCATGGAATCATTCTGTCTAAGGATTAATGTCCTAAGACACCTCAAGAATTGAGGAGATGAGACAGATTCCCTATGTTTTTGCTGCAGGAAGCTTGATGATTATGCAATGTTGTGTACCAGACCCGACATTTGTTGCAATAGGGATTGTCAGTCGGATCAGTCCAATCCAGGATTTGATCACTGACGGCGGTCAAGACGATCCTCAAGTATTCTTCGGAGAATGGGGGACTACATGTTTTGTGTAGGAGATAAGAAATTTGATCCTTACAGGATACACGAACTCTGACTTTCAACCGATCGAGATTCTTGCAAATCGACATCGGGATCAGTGTTACTCTGAATGAAGGGGCTGTAGTCTGGTGAAGCTTCAAGCAATGATGCATCGCGGACTCCACTATGGAAGCCGAATACGTAGCAGTTTGTGAAGCAGCTAAGAAAGTTGTTTGGCTGAGGAAATTCCTTTTAGATTTGGAAATTTGTCCAAATATGGATTTTGTTTATCACACTATATGTGATAATAGAGGGGCTGTGACACATTCAAAGGAGCCTCGGAGTCATCATTGGGGTAATCACAAAAGAACAGAAATATCACCTGATCAGGGAGATTGTGCATCACGGTGATGTGATAGTCACAGAAGATCACATCGGAGTACAACGTTGCTGATCCCTTTATAAAGGCCCTCACGGCTAAAATGTTCGAGGGTCACCTGGAGAGTCTGGGTCTGCGAGACATGCGGCATTCTTGGCTTAGGATAAGTGGGAGATGATACTGGGTATGCCCTAGTTATTGTATATTGTATATTTTTATATTGTATTGTACATTAGGTCTCCCGAATCATTAGGACAAGTGGTGAGCCTTTGAGGGCAGTCCTGTGATTAGTATGGGTGAGAGTGACCAGATTGCCAACTCAACATGCCTACCTTTTTGGAGACTTGTTTGATCTGTGAGCTGGGAACTCAATCCACAATATGGAATTCACTCATTTCCCGAAGCAGGGATAAGTAGAGAGATTGCTCCCTTAAGGGCTGATTCTGGGGCTTTAACATGGTGACCACAATTTCTCTTTGGAAGAGAGGACTCGGTCATAGTAGAAGTATGAATTATGTTCATTAGAAGGATCAATGGTACTTAAGGAGACAGATGTAACTATAGGGGCATAACGATTATTGGCCCAGCTGTACTTACAAGCGATCTGTGAAGGGTTGTCGCACTGCTGATTGGTTAAGATGAGTACATAATATATCTACAGTGAGGAGAGTTCAGCTGTCGGTCATTAGTGGAGTGTCTGGCAGTTAACAGATGGTGGATCCCGTGACTAAAGAGTTTAGTCAGTTATTCACGTACCATTGGAGCTTCGGATCTATAGGTCCATGAGGTCCCCTTGGTAGCTTGGATTTATGTTGAAGGATCAAGTTATTGGTGTTGATTTAAAATGTTCAAATTGACAAGAGGTGATTATATATGATATAATCAGTATGATGTATGAGATATATCTAGTGGAGGATTGATGTAAATGAAATTTACATTAAGTACCATGGAATTGAAAAAAAAAAAACTAAAGTTTATATGTTTCATGAGATGAAATATTAAAACTATAGGTTATAAATATAGTATGATAAGTTGGTTATCATTTATATTTATAATAATATTAATTATTAGATAATTAATATTTTTTCTTTTAAATAACCAAATATAGAGGGTGGTTATTGATCATGGTAACCGTGAGTTTAAAAGAAAATCGGTTTGTTATTTTAAAAAAGAGGTTTTTACAAAAGTTTGAAAAAATTTGAGTCTTCTCTCCGGCGAAAAGAAACTCACGGAAGTCGTCAAGTAAATACAGATTTACTAAACAACGGTTGGGCTAGGTAAACATCGTACAGGTGCTAGCTAAACGATCGTGCAGTGTTTACTAAACGATCGCATAGCTTTGCTAAATGATCCCTGGCCCAAGGTAAACGATCGTGTAGAATTGAACGAGCTAAACGATAGAGCTAAACGATCACATAACTTTATCTAAACGATTGGACATCGACCTATACAATAGGTCTCCGACTTCTCTTACTTGCCCAGTCGTGTACACGATCTGTCTTTCCTTCGTTCGTCTGCCTCACTCCAAGTCCGAACAGAGCCCACCCTCTGGATTCTCACATCGAGAATACCAAGGTCGCTTTGTTGGTGGTGTCAGACTCAACTCGACACCGTCGAGGTTTTTCGGAGGTCGTTCGTGTCGCTGAGGATGAGCGTAGAGGAGTTCGTGTTGCGGAGGAGATCGTGACCGAGGAGATCGTTGAGGACGAGCGCGAAGTGTTCGTGTGGTATTGCAGTCGTGTAGATCGAGTGCTCGTGGTTGTTGTGGTTCGATCAGAGTGCACATCGGAGTGTGGAGGCGCCTCTGCCATTGTTAGTACATATTTTCCCTCTGTACATTTGATGTTTATGCTGTAATTTCTCTGTATATTTGCATAACCGTTTGTGTTCAAGTCGACTATCAATGTATAGTTGATTCAAGATTGTAATTTGGAATAATCTTGTTCCGCTGTTGATGGAAATCTCGAGTGTCGATTTTCTTCACATATATTATTGTAGATTAACCAGAAGGGGTAAAACCCATCGGTTGCAAGTGGATCTACAAGAGAAAACGAGACCAAACTGGTATGATACAGACCTACAAAGCTAGACTTGTGGCAAAATGGTTTATCCAAAGATAGGGGTTAGATTTTGAAGAAACCTTTTCTCTAGTTACCATGATAAAGTCTATTAGAATACTCTTGTCCATAACCACATTTTATGATTATGAAATATGGCAAATGGATGTCAAGACAACTTTTCTGAATGACTATCTTGAAGAGAGTATCTATATGTCACAACTAAAAGGTTTATACAAAAGGGTCAAGAGCAAAAAGTTTGCAAGCTTAATCGATCTATTTATGGATTAAAACAAGCTTCTAGCTCGTTTGATGTGAGATCTCTAGTGAGACTGAGATTGCTGAGGGTTCAACAAGAATTGTTGAACATGCCGACAAATCAACAAGAGTTGTTGAGGTCGGGACGTCTAGTCAACTAGCTCAAGAGTTGAGACTGGCTTGACATAGTGGGAGGGTTATGAACCCACCGGATCGCTACATGGGTTTGGCTGAAGCCTAAAACGTCATTACGAATGATGGGGTCGAGAATCCGTTGTCTTTTAAGAAAGCAATGAAGAATATTGACAAAGATGAATGAATTAAGGCCATGAACCAGGAAATGGAGTCTATGTACTTCAATAACGTCTGGGAGCTTGTTGATCCACCTGATGGGGTAAGACCTATTGGGTGTAAGTGGATCTTTAAGTGAAAGAGAGGTGTAGATGGAAAGGTGCAAACCTTTAAGGCTAGACTCGTGGCAAAGGGTTATACCCAGGTTAAGGGAGTTGACTATGAGGAAACTTTCTCACCTGTTGTCATACAAAAGTCTATTCGGATTCGTCCATAGCCATATTTTATGATTATGAAATATGGAAAATGGACCTCAAGATTTCCTTTCTTAATGGTAATCTTGAGGAGACCATCTATATGACTCAACCAGAGGGGTTCGTAGTTCCAGATCAAGAGCAAAGAGTTTGCAAGCTTAATAGGTCCATTTATGGGCTGAAACAAGCTTCTAGATCTTGGAACATCAGATTTGACACTGCTGTCAAGTCGTTTGGCTTTAACTAGAACGTTGACGAGCCTTGTGTTTACAAGAAGATCATCAACAACTCAGTAGCTTTCTTAGTACTATATGTGGATGATATCCTACTCATTGGGAATGATGTAGGGTATCTGACTGACATTAAGAGTTGGCTAGCTGTCGAGTTCCAAATGAAAGATTTGGGTGAGGCATAGTGTTCTTGGGATCCAGATTATTCGGGATCGCAAGAATAAACGATTAGCCCTGTCTCAGGCATCGTACATGGATCAAATGTTGATCAGGTATAGGATGCAGGATTCAAGAGGGGTTTGTTACCCTTCAGGCATGGAATCATTCTGTCTAAGGATTAATGTCCTAAGACACCTCAAGAAGTTGAGGAGATGAGACAGATTCCCTATGTTTTTGCTGCAGGAAGCTTGATGTATGCAATGTTGTGTACCAGACCCGACATTTGCTATGCAATAGGGATTGTCAGTCGGTATCAGTCCAATCCAGGATTTGATCACTGGACGGCGGTCAAGACGATCCTCAAGTATTCTTCGGAGAATGAGGGACTACATGTTTGTGTATGGAGATAAGAATTTGATCCTTACAGGATACACGAACTCTGACTTTCAGACCGATCGAGATTCTTGCAAATCGACATCGGGATCAGTGTTTACTCTGAATGAAGGGGCTGTAGTCTGGTGAAGCTTCAAGCAATGATGCATCGCGGACTCCACTATGGAAGCCGAATACGTAGCAGTTTGTGAAGCAGCTAAGAAGGTTGTTTGGCTGAGGAAGTTCCTTTTAGATTTGGAAATTGTTCCAAATATGGATTTGTTTATCACACTATATTGTGATAATAGAGGGGCTGTGACACATTCAAAGGAGCCTCGGAGTCATCATTGGGGTAATCACATAGAACAGAAATATCACCTGATCAGGGAGATTGTGCATCACGGTGATGTGATAGTCACGAAGATCACATCGGAGTACAACGTTGCTGATCCCTTTATAAAGGCCCTCACGGCTAAAATGTTCGAGGGTCACCTGGAGAGTCTGGGTCTGCGAGACATGCGGCATCTTGTCTAGGATAAGTGGGAGATGATACTGGGGTATGCCCTAGTTTATTGTATATTGTATATTTTTATATTGTATTGTACATTAGTCTCCCGAATCATTAGGACAAGTGGGTGATTGTTGGGATTGGTGTCCTAATTCTCTTAGAGTCTTGTTGTTTTGTAAAGATGCACATTGTTTAATGAATAAAATAATTTTTATTTAATTCTGGCATTTACTCATATCCAATAAACAAAGCTCCTTGGTTATCTTATGTGAACTTAAGAATGTATATGTGATATACAAGTGGATCATGCCTTAAGTGATAACCTAAATAGGTCTGTAGTATAAGGATTAAGGTGGGATACCTGATCCTGGTGACACTACGGATACGACCCGCTTTGTAGAGGTTTGTAAGTGTTATAAACTACTACAGATGGTAGATCCTGACCATTCATGTGGAGACGTGCGAGCGGAGGTGTCCTATATAAAGAGTTGTATAAGACCTGGACCATGAAATGACTAAACTCTGTATATAACACCATTGATACTAGAGGCTTACATCTCACCTAAACGACCATATGTGACAGACCTCAATCCTGAGTGTTTTGGGAACTCCTGCCTTTGAGGGCGGTTCTTTGATTAGTATGAGTGAGAGTGGCCAGATTGCTAACTCAACATGCCTACTTTTTTGGGGACTTGTCTGATCTGGGAACTGGAAACTCAATCCACAAGATGAAATTCACTCCTTTCCCGAAGTAGGGATAAATAGAGAGATTGCTCCCTTAAGGGCTGATTCTGGGGCTTTAACATAGTGACCACAACTTCTCTTTGGAAGAGAGGACTCAGTCATAGTAGGAGTATGACTTATGTTCATTAGAAGAATCAGTGGTACTTAAGAAGACAGATGTAATTACAGGGGCATAACGGTTATTGGCTCAGCTATACTTATGAGTGATCTATGAAGGGTTGTCGCACTGTTGATTGGTTAAGATGGACGCATAATATATTTGTGGTAAGAAGAGTTCAGCCGTCGGTATTTAGTAGAGTGTCTGACAGTTAACGGATGGTGGATCCCGTGACTAAAGAGTTTCGTCAATTATTCACGTACCGTTGGAGCTTCGAGCTACAGGTCCATAAGGTCCCCTTGGTAGCTCAATGGATTCAGTTGAGAATCAGTTCTTGATGTTGATTTGAAATGTTCAAATTGACAAGAGGTATTTTGATTATATATGATATAACCGGTTCGATGTATGAGATACATCTAGTGGAGGATTGATGTAAATGAGATTTACATTAAGTACCATGGAATAGAAAAAGAACTATGGTTTATATGTTTCATGAGATGAAACATTAAAACTATCGATTATAAATATAGTATGATAAGTTGGTTATCATTTATATTTATAATAATATTAATTATTGGATAATTAATTCTTTCTTTTTCTTTAATAACCAATTGAGTGGATGGTTATTGAATTCATGGTAACCGTGAGTTTAAAAGGCAAATGGTTTTCCTTATTTTAGTAAAATTTACAAAAGATTTTTCGTAAAAAGTTTTGAGATTTCTCCATCGTCGAAAAAGGGATCTCACGGTAGTCGTCAAGTAAATACGGATTTACTAAATGACGGTTGGGCGAGCTAAACGATGGTGCAGTATTTACTAAACGATCGCATAGTTTTGCTAGACGATCGCTTGTCCAAAGTAAACGATCGTGTAGAGTCTGTAGGCGACATACCGAGCTAAACGATTACATAGATTTTGCTAGACGATTGCTTAGCTTTATCTAAATGATTGGGCATCGACCTATACGATAGGTCATAGGTCTCCGCCTTCCTCCACTTGCCCAGTTGAGTACACGATCGGTTGTTTCCTCCTTCGTCTCTACCTCATACCAAGTCCGAAAAGATCCCACCCTTTGAATTCCATACCGAGAATACCAAGGTCACCTTGTTGGTGGTGTCAGACTCAACTCGACACCGTCGAGGTTCTTTGAAGACCGTTCATGGTACTGTGGAGGCCGTTCGTGTTGATGAGGAGTTCGTGACCGAGGCGATCGTTGAGGACGAGTGTGAAGAGTTCGTGTTGTGTTGCGGTCATGTAGATCGAGCGTTCGAAGTTGCTGTTGTTCGAGCGGTCATGCGCAATGGAACGTGGAGACTCATCTGCAATTGTTTCGTATAATTTTTCCCTTTGTGCATTTGAGTTTTTTCATGTTGTAATTTCTATACGAATTGTATAACCGCTTGTTTGAAGTCGACTGTAAATGTAATGTTCATTAAAGATTGTGATTTGGAATAATCGTTCTTCCACTACTCATGGAAATCTCGCTTCCGATTTTTTTCAATATATTCTACAGTGAGGGGAGTGCAACTATGGGCTTTAGTGGAGTGACCCATTAGTTAACGAATGGTGATTAATTTGGCCTAATGAGTTTAGGCAATTAATCTTGGATTGTTAGAGCCATGATCTATAGGTTCGCGAGGTCTGCCTACTAGCTTGTAATGGCTAGCTCTAGAATAGCGTCATAAGTTAATTTGAAATATTCAAATTAGAATTAAGGGATTAGTAATTATATGTTTAATTTTAGAATTAAATGGAATAGGAGAATTTATATATTTAAATATATTTAAATATATAAAGATGGATATGTGTTAAAATTAATTTAATATTTGATATTAAATTAATTAAATTTTATTTAATAATCAATTTATGAATTTTTTTTTCATTTTTTAAAATCAAAATAGATTTTATAAAATCAAATTTAGATTTTTAGATAAAATTGGAAAAGTAAAAACCAAAAACACACAAAATGGAAAAAAAAAAAGTTTTTCCATTATCCATCACCAAGTAGCTCACTCAAATGGCATTATCTTTGCCTTGTCTTCTCCAAGCATGAGCTGCAACTCATGCAACTCTTCTCTTTGCATGTTGATCTGTAATATATTGAAGAGATTGGAGTGAAAATCGGGCATGCAATCTAGAGAATTTTAGAGAAAATTCGGTTTGAAGAAATGGTTCTTCAACAAGGTTGCTGCAGTGAGCTTTTCTCCTTCTACCCTTGATTCAAGCTTGTTTTGAGTCTCACAACTCAATCTAGAGCACCAAGAGAATAGTGTGAAAGATCTTGAGGTGGTCTACAACAAGATTTGAAGAAGATTGCAGCTGGTGAAGGAGCTTTGAAGAAGTTCTACAAGAGGTATGTCTTGAAACTCATTTTTTTCTGCAAAAACATGTTTTGTATTTTGCCAAAATTAGTGAATTTGAATGCTTAGATGATCCTTGTGCTTCCGCGGCTGTTGATACTATCCTTCATATATATTATATACCGACTTTAAATCTGTATTCTTCTAAACGTATGTGGAATAACCTCATATATATTTGAAATAAGTCGTGTATATATACATAAAAATGGAAAAAAAAAATAAAGATTTGTAACCATAATTATGCAATAAAACGCGGTCAACCAAAATTGAGGATGCTACAATAAATGTAGTCCACCAAATTTAATAAATGTCATTTTGGAAAAAAAAAATTGAGGGATTTTCAAAAAAGAAAAGAAAAGAAAAGAACTATTTACACAAAATAGCAAAACTTTAATTTTCTTTGATAGATGCCAATGGAAGTCTATCAGTATCTATCGGTGATAGAAATTGATAGACGATGATAGAAGTCTATCAGTGTCTATCGGTATTTTTTTTTTGCTATTTTTGTAAATAGTTTGATATTTTTTCTATCGATGAAAATATCCCAAGAAAATTTCATTAATCTCATATTAAATGCATTAAAATGGAAATATATATTTGCAAAACAAAAAATTAAAAAAAAGGCTAAAAAAGCGAATATATTAAAATAATTGAAAAGGTTAAAGTTGTCCAAAATTATGTCTAAAAACCTTCAATGAAATAGTTCAAATGTTAGGATACTTATGAAATATATGTCTATAATAAAGGCCTTTTACGTAGAAATCTCTTCTTTGTTTTCTCATGACATTTCTGATCTTGTAGGCCTTGGGCCTGTTCGATTGTTTTGTTTAAATGCAGTGTAGTTTCAAGAGAAATTGTTGTATATGTCAAAATCATAAGGGTGATTTTGAAAAATACCTAACTAGAGTTTTTAGTGGAAAAATGTCTAATACGTGTACTTCATTTATTTTGGTTTTCATTTTTATCCTCCAACACAACCCACTTCACACCATTTTTTTATGAGTATTTAATTTCAAAAAGTGGGTTTTGATGATTTTTTGGATTTTTTAAAAAAGATTTTCTGGTGGTTGTATATCTTTAGTGGTTTTGAAGGTGTAAATAAACAATGTCCCTCAAAAATCTCTTTTTAAATTAATTATTTACTATTTAGAGATTTTTAAATTAAACATTTACCTTCTTAACTTCACAAAATCAAATACAATACAACGAAACAACGAGCGAAAGATTTGAGTGGTGTGAGATCGAAGCAGGGTCGGTTCTAGATGGGGGTGGAACCTAAGTAGTGGCATCCAAATGGAAGATTGGTGAGCCAAAATCAGTCTTCTAGTCAAAACAGAAAATCTCAGTAGTGGTGGGTTAGTCAACGAGACTGAACTGTAACGAAATAGAATGAACTAAAGTGAGTTGAACAGTCGTAATAGTGGTTGGATCTGAGTGAGGTCAACGATCTTAGAAAGAAAGACAACTCTCAAAACCCTAGACTTAAGTCAATTATTTCAAAGGGTTTGACGCATGTAAATACATTATTTACGCGGACTAAAAACAAGTAACATACCTAAGGTACATACAACATGTGTATTTGTAAGAGAGGAAGCATATTTATGTTTTGTTTTGTTTTGTTTTCTTTGTTGGAGAGGGGATAGAGGAGAATGTGAAGGAGTTTGAGATGTTAGTTTGATCCATGGATTTGAGGCTTTTGTGTGTGAAGACAACGTAATCAAGTGTAATTCAAAAATTTTCCGTGTTTTTATAATCGTAGAAAGTTTTTCATGTTTATCTTTTTCATGGGTGGCAAAAAATCTATATTGTTAATATTATTGCTTCACTTTCGTGCATTGATGATCCTAACTAAAGTTATTTAACCTCCAAAAATATTGAGTTACCATATTTCCTTCTTGGAGTTTTTGGGTCTCTTTTTTTTATTCCATATTTTGTGTATTTGTTAATATCATAGAGCCAAAAGATATAGAGTAATATTTTATTTTTAAAGTTTGTGTCTTGTGTATTTGTTACTATCATTGGGGGTGATAGTTGGTTCGATTTTATTAGTTTTGGGACAAACCAAAAATCAGACCAAATTAATCGTTTTATAAAGAAGGGATCCAAATCAATGTTCAATAAAGAAAAAAACCAATTAATTACATGGACGGCATTTGGTTTCTCCTGATATGTACAAGAAGGGTATGACGCAGAAGCTTCTTATTCTTCAGAACAATTTCACCGATGAAATTTCGGTGACCTACACTAATTGTTCCACTTTATCCAATTTAGAGTTGGTCAGAACTCACTCACCGGAGTCGTTCCATCCAGAGTTTAGGGATTATAAATATAATTGATCAGGATGAAGGAGGAGAAAGTAGAATAGAGAGAAGAGAGAAACACAAATATCCACAAATAAAATTTAATTTAATAAGAGGGCCTAATTACAACTATTATGAAATTACAATGGATGAAATGAAAAGTTCACGAGTGTGATTGTAATCAACTTCATAGTTTAGACGTGGTTTTTATAAATTTTCAAAAATTATATTAGATTAATTAATTATCATTAAATTCACTTTGGGAAGTTAATCTCCTCATTGTTGTACTAACAATATTTTCGCCATTTTTTTAAAAAAATTTTGTTACTTTCTTGTCAGCTCATTATTATCCTTACTTTACAAAATGGTATTGTGATATTTGAGCAGATATTGGGATCGGAGGTCAGCTCCCAAACATTCAGACAACTATGTCTTCTTATTGCGGCTATGGATTCTCCGTCTCAGATGCTACAATTCCTTCTACCAGCAGAGCCTTCATCTCTAATCCATGGCATTGGGACCTTTCCACCTCTTCTTTTTCCCACCCTCATCGCCTTCATTTCCCTGCATTTCGACCTCGGAACATCAGGAATCCCTATAGCAAAGCGAGCGGAACCAGAACTTCCTTCTCTGCCTTGCCTTTTGATCTTTCCCCTCCTCCAATCGATGAGGACCTCCTTGTAAGTCTTTTTCCTCCATTTATTCCACTTTATTTGTCTCTTTACTTGGCTAAAAACTGGAGTAGACTGATAAACTATCCGAATCGATTGCCTTGAAACTGATGTTTATAGTCTATGCTTGCGAAGTTTGTTTAATTTTAGGGCAATTATCGCTGAGATTCTTTGTATTGATTTGATTCTGTGGTAACAAAGTGGATTGAGATGTATTGTTAATTGATGAATTGAGGACATGTGCATTCAATTACGAAAGAGGGAATAAAGGAAATAAATGTGCTGGTAATTCTTGTTTAGTGAGGACGTGCATTGTATTAATTTCCGAGATTGAGAACCGTCCCTCATTTCCCTTTTTCTAACGGCGGTCTAAGACTGTCATTACTACATACTAACAGTTCTTTTATATGCTAAATTCCAATTTAGAAGTTAATATTTGCAATATTCTAAATTTGGAGTATCTACAATGGACAGGAGGCTGCCGCGGTTGAAGGTGCAAGGATTTCTGATGATGGGATTATTGAAACTTTTCATAATGATGAAGAAGCGCTGGATGCAGCTAATAATGGGGTTGCTGTATGTAGTCTTTCAACATTTTTCTTCCTGGTGTCTTTTTTTCTTTTTGCTTTGTTTAGTTTAGAAACTGTTTATGTATCTCCCTTTGGAAATAAAACACTATTTATATGCATCTCTGAGCGTGCTAATTTGGTAATAGAAAACATTCCTAAAATGTTAATTGTCTACATTACACCTAATATGCCTTCTAATCTCAAGTACCCAAATGAAGTTTGAAGATAGATGGATGATGAGAGACAGTACACTGTGCTGCAGAAGTCTAGATGGTAGGAATTTTGATAAGATGATCATCTGGAAGCTTACCTGTGCGGCACCCTCCTGGAAAAGATTGCATGGGGCATGAGAGTTGGCTTTTTGATTGTTAGGCTGGGCTGTTGGCTTTGGCTTTGTGATAAAGAGCAAGCTTTCAATAAGCTTTTGATTATATTGTTTATCTTGTTATCTCATGAAACTTTTTTTATGAGATGAAACATTTGAATGTTACAAAAAAAGGGGGGAAGCTAAACCCCATCCAAATGTAATCACAAAGAACTTCTCCAATGGGCTATAAAGGAAGATAAGCTGCAGTTACAAAATAAAAGTGACAATTTACACCAAGTTAAAGCCAAGTAAGCTAGGAATTCAAAAAATTCAGCATAATGTTCTCCCTATATTTGAAATTTCTGGAATTCCTTTTGGACCATATAGATCAGAAAGAAGTCCTAGAGAAGTTGATTAATGGGGACTTCTTCTGCATTGGTGAGGATGAAGGAAAGGAGAGTGAGGAATCCCAGCTAGCTGCTCTTTTCCAAAGCAGCTAGGCTCGTGGTGTAAATTTCTGTTCATGAGTGCTGATGCAAGGGTGGCTAGCTTCCCATAGAAAGAATTTGATTTTCTTTTGGAAATTTCTTTGCCAAAGCAGCTAGGCTCATGGTGTAAATTGTCCAACTTTTTTATTATTATATAGCTAATAGCTACTCTATAATTGTGTCCAATTGGAGAAGTTCGTTGGTACTCACTTAGCTTGGGGCTTTCTTCCCCATTTTGTAATTTCATACATCATTAAAATTGTTTCTTAACCGAAAAGAAAAAGAAAAAGAAAATATATATATTGCAAATGAGTTGATGCTTTCATATTTTGCTGTCAATTGTTAGGTTGTGGATCTCTCTCATTTTGGCCGAATAAGGGGTACATTGTCTTCTTTCTGTCTAATTGTCTTTTTTATCGTTCTATTATTTATGAGTTGGATCTTATAAAATGCTTATAAAAGTTCTGCCACCATCCGTTAAAGCATTCCATATATGATAATAGAGATCTATGGTTGCTTCTTGGTGTACTTTCTAATTATTTTGTGATTGCTCACAACTCCTTTCCATTGTTTTTCTAAAAAAAAAATTAGCTTAACAATAAAATCTTGAACATTTGTTTGTTATTTTTTATATTTTAAGCTTTAGTTTTAAAAGGATAATTGAATACAAATGATGCATATGTATATATCTTTACTACTATTTTTTTGAAATATCATGACGTTGATGGTCCATTCTTTTTTAAATGACCTCATACCGTTAAAAATATGTAGAATTTACCATTGGATTGTGAGAGAAATGAAAATGTGTTCTAAACAGAGAATAGAAAAGTTGTCAAAATCAGTGGGTATCTTTTCACCGGTTCACCTCAAGTGATATTCTGGGTGGTAAAGGGTTGGGGTGTTTGGAAATTTCCTTCAAGGTTGAAGGTTCAAGCATTTTGGTGGAGAACTTAATAATTTTTTATTTTTTAACAAGAAATGAAACTTTCTAATGCTTAAATAGAAAAACTCCTCAAAAGAGAGAAAAAATAAACCAAACAGACTATCAAAAAGAATTATAACTGAGACCCAATAGAGGACTAAAAATATAATAGAAATTCATATAAAAAAACACTGAGCAAACGAAACAAAGAGAAAATAGCAAAGACTGAGCCAAAATAACCAAACACAACACAAAGAGCCGTCCACAATACTGAGCCAAAGACAACTCCGAAATAAAAAAACCACAGAGGAGAAAAGCAGAACTGAGCCCCAAAATACCGAGGTTGAAAAACTTGATAATTTAAAGTCCTTGTTGTCTCTCAAAGCTAGCCTTGGAATGAGCAGAATTGAAGGAAGTTGAGCAGAATAGATCCCTTGATACTTCGGTTAACTAAAAACAAAATTCTGAAATCATCATATCTATTGAGTAAATTTTCATTTTACACGCCATTAAAAATGATTGTTGATAACATCTATCTTCAATAGCACTCATGAAGGGAAATGAAAACTTGGAGTGAAATCCATGAGTCATGATTGCTAACATCAGATAAAATGAAAGAACAGGAAAGAAAGAGGCAAGGTAGAATGAATAGATAAATTGTTCAACACCATATTTTTCCGACTTTTCTTATTTTCCATTTTGTATCAATAGTTCCCACTAGGGGTGTAAATGTCTTTTAATAGCAAAGAGAGAAGCGTCAAAATGAGCATAACTCAACTGGTATAGTGCTTGTACTTCGAAGTTAGAGGTTCGATTCTCCCTCATATGTTGTCAAAACAGCAAAGAGAGAAGCAATATTTTTTTTGTGTCATACCCCTACCCTTGAAGGCAACAATTGCTTTTTAACTTACATTCAATATTTAATATATTGTAATACCCCAGGCCCAGGATTCGGATTAGGATTCGGAATTTGGATTCGGCCCCTAATGGCCCCGACATTCCCCTACATCCTCCCTTCTACCTCCCTTCCTCCCTGTCCTTGAATGCTTTAGAAGTGAAAGTTGCTCCAATCTAAGCATGCTTAACTTTGGAGTTCTTATGATTGAGCCACCGAAAAGGAAAGTGCACCTTGTTGGTATAGGTAGTAACTTTCAATTCTTTTAAGCCTTTCTTTTAACCATACTTTCATGTCCTTAGGATCCCTCTCATTCGGATGTGATACCGGTTCATTCATGTACCCCTCTTGAACTCGGGTCGTTACATGCCCACCAGCTTCCGCTTGGTTCGTCCCAGAACCACATCTTATTGGGAGAGGTTCTGCTCTGATACCATCTGTAATGACCCGACCCTAGGACTTAAGTTAGGCGCGTTACTAATACATGCAATGCATGGAACTCAAAAACGACACTCGGTTTATGCGAAATAAATGCTAATTAAATAAGGTAGTTCAAAAGTCTTTCATTAAATTCAAAATACTAAAACAATAGTAGGGTACCCATAAATCATAAAGGACAATAAATAAGTCTGAAAAACAATTCTTAAAAGTAAGTTTTAAGCATCAAAACTAAAAGTTAAGAGGAAATGAAAGAACTTTAAATCTTATGAGCGGAAGCGTAAAAACCTAGTCCCCAGTGGCTTGATCACGAATTCTGCTTGTCCATCACCGGTGCATCTCTACCCTTACCTGAAACAACAACATGAGAAAGAATGAGTATAAAATACCAGTAAGTAACCCCACTACTAGAGTCAGACTGGTATTCTATGTCCTCTAGATACCACCTCGGTGAAATATATAAATTTCTCTAGTCCTCATGGGACACATACATACATGAAAAACTGAGTTCTATTCTACTGTAGTTAAGTATGCCCACTATCTCTAGTAAGTCCCGTAGGACCCACAACTCTGGTGAATCCCGAAGGAAACACAATCTCTACATACGCATGGTATGCATACACCTCTTTCGTAACAACCCACTTAATGTGTACCTCTTTCGTACACATGGTTAAGTATACACCTCTTTCGTATACACCTAACCTACTGAGTATGTACCTCTTTCGTACATCTAGTTATGTATACACCTCTTCGTATACACATAACCACTGAATGATGTAACCTCTTTCGTACACCTGGTTAAGTATACATCTCTTTCGTATACACCTTAACCTACCTGAGTATGTACCTCTTTCGTACATCTAGTTATGTATACACCTCTTTCGTATACACATACCCACTGAGTATGTACCTCTTTTTACACCCCAGATCCTCTCTATAAATTAGGGATGTACCTCTTTCGTACACATGGTTAGGCATACACCTCTTTCGTATACACATAAACCCACTGAGTGTGTACCTCTTTCGTACACTCCAGTACTCTAGGTATGTATCATTTCACTACACACCAGCCCTAGTACATCTCTCTTTCATGTACTTGCGCCTTTGGACGTGCATCATTTTCATGCAGTCACATAATCTGGGAAGGAAAAGAGATTGCATCTAACTTCATAATTCATATACAGTCACCATATCATGAATCTTCAAAAAAAATCTCCTGGTCAAGGTTAGGCTAGTTAACCTCAACATACGTAATTATCTAGTATTAATGGACCACTCTAGTACATCACTTTCATGGCACTAACTCATGTAACATCAAACATTTGAAATTTCATAATACATCATATAACTTTACACATTTCATAATAAATCACATCCAAATAAGCATCATCACAAAATGCTCCAACTTTCACCTAACTTAAGACATTTTCCGTAGTAGTGCCGCTTAACTCATAATTTAGGGTCATGCCCAATCGTCCTTTTAATATATTTCATAAAGTTCTAAATCGTGCTCATACATTAACATGCTTCAGTCATATTATCACATGTTCATATATCTTATCTAAACGGTCTATTAAATCTCAGAACAGTCAAAATTATCCTTGTAACCGGTCTTACAATCCTCAACATCGACAGATTAAATACAACCATATGGAATCACATACCATCTCATGCTAGCATTCAAGTGCCTATGTGCATAAATAAAAAATTCGGATCTCGTAACAGAACATACTTTAATCATGTTATACTATCAATCTTTCATGCCGTCATTCTGCCATAACCTTCATTTAACATGCTAGCATACATCTAATGGCTGACCCGTGGGCAGTTCCAGTAGTAAGATTACTTACCTTGATATTAAGTCGAACCAAAAAGCAATTGAATCTTTGTGAAATTCTTGAATCCTTAGTCAAGCCTAAACGTAAACCAAGCTTTAAAATTAATAGTTAAGGCCAAATTCCAAACACCCAAATATTACAAAATATTTTCAGATAACCTTACCTAAGGTGTGGTCCAATTCGAATTCACCTTCCAAACCTCCAATTTTAAGTCCAAATAATTAGCAAACCAAAGTCTTCTTCATCTTGAATGAAATTCTTGAATCAACCCCTAAAACTCGCTAAAACAAACTCCAACTTCACTGAACAACACCTCAATACCTTCACAAACCAAATCGATAGATCCAGTAACGGCAAAAGCGAACGATGCTTGAGCAGTAGTGGACGGAGGTCATAAAGAAGAAACTGACGTGGCGGCTTTGGGCAGCGTCGGACAGGCTCACGAACGTGAGGAAGAAAAGGGGGGTGGGGTTTGACTTTTTATAAAAAAAACAACAATAATAATAAAACAAAAAAGGAAGTAAATATAATTACATTTAATTCCTTTCCGTTTTATACTATTACATTCCTTTCCGTTTCAAAAGAAAATTAATTCCTGCCATTAATTTTCAATTTGAATTTCAAATTGAATAATTTCACGCCAATAATTAAATTCTCGCACTTACACTTGAAGTCCAAAATTCCAAAAATGCCCTCCAACTAATAACAATTACTGAAATTTCAAATAATAAAGTTATTGAAATTACATTATTACTAAAAAAATTAGTGCCGGGTTGTTATATATATATTAATATAATATATATATTTATATATATATATATATATTTACTAGTCATTTCAATGAGATGGGATAGTAGTTCTAATATTAGGGATTTTTATTACTTTATTATATTTTCCTTCTATAGCTTTCTCTATGCTTTCCTTTTTTGGTCATTCTTGTACACTTGTATATATTCATATCTTTAGTGAATGGAATAAAGTATTCTGATTCTCTCAAACCTACGAGTTTTACATGGTATCAGAGCTCTAGAAAATTAGGGTTTTTTGTGAACTTTAGGGTTTGAGAATTTAGAACCCGTTTGTGTTACATCTAGGGTTTTGTGGAGGGATGAGTTTATATTTTTGCTCACTGTCGCCGTCTTCGGTTTGTTCTCCGTCATCAGCGACTCTGTTCGCCGGTTAGCCGTTGTCGAAAAAAGGTGTGTTGTTTTTCTTTGCTATTTTTCAACACAGCCCAGTCCATCGAAGAGCCCAGCCGCCGATCTATAAATCCCCAAAATTCGACATCCATTTGACAAGCACGTGAGGCTCACGTGCGGCCACCTCCCTTTGTCGTCGATCCACATGCTAGCACATGTAGGCGCGTGCGTTGCTTGTTTTTGCTTGTCTTCTGTGGGTTTCATCGGAGTTGCTTCCTGGTGTGTTTGTTTGGGCTATATACTCAATGTTTGTGGTTCATTGAAGGAGGAAAAAAAAATCTCTTCGGAAAATTAGGGTTTGCTTCTCTTCTATCTGATGTTTTTTTTTCTTGAGGTAATGGAATGGTTGACAAGAAACTAGTAGTCATGTCTGAGATGATTCTTATGGTGTCAAAAGTAACTAAACACAAGTTGAATGGTTCAAATTACTATTTATGGAGATCAAATGTTCGCCACTTTATTAGGAGTATTGAGATGAATGATCATATCACAGAAGAGCCACCAATTAATGTTACTAAAAAGATTTGGTGGCGGGACGATTCAAGAATGCTTTTATAAATCAAGAAACTATTGATCGTGAAATTGTTGAGTTAGTAAATCACTGTGAATTAGTCAAGGAACAATTGGAATATTTGGATTTTCTTTATTTTGGGAAAGAGAATATTAGTAGAGTGTTTGATATTTGTAAGACTCTATATCAACTTGATCAAGGAGAGAAATCACTTACAAGTTACTTTATGGAGGTAAAAAATACATGTGCGGAATTCAATGCCTTGATGTCAATTAGCACTGATCCAAAAGTTCTAATGACTCAACGTGAAAAGTTTTTTTTTATCATGAGTTTCTTAGTTTGTCTTGCACCTAAATATGAGATGGCCAAAGATCAAGTGTTGTCAAATTCAAACATCTCATCGTTGGAAGAAGCTTATACTCAAATACTTCGTACAGAGAAGCCACAAGCAGTTACGTCATTTGATTCTAGCAGTGTTTTGATTGGGCACACAGATGATTATGGAGGTAATAAGGGTGTTGGATCAAATAGCTCCAAAGGTTATTCCAATAACCAACGATCGAATTCAGGAGATGTTGTTTGCTATTACTATCGTAAATCTGTCCATATGAAATGTGGATGCAAAAGATTGTTGAATAAGGGTCAAAGGATGGCATCTGCACATGTTGCTTTTACTCTTAATGATCTTGACAAGTCAATTACGATTTCTATAGACGAGTTTGCTAAATTTCAACAGTATCAAGAGTCATTGACGACATCATTTTCTACTCCCATTACTGTCATCGCAGAGACAGGTAACATCTCTGAATGCCTTCTTTCTTCTACTTTGAAATGGGTCATTGACTCTGATGCTACAGACCATATGACAGGTAACCTCAGTTTATTCTCTAACCTTTGTACGTCTTCCTCTTTACCTAATGTCATTATAGCCGATGGAACCTCCGCTCCTGTTTTAGGATCGGGAACCGTCCATCTTATTGAATCGATTTCTTTGTCGTCGGTTTTAAATTTACCCCATTTTCTTTTTAATTTGATTTCGATCAGTAAACTCACTCATGATCTTCATTGTTGTGTCTCATTTCTTCCTGGTTATTGCTTGTTTCAAAATCTTAGGATGAAGTAAATTATTGGTAAATGGCGTGAATTTGGAGGTCTTTACATCTGTAAACCACAAATATCTATAGCCATCACATGGTCCAGTGTGTCGTCTTCCTTGGAAGAACATTACCGTTTAGGTCATCTGTCTATCTCTATGTTGAAGAGTCTTTGTCCCCAACTTCAACATTTGTCTTCTTTAGAGTGTGAGTCATGTCAGTTTACTAAATTTCATCGTTTGAGTTTGTATCCTCGAGTCAGTAAATGAGCTAGTGCTTCGTTTGAATTAGTCCATTCTGATGTTTGGGGTCCGAGTCCTATTGAGTTCAAAGGAGGTTTTTGGTATTTTATTATATTTGTCAATGACTATTCTCGTATAACGTGGTTATATTTAATGAAAAATCGTTCTGAGTTACTTTCTCATTTTCGTAACTTTCATGTTGAAATTCAAACTTAGCTTAGTGGTGCTCTTAAAATCTTACGGAGCGATAATTCTATAGAATATTTCTCTCATGCTCTCAAGTCTTATTTAAATGTCCATGACATTCTTCATCAATCTTCTTGTGTTGATACTCCATCTCAAAATGGGAACGAAAGAATCATCATCTTCTTGAGATAACCAAAGCCTTGATGTTTCAAATGCATTTTCCAAAATCCTTTTGGGCTGATGCTGTTTCCACAGCTTGTTTCTTAATAAATCGCATGCCCTCTTCCATTCTTAAGGGTAAGATACTTTTTTGTACTTTATGCCCCAAACAACATTTGTTTCCCATTCCACCCAAAATATTTGGTTGTACCTGTTTTGTTTGGGATGTTCAGCCTCAACATACCAAGTTGAATCCAAAGTCCTTAAAATGTGTTTTCCTTGTTATTCCCATGTTCAAAAGGGGTATCAGTGTTATTGTCCTAGTCTAAATAAATATCTTGTCTCTTCTGACGTCACGTTTTTTGAACATTCCTCATTCTTTTCCTCATCTTCTTTCTCTTCGAATAAGAGCCAGGGGAGCATAAGGAATTAGAGGATGATTTCCTTGTCTACACAATTGTTTTCCCTTTTGATCCTCTTCCTGATTCATCTCTATCTATGACTACCTCTATTCTTCCACCCATCGTTAAGGTCTATAATCGATGACAACCTCTTTCAGTTCCATGTCCTGTACCAGAGGCTTCTTCGTCTCCTTTAGTTCCATGTCCTGAACCAGAGTCTTCTTCGTCATTGGATCTGGAAATGAGTGATGATCTTCCTATTGCTCTTCGTAAAAGTAGACGTTAGTACACTCATCCTATTTCCTCTTTTGTTTCATATAACTATTTGTCGTCTTCTACATGTTCATTCATTGCATTCTTAGAGTTTGTATCCATCCCTAAAACTTTTCATGAAGCTTTGTCTCATCTTGGTTGGTGTGTCGCAATGGTGGAGGAGATGATTGCTTTAGATGACAATTGTACTTGGGATTTAGTCTCTCTCCCTATAAGAAAGAAGGCTATCGGTTGCAAATGGGTATTTATGATTAAGTCAATCTTGTTGGTTTTGTCACTTGGTTAAAAGCACGCCTTGTAGCAAAAGGCAACACACAAACTTATGGCGTTAACTCTGCTGATACTTTTTCTCCGGTAGTAAAAATGGCATCTGTGAGGTTGTTTATTTCATTAGCTTCAATCAATCATTGTGATTGAAAGTTTTGGAATGCGGAAGAGCACATCAAGTCATTCAATCTTTTTTAAGAGATCTGAGAGTGGTGTCATTTGAGAATCGTTAAACCCTAGGGCTCTCTACTATCTATTTATTCGCTCTGTTCCCTTGTATTCTGTGTATCAATTAAAATAATAAGAAAAAGATCTGTATCGTGGTTTTTCTCCCTGTTTTAGGGTTTCCACGTAAACTGTGTGTTGGTCTCTCTTTTCTTGCCTCTTTTATATTTCATCAGTTATATATGTTGATGATATTGTAATTATTGGTGATGATGCTTTAGGTATCCAGTCTCTAAAGACCTAATTCCATACAAAAGATTTGTGCATGTTGAAATACTTCTTAGGAATTGAGGTAATAAGAAGCATGAAAGGAATACTATTATCACATAGGAAATATTTACTTGACTTATTGACTTAAACAGGGAAGCTAGGCCATGTAGTACCCCAATGATGCCCAACTTACAACTCACAAAAGATGGAGAATTGCTTCTTAGTAATTGGAGATCTTTCTTGTAAATCCTTGCTTGGGGTTTTCCCCTTATATCAATGAAATGTTTCTTTTACCATAAAAACAAAAGATGGAGAATTGCTAAAAGGTCCAGAAAGATATAGGAGATTAATGGAAAAACTTAATTACTTTACAGCGATCCGACATAGCCTATTCGGTGAGTATTGTGAGTTAGTATATGTCATGCCCTACAGTTGATCATTGGGCTGCATTGGAACAGATTCTGTGTTATCTGAAGGTTGCTCCCGGACGTGGTTTATTATATAAGGATTATGGTCATACTAATATTGAATGTTTCTCAGCCGCCGGTTGGGCAGGATCTAGAGAAGACAACTTAGTGAGCCCCATCTAGAATACTAGTCACTAGACAGACACATGTGTACTAACTAATACAGGTCTTCAATTACGCTTCCTTCAACCTGTTTCTTTGAGTGGCAGAGCAGCAACAAAATAGTCTTTTGGGAACTGATCACTACCAGAAAGGAAAACATTTGAAAACATGAACTAGAAGCCCAGTGAGTGACTTAATAAAAACATAAATCTCATGCTTAAACTAAAAGCTCGAAAACATAATACTGGAATTAAATTATGCCAAGCAAACGTGTATATAAAACCTTTAAAACCATTGTATCTGAAACTTGAATCTTAGTTGAGAATGAACATTCATCACTCTAATTCCCAACGCCAAGCCATGGCCAGATGAGACCCCTACTTCTATCTCTTCATACTGAACTATGGCTAGAAGAGATCCCTACGTCGATCCCTTTAAATATACCGATGGGCATCTCAAGCAACTTCCTCTAAACATAAACATTGATAACTACTCTTAAACACCATTAAACATCATTATTTCCTAGTTGAGAACGAGCATACATTGCTCTAGCTCCCAACGTCTGTTATCGACCAAGAAACCCATACTTCGGCCTCCCTTTGTTGGTATATGGCCTAGGAGACCCATACTTCAGCCTCTCATTCAGAACTACCTACGTGCACGTGGAGTTTTCTATGTACCGTCAACACCTTAGGTACATTTATTCAGATACCTTCCTTACCTTCAGTATCCGGCTCACTTAAGCTATCAAGTTCTCGAAGAGCATTAAAAGAATAATTCTCAAATATAGCATAGAAAACTCTTTAGGATACCTTCCCTACCTTCAGTATCCCTTTTCATTATGTTTAGGAATACCAACGCATGTACTTTGACAACCTTAGGTATTTAAAACATAGTACATCAAGTTTCATTCAACCTTAGCTTTAACCCTAACGCATGCTTCATACTTTGTAAAATAAGTTGGCTTAAATCATGTTGAACTAGCTTGTAAAAACCATTAGCATGCGTTAGACATGGAAAACATACTTGGAAAACTCATACATTAGTAAACATCATGCGTTAATCATGCTTTTAATCATAGAAATAAGTTGCTTGGAATCACATAAAATTTAGCATGACAATAACTTTACTCAATCCTTCGACGTCGTATTACTTACGTGCACGTGCTTATAACTGAGTACCGTCATACCTTAGGTACTTAACTAGGATACCTTCTCATTGTCCTTCAGTATCCGTCGTATAACTTGTCATAAACATTTAGTTAAAAACTAAGGCTTAGTGCTCAAATCATCATACTAGTTCATCATGAAAATGGAGTTACTAAAACATGCTGAAAGTATTTGGACAAAATAACATACTTAAATCATTTCAATTTCCATGGAAAACATGCTTTACTTAGCATGAGAAATAGCTTCAAACATATGTTGCTTGATAGTTCATATAAACACTTAGCATGAGAAATAACTTCAAAGAAATCATGATTTCTAAATCATTAAAACATTAAATCATCACATAGTCACTCACAGGTCCTTCAAGTTTGCTTCCTTAAGGCTCGATAGGCTTTTCCATGGGAGTTGAACCTACACATATAAGCATACTACTTAGTGTTTACGTTAGCCTTCCTTTTAGGCCTACTCAATAAATCAAGCTCACATGCCAAACCATCACATTGTGCCTCCTACCATTCACTTTGAGGGTCGGACACCTAGCCAATTTGGAGGGATTGGGTGTCAAAAGAATGTACCCTTTGATCGCCCATACTCCCCACACTCAGAAAAATTTTGGAGCATCAAGCTGCAGATTCAATTTCAACAATTCATAACTAAATTTCCAGAACCGATCTCAAGGAAATTCCTTCTACAAACTTTCTTAGAATCAAGTTAGCAACATTACCTTAAAATTTCAGCTCAAAATTCCCTGTTGTTTGATTTGGAGATTCAAACCTTCATCATTGGCCCCAATTCAAGCAGCTGCCTGCTTGTTCAACAATTTCCAGTTCAAACTTCAAAAATATATAACTCGATTTTCAGGCCTCATCTTAAAAAGTTTCATTCTACAAAGTTGTTTATAACTGAGTTAACAATATTACCTCAAATTTTTAGCTCAAAACGCTTCGTAATTCGTCCTGGAGCTTCAATTCTTCACTGATGGTCTAGATTCACCCGAGAAACGAACCTTTCGTCTTTATTTTGCCCCTCTGGCCTTATTCCAACGAGTTTTCCCTCCAGCAGCACAGCCACAAAAAATAGACACAAAGAGCTTTCGAATGCCACTAGAATTACACAAATAGCCTAAGTAGTTTGTCCAAACCGACCCAATGAATTCGATCTTCTTGCTTATATCACCGCCCAAAATCCTGCATGAACCCTCCCTGTGCCACTTTGCCCACTATTGGTGATGAAGGGCTAGGATTTAGCAAATTTTCTTTTGCTAACTGCACTCACAATATTACTTCAGCACTACACCTCATTAGATGGCATGGTCTCATCCATATGCTTATTATGCATTCTATCATCAAGCATGACCTTCCTTAGCCTAGCCAAGTTTTGTCCTACTTTTACACTTAGCTACCCAAGAGCTTATTTCTTCTTGTTTCCATCTTCTATCCTTCCTAAGACATGGCTTCATTTAGCTCATTAGAAAACATCACATTACTTACGCTTACTTAAAGTAATTAGGGTTTGGGTTTTACAGTGTTTTTGTTGGTGGTAATTTGATTTCTTGGAAGAGTAAGAAGCAAAATGTGGTGTCATGTTCAAGTGCGGAATCAGAACATAGAGCATTGACATAGTCTGTGTGTGAATTGATTTGGATATATCAACTTTTTGTTGAGTTGGGATTTGAAATCACCACACTGACAAAATTATGGTGTGATAATCAAGCAACAGTTCATATCGTGTCTAATCCAGTATTCCATGAAAGGTCTAAACATATTGAAGTTGATTGCCATTTTGTACGTGAGAAAATTCTACAAGGTTTGGTATCTACAAGATATGTGAAGACTAGAGAAGAATTAGGAGATATCTTTATGAAAGCATTGAATGGAACACGTATAGATGATCTGTGTAACAAGTTGGGCATGATTAACATATATACTCCAACTTGAGGGGGAGTGTTATAGTTCTAATATTATGGATTTTTATTATTGTAAATATCTTTGTTATATTTTCCTTTTATGGCCTTTTCTATGCTTTCTTTCTTTGGTCATTCTTGTACACTTATATATATTCATATCTTCAGTGAATGGAGTAAAGTATTCCGATTCTCTCAAACCCAAGGGTTTTACACAAATTTAATTGGGTTTTCTTATATGTCAACCGAAACTGCCCAATTGAATTGGTTCAGAACTACACCAACGTTGGTTTCAGTTGGTTTAATCGGTTTTTCGGTTTTTTCCATTTTCCTTTGCATCTATTTCCTACTCGAGTGAGGCAATATATAGGAAGTCTAAATATTCCCATATTAATATTTGTTCTCTTTTAAATTTCTCCTTTAGCATTTATTATCTGTATGAAGAAGCAGTCGGAGTTGCCACATTTCTATCTATTTTTTACAATTGTTTTGTTATTAATAGACCGCCTCATTGAGAGAGATTTCCTCATGGATATCGATAATTCTAAAGAACATAGAAAAGTTAGTTCTATTATACAATTCATGGAGAGAGAGAAAGGGCTTATAACATCTATAGTTGTTCATAAACATCATTTATTAGGAACCCACCTATCACTCCAAAATGTCAATGCAGATAGTAAGTAAACGATGAAAGGATAATATTGTCCTAAAAAGTTTCTTTAACATTGAATTTTTGCATATGTTATAGATTATAGATTATTTATTGACATAATACAACTTACTTCTACGGCTTTTGTTAATCAAGAGAAACATTTGCAGACGGAAGTCATTTTCCCACCCAAGTTCTCCACTTGTACTTGAAACTTGTCTTCCAGTGGAACTGGTCCAAGAAACCACAGTCCACATCACTAGCCTTCACGATCACATCCTCCTCTTTCCTAGCTTTATAGTCCTCTATGGACTTTGTTGCAATCAAGACTTGTCGAGCATTTGTCCACCAGACATAAATGTTCTTTTTAACTTTCTAAAATAATATAATGCACAACTTTCTCATTCTTGTTATTTTTATGCAATCATCTTCTGCACTGATCTTATTATGCTTCTAGGCTGCTACAGTATTTAGTGTTTGTACAACCTTTTTTTTTGTGGAAATTAATGGAAATGATGCATTTATGTACATGAAGTTAGTGGAGATGATCGTTGTCAGTTTCTTCATAACCAAAGCACAGCTAATTTTGAAAGTTTACGTCAAGGGCAAGTAAGTTTTGACTAGGCGCACCATGATATCCTATTCTAATCATGTTTTGTTAAATTTAAATTCGTATGGAATTGTATTATTAAAAGATTGATATTTTATGCAATATTTTGTTAACTATAGGGGTGCAGTACTGTATTTGTTACACCTACTGCTCGGACCATTGATATTGCACAAGCATGGATCATGGTAATGCTACAATCTTGTATTCCTCTATGGTCCATGGTTTCGGTCTCCTAACTTGTTTCAATTTCATTTTAAATTTCATTTGTTATACATCTTGCTGACAGAAAAATGGCATCACATTAATTGTGTCACCAGTGACGCGTGAAAGCATAATTCGGATGCTCAACAAGTAGGTGTTCTTGTAAGTTTTTAATTGTCCCCTCATGGGTTTGGTGTTTTCTTCTTCTTGATCCCATTATGTTATTTTGATAGTATCCTTCCACAAGAATCATAACTTGAGAGTAGTAATAATGGAACATCAAGACCGAACTTAAAAATTACATACGGATTGAACAAGTTAAAAGGAAGGCCTCCCAATCAGAATAAATCTCAAAAGATGAGTAGTTGGAAAATCCTTCAGAGAGAGTCTCCAAGAAACGGCATGAGTCTTTATTAAGCGAAACGTTCACTTGAGCGATCCTTGTATTTTTAAAAAGCTTCAAATTTCTTTTGAACCAAATTCCCATAAACTACTGATTTAGCAATGGAAACCCCTAAAATTTTTGCTTTTATCTAAGATCGTGAGTGCTAAGAAGATTAGAAATGTTAATTTTATCCTAAGATTGCTCAAGAAACATCCAAGATTGAAACTTGAATGAAAGCATTCCACATTAGCTCTCCAAGAGCATGGAAACGTATCCCAAGTGTCTAGTACCAACCTTTGATTTGATAATTAAAAAATGCTCGGAAAACGAATAGGAAAAGACTGATTCCAATCCAGGAGTTTTTGTTTTTCTTCTTATTATTTTGATTAGAAGTCCTCCATTCGTCGTCCTTTAATTTTCACTTCCTATCATTCTTCAAAGGGTCAATCACAGAATTCCAGCCAATTAAATGTGATATCGTTCTATCACCTTGAATTTTCTGAAAGAAGTTACTCATATGCTTCTCTATTTCCATCTGCACTTCACAGAAAGCAAAAGGTGGATTATAGTAATCTGGAAGACTGGCTAACATCGCATTGCATAACTTTTTCCATCTACTACTTCTGCAGAATACGTACACTTAACTAATTACTGATTGGACGAGAAAGGACTACTGTTCATCTTGATTTGTAGATTACTCCTTGGAACACCATTGAGAAAAGGATTTCTTTATTTATTATTATTTATATTTTTTTGGGTTTCTGAAATTGATTTGATCCATTTGTTAAACTCAAGATAGGAAAACAACATGAATGATTTGATTATCCTAAGGGATGTGGATGGCTTTTCCATTTTTATTAATTCCTGGAGAGTGCAGACTGGGAGGACATTATCAGGTTAAGCTTGGTTTTGCTCATGGATATATTCGTGAACAAAAATGTGCTATAGATGCTAAAACGTATTATGGTATATATGCGTATGTATATGATTCATGTATGTATGCTTGTTTTCTAGATATCCCATATATTATTCATGAGTTTATAATGATATTTTAACCAGGTACATTTTTTTGGCGGACAAGGTAGAAATTCAAGATATTACCAAGCAAACATCCTTGTTAGTGTTGGTGGGACCTAAAAGCAACCAAGTAAAAGAGCAATATGCAGTTCTCATGTACAAGCAAAATTGTTTCTATTCTTATTCCTGGTTTTCATGTACTAATTGTTTTAACCCTCAAATGCAAGTGCAGATTATGGAGGATTTGAACCTTGGTAGTATAGCTGGAGAACCATATGGAACACACCAGCACTTTAGTGTACGCTTTTGTTATCTACTTGAATTTTCTAGCATTACTTGCCTTTTATAATGAGAATCAACATTTTTATTGAATATTTATTCTCCTCTTTTGATAGATTTATGGATCTGGTTCTCTCTACCGTTTTATATTGGTGCAAGGATAAGCACTCTTTTAATCTTTTCAGTTTATCTTATTTAGACTCCAATTGGAAATACTTCTTGTAATCGCCTATTGGCTTTTGGGGTTCCCCTTTTTCATTAATAAATGAAAAGTTTCTTATAAAAAAAACATTTTTATTGAATATTTATGAAAAGCGTTGAAATATTGAAAGAATAACAGAAAGTCAGAAGCACCCCCTATCCTGTAAGGGCCGAAAAAATGAAAAGTTAATTACAAAAGTTTTTTTGTTCTAGCATTACCAATTTAGATTCAAATTTTCAGTTTGGAAATATATGGATATTATTTGGAATACCACTGAATTTGGACTTCTATTTTGCAGGTCAATGGTATGCCAATTACCGTGGGGGTGGGAAACGTCATTTCTGAAGAAGGCTTTTCGCTGTTGATATCACCTGCTGTGGCTGGACAAGTTTGGAAAGCTCTAGTTTCTCTAGGTGCTGTTCCAATGGGCTCAAAGGCTTGGGAAAAGCTGAGGATATTTCAAGGTGTGCATCTTTCAACCTTTTTCTGCTCTTTGGTGTGCTGGTTCTTTCCTGTTTCATGCACTTGAAATTTTAATGCCTTATGTGATCATATTGATTCTTTACAATGGATGCAGTTGATAGTGGATTTACGTCACATGACTCTGCAAACTTTGTTTTGTTTTTTTTTTTTTTTTCCGAAACGAAAACAAGAGTTTTCACTGAAAAAATTAATTAGTCTAATCTTCAAAGTACATTAAAAGGAAATAAAAATAAAAAGCTTAAAACTTGCCAATACAAGGCTAGAACCAAACATGGTAAACTTTGTTTCATGATATCATGTTAAATATTGGGTTGAACTTGTGTTTTGCAATTTTTTTTTCAACGTTTTATTGAAACAATGCATCCACATTTTCCATAAGTAAACAATAGTTGCAACTGGACAAGCATCCTAACATGATAATCTTGTCAAACTTCTAAACTATTTTGACGCTTTACCAGTTTTTTTCTTTTTCTTTTTGTTCCATTTCTGAGAGAGAGTATGTTAAACAGATACGTACGGCCCAAGGTATTAGTATCTGGAATGAGCATGAAACTTAAGTAATAGCTTAAAGAATAATCTGGTTCATGCTATAGACGTTAAGCTTTAAACATTCGGTTCTCTCAATGGTGGTAGTTCGGCTGAGTTGTCCGTGTTTTGCATACATCTCTATGAGTTAACAAGTCATCTCCATGGGTGGGTTTTCCATTCTGGTTACGTTGTTGGGCATATGCAAGTTTTATTTCCCGTCCATGGGATGGTTTGTGCCTTGTTATATGGGAGAAAAAGCTCTCTCTGGAGGAGGTAGGCTTACTCGTCAACTTTGAGTGGTATCTCATACATATTTTCTCTTTGTTAGGGTCCTAGAGTCGGTCAATAGAACTATGAAGAAGTTTTATGAGGATTTTCTTATGGGAAGGGGTTGATAAGAGGAAGGGTCTCATGGGATATGGATGATAGGCTATTAGGTCTTGGAGGGTTAGTTATTGGAAATTTGGACACAAAATGAGGCCTGTTGGCTAAATGGTTGTGGTTCTTTCTGTTGAGGGCTTGACGCCTTATGGCATAAGATCACCGTGAGCAAATATGGGCTCCATCCTTTTAACTGCATTTCGGTCGAGGGTTTGAAAGGTACTTCAAGAAGTTCATGGATCTTTGATGGGTTTTCCTTTTTCTTTAAAGGGGTGTTTGGAGTGAGGAGTTGGTGGGAAGAGAGAAGTTAACTATACTCCACTCTTCGTTTGGTCCAAAGAGTTTTTACATTCATCATGGTCCCACAGTTTATCAACCTTAGTCCCATGGCTTATTAATGTCTATACTGGAGGCTTCACGACTAAATAACTTATTCCTTACCAAAAATACCCCTAAGTTTGCAGAGTGTTATGTGGGTGATGGGTTGGATACTTATAGGAGTATAAGTGGTTTGGAGATAAACCTCTCTGCCCCTTATTTTCTCAATTGTACCTAGATATGTCCATTTACCCCCCCCCCCCCCCCCCCCCACCGTGAGCCTTTTTATTATAATAATTTAATGCTATGTTGTTATTATTTATAAATATATATTAAATTTTAAGTTTTATTGTTTAATGGTCAAGATAATGAATATGTTTAAATTGAACATTTAATTTTAGATTATAAATATGAATAATTTGATTGGTAATTATTTCCTTTTTACTAGAAAATCAGAGTAATTTCTCTTTAAATTTGAATTGTCCACGTGGAACTAATCATTTTAAAAAAATTTAACTATTTAATCTAAACTTTTTCAAAGTAGTGATTCGAGTTTTTTTTTTTTTTTTTTAAAAAACCAAAACGATAAAAAATTCTCTGTGGGGTTCTCGATCCCTACAAATTCTCCATGGGAATCTTTGCCCTGATTCTCGTGAAGAATTTTGCGAGAATAGGGAATGAAATGTGGAGCAAGTTCCCCGTCCCCCTATGATCCGTGGACATTTCTAATTGTACCATCTTTCTTCTATGAGGAATCACTTGGTGGCTTCTGTCCTTCCTTCTTCCGAGAGATCTTCCTTGCTCTCTTTTTTCCTCTTTTGTTCAATAGGGTAGCAACAAACAATGTTGCCTTTTAACCTCGGCTTGGGGAGGTGTTTGTTTGCCCGGGGGGAAGATATTTGTCCTAGGGCATCAACACTATCCCTTATGTAGGGTTTTCTTGCCATTTTTTTCAATGTTTGGTGAATCCTTTTTCTCCTTATCACCCTCTCTTTTCCTCGTTGTGGAAAAGGTTAAAATTCTCAAGAAAGGTAAATTGTCTGTGTGGTAAATCCTTCACGAAAGAGTCAAGAACTTGGATTTGGTTTTGAAGAAGTCAACTATTTGATAGGGCTGTAGTGTTGTATCCTTGGATGGGGCTTAGGATCTTGTCCTCTTCCTATGGAGATGTGATTATGCTTTTTCGACGTGGAGTTTTTCTTTATTTTATTTTTATTTTTGATGTGTTTGGTTTCCTTTTAGTTTAACCTAGAGGGTGTAGTTTATAGTTGTGGAGCTCCTTCTTTCACCCTCCCTTTTGTGATAAACGGCATTTTCTTGCGATTTATGACTTTGAGGCATCTTCAGGTTCAGAGGGAAAAAAAATCTTTAGAGGTGTTAACGTTAGGATACCTCCTAACAAGAACACAAAAAACAAATAAAGAACACTAAAAGATAGATTTATGTTGCAATATCAGTGAAAAAATTATACTACAATCACCGCAATATTCTTCAACCCCCCTCTTCTCAACCCACTCCTTCTGTTTAACCAAAGCCTTAACCCAACTTATTAGCTATTTACTAATTTGCCCCTTCTAATAACCATATTAATATTGTTTCCATATTAAGGGTCTAGGACACTAGGAAGATGTTTGATTCTCTCTTAGATTACATGTAACCCCTCTAAGTTTTGATGTTCAAGGATTTTTGTAGTTATCCTTTCTAACTTATTTTGCTTGATTGAACTCCCTTATTTTTAGGCCGCTCCTTTTGTGTGGAGTTTTTTTCCCTTCATTTTTCCTTTTTCCTTGTCTTTCTTCATTTTTCTCTCATATCAAAGAAAAACCATTTTGGAACTTATGGTTAGAACGGAATGGTCAGATCTTCTTTGGTAGCGACAAGACTTCCATTGATTTATTGAATCCACATCCCTTGAGATTATTTCTTGGAGCAAGCCGTCTCCTTTTTGTAACTATTTATTGACTATCTTGTATCATTGGAGGTGTTGTTTATAATTATCCACATACGGAAACACCTTCTATATTTATTTCATGATAACAATTTTAAAAAGAAAAAAAGAAAAACAAAGAAAAACCATTTTATTTAATGCTGTTATTCCGGGAATCTTGGATGGTCCGATGATCTCCTTAAGTCTTGCAGGCATGCCAGCACCGCAGAAAGAGCTTAGTGACGAATTCAATGTACTCGAAGCTGGTCTTTGGAATTCAATTTCTCTAAACAAGGGTACTCATTTCTTGCCTTTTTTTTTTTATTTTTTAAGACCCAAGGTAGATCAAACACTCAACTTTTAATCCCTATAGGTTGTTACAAGGGACAAGAGACAATATCTAGATTAATAACATATGATGGAGTAAAACAGAGATTGTGGGGACTTCAGCTATCAGATTCGGTGGAACCTGGCAGCCCAATAACCATTGATGGAAAAAGGGTAGCTACTTTTATTTAGTTTTAATTTTTTGTGGAAATTGAAATATTTTGTTAAATACGCTCCTAATCATGAACCTCCCTTTCCTTTGCCAAGAGACATTATATAGGATTTGAATGTTCTCAAGAACTTCTCTCCTTGGAATATTAAACTCTAAAGAACTGTCACTAAAAAATTTCTCCTTGCCTCGAACACCAAACTTCCAAACTGTCACTAATGTTGTCTCCCCTTTAATGAGCATGTTTTAGGTTGAATACGCATACATTTTGATCCATGCCAAGAAAATTTGTGTAGGTGGGAAAACTTACAAGCTATACACCAGGAAGAAAGGAGTCGGAGCATTTTGGTCTTGGCTACATCAAGAAGCGAGCTGCTTCCAATGGAGACACTGTAATTGTTGGAGAAAACACCATTGGTAAGGTGGTGGAAGTTCCATTTTTAGCTCGACAACAACCTATATCCAACAGCTCAAGCAACACGCCTCAAAGCAGTGTACAATAGTTATTACTACTTCACTGGGCTTCACCCAATGCTCTATATTTCTTCAATATTTTTAGATATGGATCCTGAGGACGATGGTTTTTAAACCCTGCTTGTTCATATCATAAGGGGTTTGCATGTAGTTCAACTATATTTGTAATATGCATTTGGACTATATTTTATGGTAGGAGCTTCAAGGATTCTAGTATAAGAATTTTGTACTTTAAAATTGTTTCCCCTATAACGTATTAGACGAGGTCCTGAAATTCGATGTGAAAGGTTTCTTTAGGAGGCATTAGGCCAAAGAGTTGGAGAATAGGATTTCAGGGGTGGACTCCACTCCTTGTTTTGTGCCCAAGGAATAAATTGAATTCCACTACTAAAAAACATTAATCTTATACCTTATTAACTATTTACATTGAGGGCATTTGGAATACACAACTCCTTGAATTTCATAACTTTTGGAGTCTGCAACTCCACTCTTTGCCCCAAATGGTATTTTAGTGTTTTGTGTAAAGGTACTTCAGGAACTTGGATCTTCAATTTTGATTCCTTCATTTGGGATACGTTTTGAATTCTCATGTTATTTCCTTGTTATGTTGTAATGATTCTGTTGGATAGCAGAGGTCTTATTCCATCGTCCATTCAAAGACGAGGGAGAACAGACTGGCTTTGCTTGCCATTTGTATATATCCTCTCATTGGCTCTATGCATTAAAAGAAAATGGAAAAAAAGTTGGGAAGACCAGAGTAACCAATTTACAATATATTATTTTAAAGATGGGCCGACTAGACTAAGCTAATCGAAAGTCAATTTTTAAATAACAGCGAATCACTTTTTTTTATTTGAAAAAAACGTTCAAGTCAAATATGTAGAAATTAGATTTTCAAAAAATAAAAAATAAAAAATAAAAAATAGAGCTCCGTTTGGGTAATCATTTGGTTTTTTGTTTTTGTTTTTAAAAATTAAGTCTAAATATTATTTCCACTTCTAAATTTCTTCTTTAGTTATCTACTTTTTAGTAATTGTTTAAAAAATCAATCTGAAATTTAAAAACTAAAAAAAAAAATAGTTTTTAAAAACTTGTTTTTGTTTTTGGAATTTAGTTAAAATCCCAACTATTATACTTAGTAAAAATGCAAATCATTATAAGAAATGAGGAGGAAATAAACTTAATTTTAAAAAATAAAAACAAAAAACGAAATAGTTATCAAACAAAGCTTACATTATCAATCAACAAAATCTATAACAATAAATAGGTTTTAACAAATCATCTAACATCTTATACCAAATTTACTTTTTCCTTTTGGAAATAAAAGTCATACATATAAAGCTAAATAAAAATTGAATAACAATAAAACAACAATTAACAATTAACATGTAATTGAAAAACTGAACCAAAATAATTAAGAAAAATATACCTGATAATTAAGAAAAATATACCTGAAACATAAACAATAGTAATTAAGAAAAATACACTCGAAACTCGGAACAATTTTCCGTTTTCCAGAACCAAAAATTAAATAATAATAGAAATGCACAGTTACCTTTGTATTTGGAGGAAGAAAACAAATCTTACCAAAAAAATTGGAAATTATGAAAATTATTTCAAATGATAATAATGTATTTGAAAATGAGCTTTTTTTTTTTTAAAATAAGTTTTCCTATGGACAACAACACTCAAATAGTATAATTACAAATACTTTGGGCCCATTTGGATTGATTTGAGAATAAAATGTTTTTTAAAAAATTCATTTTTATTTATACACTTTTGATAAAAATGGTTGAAAATACACTTTAAAAGCTGTTTTGAGTGGTTGTCAAGCACTCCAATTTTTTTAAAATGACTTATTTTTTAAAATAAACACTTTAAACGTATTCTAAACACACCGTGTATTAGAAAACAACTAAAAACACTTGCTAACATAAACATACTATGCAATTTTATAAAAATACAAATACTGTGTAATTCCACTTTTAAAATGAAAAAAAAACCCTAGCATTCATAAAAATGGTTTTTTTGGGCTGTTTTTAAAATTTTAAAACTATCAATGATAGAGGCTGATAGACACTGGTAGATTTCTATCTGTGTCTATAAGTGACATTTCAGTGTCTATCAACATCTATCATTAGTTTCGAAATTTTGCTATTTTTTGTAAATATTTTTAGCAGTTTTACCATTTGAAATAATTATCCTTATTTATTTTTTAATTATTTTAATTATTTTTTTTACCCTAGCTCATATAAGAAGGGAAAAGAGTTAAAAGTGAAAAGTAAAAAACTAGGTGCTTTTACAAGTTTGATTGAAGAACAACAAAGTAAAACATATGGGTGCTTTTATTTTTGGCATGACGATGAACTTTACCATTGAATCGCGAGAAATAAATAATGTTGAAAATATTTTCTTATCTTACACTTCATTTTAACATCAATTCTCATTTTTTGTTTTAAAAGATATCTTAAAGATTTTTTTAAACAATTTTAAAATTCAAATTTTTTGCTTGGAAAATATAAATAAAATTATTATTTTAAAAAAACTTAGGAAACCACAACTCTTCATAACAGCGTATATTTTTTTTTGGCAAAGGACACGATCTCAATTGAAGAACATGTCTTTCCTCAAAAGATCTGACCATTTGAATTACTACAAGTAATATATAAATATGTGATTTTCTTATCAGTTTAAAAATACACAAAAACCTAAAGAATTGTTATCCTAATTTTCATCTCCCCAAATTTTATCTTCTTAGATACAATTACTCACACATTGTAGCATCGTTGAGTTTTGTGGTTGAAGTGTTGCATTCACAGGTTAGTAATCCGTCTTATCTTGGAAGGACGATAGTTTATGACACATTAGCACAAAAGAGAACATAATTGTCTAAAAAAAAAACAACGAGAATTGATTGGGTTCGAATTGAATCTTATAGTTGAAGTGTTGCATTCATAGGTTAGTAATCTGTCTTATCTTGGAAAGACGATTATTCATGACACTTTGAGCACCAAAGAGGTAACAAAATTGTTTCAAGGAAACAATGTGAATCGTTGGGTTCAAATTGATTGTCTTTATTGTATCCTTATTCTCCTATAATTTGCTCTTATAAAAAACGAAATTATTTTCTTGTATTTTTTATATGTTTTTTTTTTTTTTTTTTTTTTTTTTTTCTTCTCTTTGTGATTGACCAGTATATTTAAAATAATATGGATGTTCTTTTTATCAATATAATTTTTTAAAATTAAAATAAGGACATAATTTGATAATTATATATAGGGAAAACTACCGTTTTAGTTCCTCTCTTTTTAGGAATAGATGCATTTAGTTTCTAAAATTTCAATTTAGTCAATTTAGTCCCTCATTTTTTAAAAATAAGTTTAGAAGGTCTCTATTCTATTTATTATATTAATGAATTTTTTTTTTAAAAAATATTCAAATTAAAAAATAAATAATAATTTCTCTCTCCTCTGCTTCCATGGTCTTTTCCCTTTCATCTTCTTCGTGCTCAAGTAGACTTTCAAAAATTAATTAGAACCCAGATTGGAAAAACTTTTTGTTAACTCTAACTAAACTCAAATGTAGAAGCGATTAACACAAATATATCCTAATAGGATAATGGAAATGAAAACTGTACTTGATGATTCCATTGTGATAATTAAATATCCCAAATAATGAAATACGTTCTCCAATCCCAATACCCTATAATCTTCGATTCGCCCTTTAATGATATAAAAACTTATTTAATTTTTAATAATTGAATAAAACTCTAAAAGCATAAGTGTTTTTCTCCTTTCTTGTTTTGAGAGAAAAGAGCCTTATCTAAAATTGTCTGTTACATACATTTAAAACTAAGCTCATTAGGAATTTACAAAATAACCAAAAGACCCCTCAACTTTTTCAACAACACAGAACACTACTCAAACTTATATATATATATACATATTTTCATACCTATGGGACAGAGGGGTTTACATCCAATAATTACGTCTTAAATACTACATTAATCATCACGTGTATACAATGATAACAATGATCAATTATTTAAATTATATGAATCAACATTAGAAATCAAAATTTCTAACATTCTCCCATCTGATTCATATATGACAGGTATACAACAGATTAACAAAATTTGAAGCTCACTTAAATAATGTAATATACAAGTCACAACTTCATAAGAACTAAACTAGTCGAATCATGGCGGTTACGGGCCTAATAAACGTCCTTGTTCCTTCCATGTATCACAAATAAATCCAATTTAAATAGTCACAATTTGAAAAGATAGACCGTCGAAAATATCTTATTCCACAATATCTTAAAATATCAATTGGACTAGACATAGTCAAGAAGCTAACCTTACATTTAGATAATTTGATGAACAAGATTACATTGAGCCATTTCCATCATCTAAGCTAAAATGTCTTTATCCATTGCATTTTTATCCTTTACTTTCTTGCAATTTACTTTTATGCATTTTTCGATTATCCAATCCACACTAAATCCCTCATTTACCATTTTAACTGAAAATAAGCTTTGAGAAACTAATCTCTGTACTTCTCTATGGTTCGACCTGGACTTGTCACTTGTGCTACTGGTTAGTATAAGTAATTAGTTCGTGAGATTATAAGTTTTTATTTGATTTGAATTGGAAGTTATTACGATGCACTTTTGATTTATCATATTTTGCATTACAAATGAGAGGGAAGATAACTCCCCTACCACTCACATTAACTCACGTTAACTCTCTAACTGTAAGAGAGTTATTATTTAATTTATTAAATTAAATCATACTTAATTAATTTAACTAACTAATCCAATTAATTAATATTAATTAACTAAATATCATATATTTAATCAATATTACATTTGAATCATATTCAAATGCATTCCCCTCTCATAAACTATAGTTTTAATATGAATTTCATTCACATTAAATTTAACATATAGTTTTAATATGAATCTCATTCATATTAAATTTAACATATAGTTTTAATATGAATTTCATTCATATTAATTTTAACCTATAGTTATAATATGAATCTCATTCATATTATTTAATATTTGAATCTTATTCAGATATACTATTCTCTCATTGTTTAATTTTGAATCTCATTTGAAATTAACTTTATAATATAATATATCTATTTACTTTAAATTAATTGTATCACATACAATTAACATAAATTCCCTTATAATTTGAACAATTCAAATTTTTCCAAAACTAACTCTTAGTGAGCTAGTAAGGGGCCTAATCAACCTACATATTAGAAGCTCCAATGATATAATATTAAATTAATTAAACCCTTTAATTAAATTAATCAACATTAATTAACTGTGGGTCACTTCATTAAAGACCCACAACTGCAAATACCTTCTGAAGGAAAGACAATTCTAGGTGTCATGAATCTGAGTAGGAATCTCACGATGTGAACTATCATGGATAGCGTGAGAGAAAAAATGATATATATTATATATATATATATTTTCCCCCAATAAGTATTTTAAAAATAGGAGTTCATTACTTAGGTAAATTACCAATTGAAGGGATCGAATCCCGCAGCAGAAGCACGTGAACGCATGTGCTTCTAATTTATGTTTGGAATATACAGAGAACTTTAAACATATTTAACTAAGCATGCTTTATATAGAGAAGATTTTCAGAGAAGGGTTTACCTTTGAAGACTTTCTTTAATATCTTCTCCAAATCGTCGTTGTGATCATGATTTCAATAACTTTTCTTCAATCTCGAACAAGACACCACCACCAAGATTTTTTCCGCTATTCTCCAACAAGAAAGAGGTTTATGGGTACCTTTTTGGAAGTTTGGGAAGAAGTTTACAGAGAAACATTTTCTTTGTGATTTTGAGTGATGAAATATTGAGAGAAAGTCGAGAGAGCATTGAGTGTGAAAGTTGAGATTCAAGAAGAACAATTCTTCTTTGTATCCATAAATATTAGGGAACCCCTCTACAAATCAAGTGAGAAGGGAGATAACTCCACACACTCTCATGTTAACTCCCTTCTAATTGCAAGGGAGTTAACATTTAATTGAATTAAATCATATCTAATTAAATTAAATAAATATTAACTAATCCATTTAATTAATGTTAGTTAATTAAATATCATATATTTAACTAATATTACATTTGAATCATATTCAAATGCATTTTCTTCTCATAAACTAGAGTTTTAATATGAATCTCATTCCCATTAAATTTAATGTATAATTTTAATATGAATCTCATATATATTAATTTAACGTATAATTTTAATATGAATCTCATTTATATTAATTTAACATATAGTTTTAATATGAATTTCATTCATATTAAATTTAATTTATAGTTATAATATGAATATCTTTCATATTATTTAATATTTGAATCTTATTCAAATATATAATTCTCTTATACTATATAATTCAATTTTGAATCTCATTCAAAATCAACTTTAATGTATTTATATACATTATATGAATTGTATCATATACAATTAACATAAATTCCTTTATAATTTGAGCAATTCAAATTCTTCCAAAACGAAATATTCCTTGTTTTATCCTTAGTAAGCTAGAGGGGGACCTAATCAAATTAGAAGCTTCAATGAATCAATATTAATTAATTAAACTCTTTAATTAAATTAATCAATATTCATTAATTGTGGATCACTCCACTAAAGACCCATAGGTGCACTCTTCGTACTGTAGAGTATTTTTGTGTCCATGGATATAACCAATTATCAGTAAGTCAACCCTTCACGAATTGCTTGTAACTACAGTTGGGTCAAACTATCGTTTTACCTCTGTAATTACCTGTTACTCCTTAAGTTCCACTGATCCTCTAATGAACAACCTGTTTATGGTTCTACCATAAAAAAAAACCCTCTCAGGCTAATGAGAGGGAGGAGCCCCATTGTTTAAGACTCGAAGTTAGCACTTAAGGGAACCTAAAGACGAGAAGAAGTGAATTTCATCTTGTATAGCTATGTTCCTAGCTCCCTAATCGGACAAATATCCAAAATGGTAAGCTTATTGAGTCAGTGAGTCGGGCTACTCTCACTCATACAAATCAAAGGATTTTCCTCATAGACAAGAGTTCATAGCTCACTCAGGATTGGGATTTGATCTTATACAAACTCTTTGTATAGGATACCCCCACTCACATGTTCTCACATAAACGATTTGGATCAAATCGTTTAGAATACTTACAACTCTTTTAACATTTATAAAGTGAGTCCTATTCGTACTGTCACCAGAATAAGACACTCAATCTTATCCTTATACTAAAAATCATTCAGGTTATTATTTGAACATGATCCACCTAAATGTCTAATGTATACTATTTAAGTTACATAAAATAACCTTGGATCTTTTCTTAATGGATAATTTCATATATAAAATAATCAATCATTATTTTAAGTAACTCATTAACTACGAGGCTTTAGGGCATACATCCCAACAGATATATTATGCATGGGCAAAAATACATTTATGTTAATGAAGGCTCTTACGTGGGTAGATCATCATTTTAGCCGACGGATCATGCGTGGTAGAAATTTAGTTTTATCGACACATAATGCGTGGTCAGAAAGAGTTTTTGTTGATGCATAATGCATGGGCAGAAATATGATTTAGCTCACGAAAATTTTTGCGGGGGCAAAAAGTCTTTTTTGCCGATGCTAGTTGCATGAGCAGAAAGACTTTTCTACCCACACATAACTTGCGTGGGCATTTTTGCCGACGAAATGACAAAATGCATGGATAGAAGCTTTTTCGACGGACTTCTGCCAAAGTTTTTTGCCCACACAAAAAAAACGTTGACAGAGACTTTGCCCACACTTTTTTTTTTTTTTTTTTTTTTTTTAAAGATTTTCTAACATTTTTCTGCATCGACAGAGATAAAAATTCTTGTAGTGACTTGTCGATTGGCTCCATAGGCAACCTTGCATTGACATACTTATGGGAGTAGTAGCACCATAATCTATCCACCAAGTATCTCTTGGTACAGAAGCTAAATTAACTTCAGAACAAATTAAAATGAGAAGTTTACTATTCTTCACATGCCCGGTGGTGTATTTGGGAGTCTTTCTTAACGTGACCCTCCATGTTGTAGGAAAAATGGGGGGTTTTCAATAGTCTGCTTCTTGTTCATATTCTACTGAGATGTTCCCTCTGTAGCACCCGTAGATTTCCTTGTCTTCTTATCATGTGAGCCAGTTTCGAAGTGAGCATTTTCTGTCCTTTCTCTTTTATTCTATCTTCTTCTTGCACACATTGGGAGATAAGTGGTGACGGGAAATTAGAAGTCAAATTATTCAACAACCAAAATCCCTTAGATGCAATATGTGATGCATGTTCTTAAGATATGCGTTGATAGTCATGTGTCGATGGTCATGCGTTGGAATGATTATGCGTTAACAAATGTATGCGATGACCATGCGTTCTGTTACAAGTTTTCTTGTGTTCACACCAAGTATAACGTGAACGCAAGTTTCTCGGGTGATTCGAGGTCGAACTCAGGGACTTGTAGCAAAATGAATGCGGTAATGTGCATGCGGCGGTTTAAATAAAAGAATGGAAGGGAGGTTGCTAAGTTAACCCTACTCCTACTCTTATCTAACAGACAACACAATGAGAATATGCATGAGAGGTAGAGACACGACAACTATTGACATGAAACAAATGAATGGGAAAGATAGATAAAATGCGGAGATGTTTTCATTGTAACCCTTAAGAGTGACCGCAAGGGCAACTTTAGTCAAGCAAGCCATGCAATCATGCTACACACACGTGAACCTAACTCTAGGACGTATGCGACGTATTTGCGATATTTTCGAGAAGCTTATGCCTGCCTAGACCTCCATAACCCGCTCACTAGCTCTCGCTGCATGAACATGGTTGCCGCATAACACCTTATCCTACTTCCTGGACGCATGCAATATCCTATTTGTAGGGTGCATACGCTNCACCTTATCCTACTTCCTGGACGCATGCAATATCCTATTTGTAGGGTGCATACGCTGTGTGATAGCAAACGGAGCTTATCCCTAAGTTCCCCATTCTTGCCTATGCGTTCCAATCCACTCTTCCAAGTCTTAGATTTGGGTTTTAGACTACTCTCCCAATTATACCTAAATGATGAATGAAGCGCTCATAGGACAAGGTAACCGCATGAACTTTGCTGACCTAAGATTGTTCCTATCTCTAGTGAACAATGACTTACATTACTTAATGCGGCTAACTACTTATCCTCCCAGGCAGTTGGTTGTTGCTGACTTTACTCATGGACAAGCAATGCATTAGCCTATAGACAGGCGTTGCCGCAGCTTCACACTAAACAAATAAGGTTACTCACACACTCATGCAACACACACCTCTCAGTGGGTTGCTACATGCTTCATATCCCTAATCTACATGACTAAGTATGCGATACCTAAGCAATCTCACTAAGTGTTGCAATGAAAGTAAAGATGCTAAGCAAAGAAGATGGAGATGGAGTCGGAGGAGACAGAGAAATGCATTGAAAACAAATTGTATTAATTCCTTAATCACAAAATTTCATACAATACAATATAAAAAAAGAAAGGAAAATGAAATGACCGGCTGGAAGCAAAGACTTGCTTCTAGCGGATGTGCGTCAAGGCTGCCGGTGGTGCCATGGATGGGCGATAGAGCTGACTCTCCCGAGATTTAGCTCCATCGAAGGCTTTGGTCATCACTCAGAATGGATAAAGGAGGTGAAGAACTCTCAAGCGCCCTCTCACACATTTTGTCTGGATCGCAAGGAAAACCCTGGGTTGCAGGGGTAATCCTCGGACCACAAGGATAATCCCCAAATTAGTTGGAATTCTGCTCAGCGACTTCTATTTATAGAGCTTGGATCGCCGACAGCATTAATGGACTGTTCTAATTTTGACATTTGGCGCGTTAGTCCTTTTCTGAACCTCTGCCGCTAACGACGTGGTAGGTGAAATGTCAACATCAGTTTATGATTTTCTCGAGGTAGATGCGTTGATGCGTTCATTCCACGAACCTTGTGTTGATCCCATTAGTATGCGTTATCGCGTAGCCGCAATCATTCAATGACTACATTCGCTTAATACCGCAACTCTACACGATGACCGCAATCGCTTGACGAGTGCAATTCCCATGCGATGGACGCATGCGGTTGATCACCACAACATCCATGCGTTGATCGAATGCGTTTGCCTTTGCGATGGAGAGTTTCTTCGCATGTGGTCGTCTATGCGATGGTCCGATTTCTGCGTTTGCGTCCACTTCCTGCATTAGCTACAAAAATAGAACATTGAACGCATAATAACGAGTTAGCCAAGATTCATCATGCTGATCGACGCAAGCTCACTTTCTCGTGAATTCCTAGCATAATTGCCCATATTCTGCTTAACAACCTTCATAATTCTAAGTAAAAGGCCTAAGATGACATGCATTTCTGCAATATAATCTTGGATGTTAGTTTATTGGTTTGTGGTTAATGCAACTAATTTTAAAATAAAATATCACATGTTTTATTACAGAAATAAAATGTTTGTACAATACAATTACAAACTATAAGAACCCTACGAGATTTAGGGCATCAACCCCAACAATCTCCCACTTGACCTAAAATTAGTGGGGTGTACAATGTAAAAGTCAAACTAAAATACAAAGTACACAAATCAATAAACTAGGGCATAACACGACCAATACAAATCTCCCATTTACCCAAGTCTAAACGTGGCCTATCCCATAGACTCATACTCTACAGGTGCCCTTCAAACACCTTAACCGTGAGGGCCTTTGTAAATGGATAAGGAACATTGTGCTTTGAAGCTATCTATGTGACAATCACGTCTCCTCGATGTATACTCTCGGATGAGATGATACTTCCGCTCTATGTGCTTCTCGCATTTGTAACTCCGAGACTCTCGGGAATTAGCCACATCACCACTATTATCACAATAAAGTGTGATGGGCTTTGACATATCTTGAACTACTTCCAGATTAATTCGAAACTTCCCGAGCCAAACAACTTCTTAGCAGTTTCACAAGTCGCTACATACTCAATCTCTATGGTGGAGTAAGCAATGCACTCTTGCTTGGTGCTCCTCCAGACTACTGCTCTTTCATTAGAAGTGAACACTGATCCTGAGGTGGATTTCCTAAAATCCTTATCAGTCTGAAAATAAGAGCCCATGGATTTCCTAGAACCATACATGAGCATGTAGTCCCTCGTTCTCTGTAGATACTTGAGAATATTCTTAATGGCGGTCTAGTGATCATATTTTGAATTAGATTGATATCTACTGACTATCCCCACTGCATAGCAGATGTCAGATCGAGTACATAACATCGCATACATTAGGCTGCCAACAGCCAATGCATAGGGGATCCGTCTCATTTCCTTAACCCTTTGAGGTGTCTTAGGAAATTTTTCCTTAGAAAATATTACTCCATTCCTGAAAGGTAGCAAACCTCTATTAGAGTTTTGCATCGAATACTTAACAAGCATTTTGTCAATGTACGATGCTTAGACAGAGCTAGCATTTTGTTCTTTCAATCTCTAAAGATCTGAATTCCTAAAACAACCTGAGCCTCTCCCAAATATTTCATTTGGAATTAGGTCATTAGCCAGTTCTTAACTTCAGTCAGTAGACCTACATTATTCTCAATGAGTAGGATATCATCTACATATAACACTAAGAAAGCTACTGAACTGTTGAAGATCCTCTTGTATACATAAGGCTCATCAACATTCTAATCAAAGCCATAAGATTTGATCGCAGTATCAAACCTTATATTCCAAGATCGAGAAGCTTGCTTCAGTCCATAAATGGACCGATTAGGCCTGCAAACCTTTTGCTCTTGACCTTGGATTATGAATCCCTCGGGTTGCTCCGTATAAATGGTCTCCTTGAGATTGCCATTTAAAAAGTCTTGACGTCCATTTGCCAAACCTCACAGTCATAATATGAGGCAATGGATAGGAGTATCTAGATAGACTTCAGTATGGCAACAGGTGAGAAAGTCTCCTCATAGTCGACTCCCCTAACTTGGGTATAACCTTTTGCCACTAGTCTAGCCTTCAAGGTTTGCACCTTCTCATCAGCACCCATTTTTTCTTGTAGATCCATTTGCAACCTATAGGTTTAACCCCATTAGGTAGATCTACAAGATCCCAAACTGAATTAAAGTACATTGACTTCATTTTGAGATCCATAACTTTGATCTATTAATCTTTGTAAACATCCTCTATTGCTTTCTTGTAAGACAATAGATCCTCAACATCTCCGTCAGCTACCATAGCTAGGATTTCTGTTAAACCCATATAACGGATAGGTGGATTCGCAACCCTTCCATTGCATTGAGGTTCCCTCAACATTTGAGGTGGATTTAACCTACTGGATGATCCAACTTCAACAACTCTTGTTGAAGTGTTGGGCTCTTCAATAACTCTTGTTGAAGATTTAGTAGATTCCTTGGAAAGTTCATTCAACACAACCTTACTGCGAAGTTTATGCTCCTTAATGTGGTCTTCTTCCTGAAAATTAGCATTTTTCGATGCAAATACTTTTATTTTCCTTAGGGTCAAAGAAGTAACCACCTCTCGTTCCTTTAGGGTAGCTTACAAATAGGCATAATTTTGAATGTGGTTCCAGTTTCTTAGAATTTTCCTGAAGCACATATGTTGGGCAACCCTAGATTCTGAAATGACGTAAACTAACTTTACGACCATTCCATAACTCCAAAGGTGTTCTCGTAATATTTTTGGATGGAACACAGTTCAAAATGTACGCTGCAGTTTGTACTGCAAAACTCCAAAACGAATCAGGTAAGGAAGCGCAACTCATCATAGTCCGAACCATGTCCAACAAGATTCAATTTTTTCTTTCTGATACACCATTCTGTTGAGGTGTATTAGGTGCTGAGAGTTGGGATGCAATTTCATGTTCTATCAAATAGTTATGGAATGTTAGATTCCAAAACACTCCACCAGGATCAAATTGAAATGTTTTAATTGTTTTATTTAATGCTTTTTCAACTTCTTCCTTGAACTCTTTGAACTTTTCAAAGGATTCAGACTTATGTTGTATCAAATAAACATACCCATATCTTGAATAATCATCAATAAAGGTGATGAAATATTCAAACTCTCATCTTGCTTTTACATTCATTGGACCACAGAGGTTTAAGTATACTAGCTCTAAGGGTTCTTTGGCCTGTGACCTTTTCCAGTAAAAGGTTTTTTAGTCATTTTGCCTTTAAGGTATGACTCATATAGGTAAAGAATTTTCTTCTAACTCGCTTAGAAGTCAATTCTTCACCATGAGATTGATGTGTCCTAATCATAGGTGACAAAGTTGGGCATTTTCTTTAGGAGAAATTCTAAGTCTTTTATTTTGAGTTACCACAGTTTTAAACATTTCAATGTTATGGAGGGTTTTAGTTGCTAATGGTCTTAGCACATAAAGATTATTTTCTATTTCAGCAGAATAAATATTGACACCATTCTTTGAAATAAATACTTTATTTATAGAGAAATTTATTAAATATTTTGTTATAATAAACAATTTATAGAAATTAAGTTCCTTTTTAAACCAGGAACTACATATACATTTTCTAGCAAAATATATCTATTATGTAAAGTTAACTGGAGACCTTCCACTACCACAACTGAGACGACGTGCCCAGTTCTAACCCGCATTGTCATCTCCCCAGCTTACAATTGTCGCCAGGAATTAATTCCCTGAAATGAAGAACAAACGTGGTTAGTAGTGCCTAAATTAATTATCCAGGCTAAATTATCATTCTCCACTAAACAGGTTTGCAAAACAAGAACATCATATTTACCTTGCTTAGCGTTCTTCTTTTCCACCAAGTATTTGGGACAGTTCCTCTTCCATTGTCCTTCCTGGTTGCAATAGAAATAGATTCCCTTTGCAATCTTGGCTTTCTTTTGGGCAGTTCCTCTTCCAATGTCCTTCCTGGTTAACTTTCCCCTTTCCACCTTTCTTCTTCTTCTTCCACTTTTGGTGCTGAAAGAAGAAGACACAAACTTTGTTCTAAAGGTCGAACCTCTGTGGAATTTTTAGAAGATGAAGCAACATTTGGTTCACCTTTCAGTCCCTTGGTTTTCATCAAGGACTGGAAGGTATGTAGCTTATTGAACAAGGTGGTCAGGTTGTAGTCTATCCTGTTCATAACAATATTGCTACAGAACTGTAGAAAACTTTCAGGTAAAGATTCCTGAATGAAGCTAACCTGACTGGCTTCATCAATGATGGACCCATTCATCTCCGCCACGTTTAAGTGGACCATCGTTGAGAACATGTTCTCGAACATATGCCCTTTCTTGCATACGAGCATTGAAGATGTGTTTGAGAGCGTCGTGCCTGAGTTGTGCAGATGGTTGTCTGAACATTCCTTTCAGGGACTCCAAAATCTTACGTGCCGTGAGTATGGGCTCATGTTTCTTGGCCAAGACTTTGGAAAGGCTTGCTAAGATATACACTCGAGCCTTTTCGTTTCCCCGTGTCCATTGCTCGTATGCTTCTCGAACATTTCGAGTAGCATTGAGAGCTGGAATAGGAGGACAATCCTCGACAAGAAAAAAAACAATGATTGTGTTGATTGTGTTTTTCCATGAAGTGTAATTTTTGCCCGTTAGTTTATCAGCGGCAAGTAATTTTAAGGTTGTTGAAGTCATATTCAAATACATTTGCTAAAACCTTACAAATTATTTGTATTAGTATAAATTTCATTAAACCATAAAAACAACCATTTTTTTTTAGCAAAATAGTCTAATATATCCTAAGTGACATCTATTTTGCAATGATGTTTCGGTTAGGCAGGACAAAAGTCACCGTAGGGTGATCAGGTGCCCCTTCACTGAAATGAAACAATCTCAACTAATAGACATAACAACTCCTTGTTATTTTCACTATTAGTCACCATTGTTCGATCCAAAATTTGTTAAACTCATTTAACAATTCTTGTAAGTGTAACCTCTCATTTTATGTCCTAAAGTTCCATCCCAATGAGCCAACTGTAGGGAAAAACCGATTGGGACATGAAACTAAAGTAACCCTATCTATTGCTGGAGTTTGAATAAAGAGTCATGCAAAAATGCTATCCTATAGGGGGACACTTAAGGTGCCACAAGGCCATACATGAAACATTACTTCAAACCAATGAGAGAAACAGAGGGATATATTGTCACACATCCCACTCTCCACTTACTATAAACACTCTCTCCATTCACCTTGATATTGACCTATACAAATGCCATCCATAGGGGGACACTCAAGGTGCCTCGAGGCCGTGTATAGATCTCCCAGTGTGAACTTTAAGGGAGAAACATGAAGAGGATAAAATGAAGTATCATATACTCCATTTTTCTCCAACTAGGCATTTTACCTAGTGTTAATTAACTTAGGAAAATCCGGCTGCTGATTTTAACTAAGTGATTGTTTAATTTGCCTAAAAACAACACTTATCTTTGGATAGTTAAACAATTTTGATTAATATTTTTTAAACTCTTTAACAAAATTTAATCAATCTTGCATGCATATAACAAATCTATCTAATTCACCTTTCTAGGTAAGATCTCAGGTAGGAGTGTTACGTTTCCGTCAACTTAAATACCCCAGCCTAGACAGAACTTGCCTCAGACAAAAGTTCTCTTATAGATACATTTGTTACATAGTTAATCTTTTATTAAGAATCAATTTAATCATATGAAACCGATTAAAAGATTAAACTTATATTTCTCATCTCATTAGAAATTTTGTTCTTAGGTCTATCTAAATCATGTTTTAAAATAATTTTAAAAGATGATTTTAACCTAAGGTTTGCATGCAACTCTGAATTATTGATTTTAATTTCTAATTTCATTTTTGTTATAACAATTAGAAAATGAAATAAATTAAAACCATACATTACAAGTAAAGCATACTTCGGTAATTTTATAACAATTATAAATTACCCTAAAGTGGTGACCTGCTTCATGCAATTTCATTTCATTACTAACATACATAACAATTATATACTAAAGTAATGAAATTATTAATAACATACTTTAAACATACATTCATACTATATATTATAACTCTTATAATATAAATGATGCATGTATATGTTATTAATGCATGGATGCATATATTATAACAATTATACTATATGATGCATGAGCATGCTATAAAAATAAGACATGCATCTAAACATATATTATAATGATTATAATATAAATGATGCATGAAAGTAAATGCATAACCTATGGTGAGATTTTATACTATATGGCATACAATATGACATATAATAATAAAATAATCATACATCACATGCATAATTTAAAGGCAATTAATGGATTGGGATTGGACACCTAAAACAAATAAAAACAAACTAATACAAATTAAGAGCTGGTTCAAAACCAGTGAACCGGGTCTTGAACCACTCGACCCGAACCGCCTGACAATGATCGCCCACATCTAACTCATAGCAATGATCATTCGATGCCACATCTTGTAAAGATCGTGTAGTGCTATCGCATAGCATCGATTGCCCAATGCCACGCCTGGCCATGATCATATAATGTTATCGCACAGCAACGATCGCATAGTGCTATCGCATAGCAACGATAGCACAAAGCTATCACATAGGAACAATAGCACAAAGCTATCACATAGCCACGATAGCACAAAGGTATCACATAGCCTTGATCGCATAGTACTATCAGATAGCCTTGATCATATAGTGCTATCGCATACCCATGATCGCATAGTGCTATCGCATAGCAACTCACGCCAAGTGCCATCGCATGACAGGCATCGCCTAGCAATGAACATACGATCTTTCCTCTTCTTCCAAAAAGAAGTTCGTTTCTCCAGAAAATACACCAGGAACAGCACGAACGACTTAAAACTTTAAATAAAGACTCGATCACAATTAAACATCCCAAAAACATGGGCCCTTACAAACCAATTTGTAAAAAGAAAGCAATAAATCTATACAGTCCAATCCCAAAAACTTCCAATAATCGCAAAACCATACATTCCACAGAACATTCATCACATTACAAAATGCAAAATCCCACAAAAAACACGTAAAATTAATCTGAAATTTTGGAAAAATTTGGGCCAGAAACCTGTCTCTGATACCAATGAAGAAACCATTGAAGGTCCTTGAGCGGAAGCATGGGATCAGAGCAAATACCCAAAATTTACAGAACATAAATTTTATAGCAAAAACAAATAGATTTTGCATTTAAAAAATAATTACAACATGCTTTAAAAACAAATATTACAGAATAGAAAAAACATTTAAGAAAGCTTATCCTTGAAGAACTCCTCTTCACGAGATTCTTTCTCCTAATCTTGTCACGGACAATCTCAAACCCTTTAACCATCAATGAGAACACCACCATGAATGTTACCTATGTATTCTCTAGGTGAGAATCCAGGAGTTTAGTGGGCTCCTACTATTTTGGAAAAAAGGGATTGTGAGAGTGATGAGAGGAAGAGAATGGATTCCCAAAAAATCTCAGATCATTTATTTGTATCTTTATCCTCTTTGTGAAAATACACCAGGAAGAAGAAGAACACCATTCCTCTTCCCCACTAGCAAGTTTTAGAGAGAAGAGAGAGGGGAGGCGAAGGGAGTTACAACTCCCTTCCAAAAACGATTTTTAAAATAAATTAAAATAAATTAATTTTCATAAATCAATTTAATTTATATATCTATATAATACCTACCTTATCATATAATATATATTAAACTATATGTTATATCAAATATAACACAACCTATAGTTTCTATATTGTATCAAATACAATATAACATATAGTTTCTATTCTCTCACCAATGTCATTTAATATAAATGGAATTTATATTAAATTTAATTATGTGAATCAAATTCATATAATTAATATCTGAATCATAGTCAAATATTTTTTTCTCTCAAATAAACTTTATATTATAATGTATTAAAATACATTATAGAAATTATATCATATATAATTAGATTAAATTAATTATATCACATATAATTAATTCCCTCAATTAATTTGAACAATTCAAATTAATCTAAAAATTGATTCTCATTAATTCTCGTTGAGCTATAGAGGAGACCTCATGGACCTGTAGTTTGAAGCTCTTACGGTACGTGAATAATTAATTAAATTCTTTTAATTAAATTATTCACCATCCTAATTAAAAGAGTTTAATTAATTATTCACCATCCGTTAACTGTCGGACACTCCACTTAAGACCAACAACTTCACTCTTCGCACTACAGATATATTTTTGTGTCCACTAGATATAACTAGTCAATAGTATAATGACCTTTCACAAATTGCTCGTAAGTACAATTGGGCCAAATTTACCGTTTTACCCTTGTAGTTATATCTAACTTCTTAAATACCACTTATCCCTCTAATGAACAATAAATCATAGTCCAACTATGACCAAACCCCTCTGAGCCACAAGAGGGTGTGGCGCCACTTTTTTCAAGCCTTAGAATTAGTCCTTAAGGGAGCAATTTATCTACTTACCCCGACATTGAGGATGGAATGAATTTCTTCTTATGTAGCTGTGTTCCTAGCTCCCTAATCAGACGAATCCCCAAAATGGTAGGCTGGTTGAGTCGGCGATTTGGTCACTTTCACCCATACAAATCAAAGGTCTGCCTTTATAGTCAGGAGTTCACAACTCACTCAGGATTCAGATCATGTTACCTATGGTCATCCTGGTGAAATGAAACTCTCTACAATAATTGTAACATCTACAAAGCGGACCATACTCGTAGTGTCACCAGGATAAGGTATCCAATCTTGTCCATCTACTACAAACCATTTAGGTTATCACTTAACATGGTCCATTTATATGTCTCTACATACATGTTTAAACTACAATATGCAACAGGATGATAGTAGTGGTGAAAGTTTTATGGCAGAATCACCAGTTTGAAGAGGCAACATGGGAACAAGAGAATGAGATGAGAGCACAATATCCAGAGCTTTTTTAGGATTAAACTTTCGAGGATGAAAGTTTCTTGAGGAGAGAAGAATGTGACGTCCCAAAATTTCAGGTAATTTTCATTAAATTATCTTTAAATATTTGGACATTTTTTTTGATAAATTGGGGCTAAAAATTTAATTTGAGAGGCAAGATAATTAATTTAAAAATATTTGTGAATAGTTGAAATTTTAATTCAATTTAATGGAAAATTAGATTAATTTACTAGGGGAAAGTGTGATTTTTAATTTATTAAATATTTGAAAAGATATAATTTATCTCAACTATTGGATTGTATGTTCCCTTTAATTTTGGTTTTGGAGCCAAAATTAAGTTAATTAGAGAAATTAATTGGTTTGAGATTAATTTGATAAAGAATTTGTATTTTTTGGATTATTTTGGATAAAGATTTGAAAAAAATAAAAAGGAAAAAAAATAGGATTTTGGAAATTAAAAGGAGTTTGAAATTTAAGAAGGAAAAGGGGAAATTGTGGTTTTAAATTTTATCCTCTTTAATTTTGGAGTTTAGATCCAAATTAGAGAAGACAATTAATTTAAATTGAGTTGATAAGATAAATTTGGATCTAATTTAAATTAATTAGGTTATGAAATTTCTAATTTAGTTAGATTGTGAAATTTCTAATTCAATTAGAATATGGATTCCCAAATTAATTAGATTATGGATTTTTTAATTAATTAAAATATGGATTTCCTAATTAGAGAATAAGAAAGGAAATCTAATCTATCTATGACTATAAATATTGATTTTTTAAAAGATAGATTTCCTAATTAGATAAACTGTCATATTCAAAAAGGAAATCTAATCTATGTACTACTTTAATTTATCTACTACTTCAAATTATGAAATCCCAAATAATTTAGGACTAATTATTTGTCCTCTATAAATACAACCATCCACTTCATTCCAAATCATTCACTTTATTCCAAAGGGAGGTCAATTAGAGCAAAAAATCCCTATTATTTTCACATATTTTTAGTCGTCTCGCTCTCCCTTTCGTGGTGAAGAAACTCATCTTAGAAGCTTCTAAAGATATTTAGTTATTTGAGAAAGACAACTTTTTTTCCAACAAGCATTCCTATAAGTTAAATAAGGGAGGTAGATTGTTTGTAGCGTTTTATCTAGCTCAAGTTCAAGGTAGTAACCTTACTACTGGAACTGCCTTCATGTTGGGCGATAAAATTAAGGATAATTTTGATGGTTCTAAGACTGTATGGATCTGATGCCTAATTAGAAAATAAATATGAACATATAACTATCCTATTTGAAGTATGTGATAAGTATGAGCATGATTTTGAGTAGGATGTGCTTGATTGGATGAAGTAATATCAACAACCTTTATTGAAGTGCTTCCCTCTTCAACAACTCTTGTTGAAGTTTCAGTAGTTTCTTTGGTAAGTTCATTTAATACGATTTTACTTCTTGGTCTATGTTCTCTAATGTGCATTTCCTCTAAGAAAGTTTCATTTTTCGATATAAACACTTTATTCTCTTTTCGATCATAAAAGTGAGCACCTCTAGTTTCTTTGGAGTAGCTTACAAAGATGTATAATTTTGAACATGCTTCCGATTTTTTTGAGTTTGCTACAAATACATGTGCTGGACACCCCCAAATCCTGAGATGCCATAAACTACTTTTACCATCTCTCCATAATTCAAAAGGTGTTTAGAAATACTTCTTCATAGAACTTGGTTCAAAATGTATGTTGCAGTCTCCACTGTATAACCCCAAAATGAGATAGGTAGAGAAGCATAACTCATCATGGATCAAACTAGGTCTAATAGGGTTCTGTTTCCCCTTTTCGATACACCATTTTGTTGAGGTGTATTTTTTGGGGTTGATGCCCTAAATCTCGTAGGGTTCTATAGTTTGTAAACACTTGTATGAACAAACATTCGGTAATTTATAATATATGATATTTTATTCACATTGTCTATAAAATATTTGATATTTTTGTTGCATTAACCACAAACTAATAAACTAAGATCCATGGTTATCGTTGTAACTTAAACATATATGTGGAGACATATAAGTGGATCTTGTTTTAAGTGACAACTTAAATGGTATGTAGTATATGGATAAGGCTGGATACCTTATCCTGGTGACACTACGAGTATGACCCGCTTTGTAGGTGTTACAAATGTTGTAAAGTGCTACAAATGGTTTTTTCCTGATCATTCATGTATTAGACATGCGAGCGAGGATATATTATACAAAGGAGTTTGTATAAGACCAGACAATGAAATGCTTAGTCTCGTTATATAACACCGTTCATAATTGAGATTTTCATTTCACTAGGATGACCATAGGTAACATGACCTTAATTCTGAGTGAGTTGTAACTTCTGCCTATGAGGGCGATCCTTTGATTTACATGGGTGAGAGTGGCCAGATCACCGATTCAATAAGCCTACCATTTTGGGGATTCGTCTAATTGGGAAGCTGGGAACTCAGCTACACAAGATGGAATTCACTCTTTCCCCAAAGTAGGGGTAAGTAGATAAATTGCTCCCTCAAGGGCTAATTCTGGGGCTTGAACAATGTGGCACCATACCCACTCTTGGCCCGAGAGGGGTTTAGTCATGTGGGACTATGATCTATTATCATATGAGGGATCAATGATACTTAAGAAGTTAGATGTAACTACAGTGGCAAGATGGTAAATTGATCCACTTGTACTTACGAGCGATTTATGAAGGGTCATCGTACTACTGATTGGTTATACCCATTGGACACGGAAATATATAGTTCTCCTTGGTAGCTCAATGGATTCAAGTTGAGAATCAGTTTTTGGGTTAATTTGAAATGTTCAAATTAACAAGAGGGAATTTGATTATACATGATATATTTAAATTAATACAATTGTATATGATATAATTGATATGATGTATTTGATGCATTATTGTTTGATTGGAGGAACTAATATTTGAATATGATTCAAATATAATTTCTATGAATAAGATTCATAGTTTTTAAATTAATACAAATATGATTTATATTAAATGCCATAAAATAGAAAAAGAACTATGATTTATATATTGTATATGATGCAATATTAAAACTATAGGTTATAAATATAATATGATAAGTTAGTTATCATATTTATTTATAATTAACCACCCTTAGTGGGTAGTTATATAGTTTTATTGCAAATTGTGATAAAATAAAATAATTTTAATTATTCCAAATAATAAGTGACAAATAGACGTGTTTAGCAATCGAGTTACTACACGACAGCTTCAGAGACTAAATGATCGAGTAGCTAGTCTATTTGATAGACTTCATCTTCTATACGATAGTTCTGTCGTTTACTCGATCGTCTTCCTTTCACTCCAAACATTCCCTCAAACCAAAATAAGCTAGAGCCCACCACTCCTGATTCTCACACTGAGAATACCAAGGTAATCTTGTGGTAGTGTCCAGTTTGTTCGAGGATCGAGTTGCTACTTATTCGAGGGAGATCGAGTTTGCTGTGTTCGTGTTGTTCGACGCATTGGTGAACGATCAAGGGATTATACTTGAAGAAGGGTTCTTCAAAGGTACAGTCTCTTAATCCTTTGTATTTTTACTTCGAAGCATGTTGTAATTTACGATATAATGCATAATATGTTCTGTATCATTGTAAATGCCTGTGTTCATTCAAAATGGAGTTTGGACGATGGGCTATCGCTCAAAGGTCCTTTGTAATTAGAGTTCCTTCAATTGGTATCAGAGTCAGGTTGTATTCTAATTTCAAAATTCCATTGCTGTTTTGAATTTCGTTTACAATTTTTGGTGGGTTTTAACATTCTACAATGCGTTTAAGTGTTAAGTATTTTGTGGATGTTGTTGATGGTGTTGGGGTTGATGCCCTAGAGTCTCGTTTCCTATAGTTTGTAAACAGTTGATGTTGTATAATATATGATATTTACTTCACATCTTGTTTTTTACTCAGTTGCATGTTTTATTTACTTTACCACAAACCAAAAAACACAAAATCCCTGGTTATTTGTATGTAACTCAAGCATGTATATGGTGACATATAAGTGGATCATGTCTTAAGTGATAACCAAAATGGTTTGTAGTATATGGATATAGGAGGGAAACTTTATCCTGGTAACGCTACGGATGCGGCCCGCTTCGTGGAATAGTCACAAGTGTTGTGACTTGTCATAGATGGTTTGATCCTGATCATTCGTGTTGGGGACATGCGAGCGGGGGCGTCCTATACAAAGAGTTTGTATAAAACCTGACCACGAATTGTTAACGTCTCGTTATATAACACCGTTCATGACAGAGACTTAACTTCACTAGGATGACCATGGGTAACATGACCTCAATCCTGAGTGAGTTGGGAACTCCTACCATTGAGGGCGGTCCTTTGATTTGTATGGGTGCGAGTGGCCAGGTCGTCGATTCAAACCTACCATTTTGAGGATTCGTCTGATTTGGGAGCTGAGAACTCAGCTACACAAAATGGAATTCACTCTTTCCCCGAAACAGGGGTAAGTAGATAGATAGCTCCCTTAAGGGCTGATTCCAGAACTTGAATGATGTGGCGCCACACACATTCTCTCTGCCCAAGAGGTGTTCACACATAGTTGGACTATGTTGTTTTGTTCGTTAAAGGAATCAGTGGTACTTAAGGAGTGAGATGTAACTACAGGGCAAAACGGTAATTTGGCTCAATTGTACTTACGAGCATCTGTGAAGGGTCATCGTACTCATGATTGGTTATATCCAATGGACACAGAAATATATCTGTGGTAAGAAGAGTTCAGCTATTGGTCTTTAGTGGAATGTCTCACAGTTAATGGATGGTGGAACTCATGGCTAAAGAGTTTAGTCAGTTATGCACAGACCATTGGAGCTTCGAGCCATAGGTCCATTAGGTCCCCTAGGTAGCTTGGATAAAGTCAAGAATCAGTGTTTGGGTTAACTTGAATTGTTGAAATTGACTAGAGGAAGTTCGATTATATATGATATAATTGGACTGGTTAATTATATATGATATAATTGCACTGGCTAAATGTATGAGATACATTATTTTGGAGGAAATTAGATATAAATATGATTTATATCAAGTAGAGGAGAAATTACTATAGTAGATATGTGATATCAAACTATAGGGTAAGAATATAATATGATTATATTTATTGAATATTTAAATTGGTTAATTATATGATAATTGGCCTAAAATTTTTCTCGGACGTGCGTGAGTGGGAAAAACCACGTCGGTTATTGTAATCGAAGAATAAAATGATTTTTTTTCATTTTGCAAAGTTTGAAAAGTTCGGAAACCTTAGCATAGGTGTGGAAACGTAAACGATCGTATAAGTCGATAGCCTATATGAAAGTCGCTCAGCACCTAAACGATCGCACACCTTGTGCCTAAATGACCGCACGCTAGTTCCTAAACGATCGGATAGGTTTCTTGAACGATCGTATAGTGTGCCGTGTTTTCTAAACGATCATTTACCTTTTCCTAAACGATCGTTTAGTAAAACCTACACGATCGTGTAGCTTCTTTTAAACAATAAGCACTTAGCTGTACGATAGCTTCCTTTTCTTTTCCACTTGCTTATCGTCTACACGATTAGTTCTTCTTTCTACCTTTACCAAACTCACCAAAGACCACACTTTGGGTTCTCACTCCGAGAATACCAAGGGCTCCTTTTTGGTGGTGTCGTCCCCACTGCGTTCATTTCTTCGTGATTGATCATGCTGCTGCAGTCGACACATTTGCTAGGCAATAGTAGATCGTGTAAAGGTCTTCCACTGCGTTTGAGTTCCAAAGCTTGAAGAGCGTCTTCAACTGGTATGAGAACTCTTCCCTTGTATTTTATTGTTCGAAGCATGCTGTTAATTACTGTTTGTTTGCATAACTGTATGTTCAAATGTATATAGTGTATTTTGGTCACAGTGAAATTGGAAAGATCCGAATGCACTCACGGATGCTCTTCGTTAAGAAATCCTTCAGATGGAAGTTTCGGGATAATTGTCTCTATTTAAAGCTTTCATTTACTTTTACAAAAGTAAATTTGTAAGGGCCCCTGCGTTTTTGGGCATGATAACTTGCATTCGAGTCCGTATTCATTTGTGTTTTTGAGTCGTTCGTGAAGAAGCTTCAGAGACAAAGAGTTGTTGTTTGCTTCGAGGGAAAAGACGAAACGATGGTTGCATCGTGTAGCTCAAGCTAGACGATCGTTTAGATTTGGCTATGCGATCGTGTAGAAATGTTCTACTCGATCGTGTAGTATTTGCTAAAGGATCACATAGCTAATGCTACGTAATCATGTAAAGAGTTTACTCGATCGTGTTGCATTGGCTACATGATTGCGTAGACCCTCGGGGGTAAACGATCGAATAGTATTTGATACTTGATGTTAGCCATGCACACTAGATTGTGTAGGTTATCATGGTCATCGCATAGTTTGTAGCTACACGATCGAAAGGTATACGATACTCGACGCTTGCTATTCAATCGTGTAGACTATCATGCTCATCGTATAGTCATTAGCGGCATGATCGCATGACATGCGTTACTTGAAGTGCGTTGCATGATTGTGTGGACTTTCATGCTCATCACATAGTTCTTAGCCATGCGATCATTGCTAAACAATCATTTACACTTGACGTGCGTTACTCAACGATCAATGGATTTGCTACACGATCAAGTGATGAGGCTTCAAGGCTGGTAGTTCAAGACCCGGTTCACCTGTTCAAATTGATTGACTCGATTATTTTGTAATAGTTTAGCTTTTATTTCCGATTTTGAGACAAGTTATCCCAGTCCATCAACTTTTATTAAATGTGCATGTGATGTATATTTATTTTATATGCCATAATGTATATCATATAGTTTTAAAATCCACCATAGGTTATACATTTTATTCATGTATCATCTTTATATTATAAATGTTATAATATAGTAGTTTGCATGATTAAATTACTTAATGTTGGGGCTGATGCCCTAAAGTCTCGTGTCTTGTAGTTTGTAAACAGTTTGTATGAACGCTTGTATTGTATAATATATGATATTTACTTCACATATTGTTTTTTGCTCAATTGCATGTTTTATGTGCTTTACCACAAACCAATAAACACAAAATCTCTGGTTATTTGTATGTAACTCAAGCATGTATGTGGTGACATACAAGTGGATCATGGCCTGAGTGTAACCAAAATGGTCTGTAGTATATGGATATAGGAGGGAAACCTTATCCTGGTAACGCTACGGATGCGGCCCGCTTCGTGGAATGGTCACAAGTGTTGTGACTTGTCACAGATGGTTTGATCCTGATCATTCGTGTTGGGGACATGCGAGCGGGGGCGTCCTATACAAAGAGTTTGTATAAGACCTAACCATGTAGTGTTAACGTCTCGTTATATAACACCGTTCATGGCAGAGACTTCACTTTAGTAGGATGACCATAGGTAACATGACCTCAATCCTGAGTGAGGTGGGAACTTCTGCCATTGAGGGCGGTCCTTTGATTTGTATGGGTGCGAGTGGCCAGGTCGCCAATTCAAACCTACCATTTTGAGAATTCGTCTAATTTGGGAGCTGAGAACTCAGCTACACAAAATGGAATTCACTCATTTCTCAAAGTAGGAGTAAGTAGATAGACAGCTCCCTTAAGGGCTGATTCTAAGACTTGAACGATGTGGCGCCACACACCTTCTCTTTGCTCGAGAGGTGTTCACATATAGTTGGACTATGTTGTTTTGTTTGTTAAAGGAATCAATGGTACTTAAGGAGTGAGATGTAACTACAGGACAAAAAGGTAATTTGGCCCAATTGTACTTACGAGCATCTGTGAAGGGTCATCGTACTCGTGATTGGTTATATCAAATGGACACAGAAATATATCTGTGGTAAGAAGAGTTCAGCTGGGAATGTCTGACAGTTAATGGATGGTGGATCCCATGGCTAAAGAGTTTAGTCAGCAATGCACAGATCGTTGGAGTTTCGAGCCACAGGTCTATTAGGTCCCCTAGGTAGCTTGGATAAAGTCGAGAATTAGTATTTGGATCAGTTTGAAATGTTCAAATTGACAAGAAGGAATTTGATTATATATGATATAATTGGACTGGTTAATTATATATGATATAATTGGCTAAATGTATGAGATACATTATTTTGGAGGAAATTAGATATAAATATGATTTATATCAAGTGGAGGAGAAATTACTATAGTAGATATATGATATTGAACTATAGGGTAAGAATATAATATGATTATATTTATTTATTATTAAATTGGTTAATTATGAGATAATTGACCGAATTGTTCTCCTCAATCGTGCGTTAGTGGGAGCAGACGCATTCGGTTATGGTAATCGATGAATAAAATGAAAATTATTTTCAGTTTGAAAAAGGTTCGAAAAATTGGCAATTGGTGTGGAATCATAAACGATCGCCTAGCTGAAGAGCCTATACGATAGAGTCTCATCTTCTAAACGATCGCACACTAGCGTCTAAACGATCGCACGCTTTTCCCTAAACGATCGCTTAGCTTTCCTAAACGATCACATAGCGTGTCGAGTTTTCTAAACGATTGTATACATTTTACTAGACGATCGCTTAGTAAAACCTACACGATCGTGTAGCTTTGTCTAAACGATAAACATCCCTGCTATACGATAGCCCTTTCTCTCCCACTTGCTTATCGTCTACACGATCTGTCTTTCCTCCTATCTCTACCAAATTCACCAAAGACCACACTTTGGATTCTCACTTCGAGAATACCAAGGGCTCCAACTGATGGTGTCGTCCCTACTGCTTTCTTGTTGGTGCTTGTTGATAACTTGTAGAAATACAAGTTATTTATACTTTTTTTATTAAGATATTGTGGCTAAAAGAAAGAAAAGTTGCGTCGATAGTATAGAAATTGGCTAAAAAATGCGAAAATTATAAAATATCATCAATACACCGACTAACACCATTGCGATGGTAGAATAGAGTGTTTCAATTTCTCTTTTACTAGAAATCAGTCACCGTATGCGTTCATGGCTCAAAGATGAAATAAACAACGCATCTACGTCGCATTGCGCCCATCATTCAGGAATGAAGAGATGATCAACGCAATGACGATGCATGCGATAATTGATCAAGAGCTTAGCGATCAATGCAAATTCAACCACATGCGGTAATAAAAAATAACACCGCATGCTGCGATCGATCGAAGATGTAAAAAGCAACACATTTGCAGAGGATTCTGACAAATGTACAGCTTTCAGTTGTGCATTTTTGATGGGTTGATTGCGTAGCAGAAGGAATATTCAGTCCACCATTTTAGGAACTACCATAACCATAAAGTGGGGACCACAAAGTCAAAGAGCCAAGCTTCACCTATAAATAGCTTCTGAAAATTCACTGAAAAATATACTTGAATACATAGAGACGTGTATATACTGATCTAAGAGAGAGACTGGTCTGAAGCGATTTCCAGAGTAAATCCGGGATAATCAAGAGACAAGGACGAAAGGTGAGTCTCCGGGCAAAGAATCCTTCCAATCCCCGCAGTTAAAGCTCTGTGCGAAGGTCATTTCTACCAGAAGAGCGAGCCTGAGAGGGAAGCTCTCCTCTCCATTACTTCCACACGCCGGAAGGCACAACCTTCGTTCAGGATCTGTGTCAAGACGTTGACACTCTTTCTGTATTCATTTCTAATCTCTATTTCATCATCTGTATTCATCTTCTTTAATCTTTCATTCACACCATGTATCGAATGCTTAATCTTAATATTAAATGTTATGATCATTACCATTATCATTTCTCTATCTCTTTCTATTCATCCATAATCCATTTTCTCCATGATGTTTTCCTAATTCCCTAGGTAATTAGCAAGAATTAAGTGAGTATGTTAATTTGTGTTAAGGAAATAATTAAGTTTAGCTAAAACATGCTCGACGGCATCTTCAGCTGTGAGAGCAGAAGTAAAGAAGTTATTCCGCCTATCAAGAGAGGGTTGGAATAATGCGTTAACTAAAGCAAGAAGTATTTCCAGAGATGGAAACAACCTTGCGTTCATCACGTTCATCCATATTTCACCATAGAGATATGGGAACGCGGCCGATCACCGAGAGGTGTATGCCAAAGGAAAGTGGAACCTTAGTTGTATCTTTAACGCAATTGACAAACTTGTGTTGTTTTTACTATTTACTCCTTCCCCCTTCTACTTCACTTATAAAGACTGGCCATCGCATACCACGATCTTTTGTATAACTTCACAGTCAGTTTCAACCTCAATATCATGTATAATGTATCTTGTATCTTATATCATATTAGTTTAGGATTTTATTTTTAATGCAACTTTATTTTATCAACGCAACTTTATTTCATCGCAATTTATATTCCTGTATAAACCAAATTCTTTATTCATTGTTAAACCAGTCGCACGTATCATAATAGTAACGCATTAACGAAAACAATCCTTATGTTTGACCTCGGATTATTCTGAGAAATTTGCATTGGAATTATACTTGATTTCAGCGCAAGGAAACTTGTGACACGCATTGCTCTGTCGCATACTATAAGCATATCATTAACAACGCATGTTTAGAAGTAGTGTCCATAAACGATAACACAGCATGACATTCCATTTTTATGTCAACAAGTTTATGGCAACATGAGCTTGTATGATTCATTCATTCATATTCATATTTGTCTACATGCTGTAAGATATAAATACATCGTACCAATTTTATGGCGCCGTTGTCGGGGATTGGTAACGGTTAGTGTTGAGTACTTTTGTGGTATTTTGCAGGACAGATCTCTTTGTACTGTCTGTTTAATGCGAAGAATAGGTTGACGGTTTATGAATACTAGAACTGATCTAGAATTCGAAGCTAACCCAGAGATCGAGCGTACTTTTCGTGCAAGGGCACGCCAGAACAGAGCAAGGTGAAGGAGAGTCAATATGACAGAAAACAACAATAATAATGAGGCACCCAAAGTAAATTAAAGGGTAAACCGGCCAGCGCAAGACCCCGTTTTTCTTGCTGCTAACCACAATATCCCAATGAGGAACTATGCGGCGCCCAATCTCTATGACTTTTCGTTTGGAATTTCACGTCCAATAGTTGAGGAGAACGCACGTTTCGAGATAAAGCCGGTCATTCTGCAAATGATACAAAACACGGGGCAGTTTGGAGGTCTACAAGGTGTGGACCTGCATGCCCATCTGACCAGTTTTGTCGAGATGTGTAGTACCTTCTCCATTCCTGGCGGTACCCCAAAAGGTATCAGACTTTACCTCTTCCCATACACCTCGAAGGATGAGGCTAATAGGTGGGCTCATTCGTTCGAGCCAAATGAAATAACGTCCTGAGACCAGTTGGTGGAACGGTTTATGAAGAAGTTCTTCCTTCCAGCAGTCAACGCAAGAAGACGAAAGGACATGCTGAACTTCAAGCAGATTGATAACGAGACCCTAAGCATCGCCTGGGTGCGATTCAAAAGATTGGTGAAGAATTATCCGCATATTGGGATACCCAATTGCGTTCTGATGGAAACGTTTTACAACGGCCTAAACAAATCAACGCAAGCTATTGTTGATGCCTCCGCAACAGGAGGATTTATGGATAAAACTTACACAGAAGCCAAGGTCATTCTTGACTGCATCTCGCGGAATATGGATGACTAGGTAGGTGACGGGTACGGAGGAAGAGGCTCCGAGAGAAGAAGAAATGATAATGCCATTGTACCTGCGGATACAATGACAACTTTGGTCACACAGATGGCCGCAGTGACCTTTCTTCTACAATCGATGGCACTTAATCAAGGTGCCCTCTTCCAAGGATCAGCGCAACCCCTGTCTCTTATACACATCTAGATGTGTATAAGAGACAGCAACAAGTGTGTGCTATCCAGAACAATCCATACAGCAACACTTACAATCCTAGTTGGAGGAATCACCCTAACTTCAGTTGGGGAGGAAATCACGACCAAGAAGGGCCGAGTAACCATCAGAACAACAACTCCAGGATTCGAGGAAACCCTCCACCTTTTCATCAAAACCAACCATCCTCCTCAAACACCTCTGGAAATTCGTTGGAGTCCCTGCTGAAGCAGTATATTGAGAAAAACGATGTTGTAATGCAATCGCAGGCGTCTTCAATCAGAAACTTAGAGATCCAAGATGGGCAACCGGCAGCCAAACTACGCAATAGAACATCTGGAACGTTGCCAAGTAATTCCGAAGCCCCAGGATCTCATGGGAAGGAGCAATGTCTTTGACGACATTGTGCAGGCAACCTTGACTGCCTGCAGAGGTGTGGATTGCGTTCATCATGGGAAAAATGTCTTGTTTAATTGCTTTCTTAATTACCGTCTTTAATGCTTTATGAATTTTGTTATTTATTGCTTCCTTAAATTTGTTTTTATTACTTCATGAAATCAGTTCTCATTTAATTCACTTGCGTTAATTTCCGTGCTCTGTTTAATTTCCTTATTTTTCTTTATTATTTGCATTATCCTTAATTGTGGTGAATGATTGTTTAAAAGAAATTGATTACCGCAAAGTCTTAGTGACTTGCGTTGATGGAAAAAAAAGATTTTATTTTATTTTTTAATTTTTTAATTTTTTTTTATAAATAATAAAACACATCCAGTATGCATGGCGATGATGGGTGCATCTTGTGCTAACAAGAGACATTTTGCGTTCATTCTACCCAAATGCATTGCATTGAGGGGTGTGATGTGCTCGTATGTATTTTTCGCCCGTCCTTAGCGGAAGCGCACTATGTTGAGGTAATGTTATGCTAGTAGAAATACCGTGCACCCATTCTCCAGAAATGCTTTGAGTTGAGGGGTGTGTTGCGCTGATACATACGTTGTTGCCTGTCCTCTGCAAAGATGCATTTGCGTTGATGGAGACATTGCGTTGATTCTTAACCTTGTGCCCATCCGAATAAAATACCAAAGACAAATTCTTTTTGGAAATAGAGTAGTTCAATCGTTTAGGCTTCCAAGGAAATGATGATTTCACAGATGAAAGGACGTACTTCTCTGCTGATTCATAAATGTGAGGAGCGTGGCGGCAGGCTTTTTGAGTACCTTGAGGCCTGCCATCGTAGAATTTGCATTGGGCCCATGAAAGCCCAACCTATAAGTTCTGGCTTCCTCTTTCTTAGGTCGTCTATTTGAGTCTTTTGCAAACAGAAACCTTGATCGCCTCTGCATACCCAAACTTTCGAGTTTTCTTCCTAAAACCCTAAGAACTTTCCCAGCTTTTCCACTCAGTACAACCATGGCCGATCAGTCTTCCCATCCATNGTTTTCTTCCTAAAACCCTAAGAACTTTCCCAGCTTTTCCACTCAGTACAACCATGGCCGATCAGTCTTCCCATCCATCCGCTTCACCCTCATCACCTACCCAAGCCCAAATCACTACAAGAGAGGTGACATTCCTCGTAGTAAGCCGCTGTCTCGCCGTCTAACCAAAACCCGTCCCTCGAGTTGCTGAAAAATCTCGGCGAAAGCCTGTAGTAGCCAGACCACTCCGCATTAGAGAGGAGCAGAGCACGGAGAGTTCCCCACTCCCAACACCGTCTTCTGAAAGCAAGAGAAAAAAAAGAGACGACAGAGAAGTGTTCGGGAGTATTTTGAGTAACATGGAGAAGGAAGGAGGGCTACCCGAAGCGAGGGTTGTTAATCAGCCACCACCTTCAGAGGAGGAGATGGAGGAAGCTTCGAGAAGAAGTGCCCTGGACGTTTCGGATCCTAACGAAACTGTTCAAACAGAATCCTATGAGGGACCCATCAGGGTTACTTTGGAGGAAGCGATGGCGGAGAAGCAGCCGGAAATGGCTGAGGAGAAGAAGAAGAAGAAGAAGAAGAAGATCAAAGAGAAGAGGGCTGAAGAAGATGAGGAAGCCTATCCAATCAAGAAGAAAGAAAGAAAAACGAGTGAAAAGAAGATAATGTAGGTGGGGGGATACGTGCCTGAAGAAGAAGGAAGAGAGGAGAAAGAGGGCTGAGAGCCCAGAAATCGACGGAGAATCCACCTCCGCAAGGGTGGATAAGGGGGAGTCAGTGCAACATAGAGAATCAGCTCAACCTGAAGAAGAAATAATGCAAATAAGAACGGTTGTGACTGATGATGGAGAAGATTCAGACATCACCCCCCTTATGCGGCGTCGCAAAAAGAATGCGCCTCAAGGGTCAACAATCGACTCGCCAATTTTGCAAAGTGTAGTGGAGGAAAAGGAAAGGAGAAGAAGAGAAGAGGAAGAAAAGCAAGAAAATATGTTGCGGGCACAACAGATCATCGCAGAAGGCGATTTAAAGAGAAAATTACAAGATGAAGAAGTGCGCCGCAACAACGCAATATCAGCAGAAGAGGAAAAAATAAGGCTCGAGGAAGAACAATGCATTTTTCTGGCCTAAGCTCAACACTAACCGTTACCAATCCCCAGAACAGTGCATTAAATTGACTAATAAAAGATTAAATATGTAACAAATGTATCTATAAGAGACCCTTTGGCTAAGGCTTGATCTGGTTAGGCTGAAGTACTTAAGTCGATGGAAATGTCGCACCCCTACCTGGGAACTTGATAACTTGTAGAAATAAAATTTTTTATACTGTTTTATTTAGATATTGCGGCAAAAAGAAAGAAAAGTTGTGTCGATAGTATAGAAATTGGTTAAGAAATACGAAAATTACGAAATGTCGTAAATATACCCACTAACACCATTTTGATGGTAGAATAGAATGTTTCAGTTTCTGTTTGTAGGAAATAAGTCACCGCAGGCATTCATGGCTCAAAGACAAAATAAACAACGCATCTACGTCGCATTGCGCCCATCAATCAAGTACGAAAAGATGATCAACGCAATGATGGCGCATGCGACAATAATCTCTAGCTTAGCGATCAACACAATTTCAACCGCATGCGGTAATAAAAAACAACACCGCAAGATGTGAAAAGCAACGCATTTGTGGAGGATTTTGACAAGTGTACAACTTTTAGTTGTGCATTTCTGACGGATTGATTGCGTAACAGAAGGAATTTTCCATTCTGCCATTTCAGGAACTACTATAACTATACAGTGGGGACCACAAATTCAAAGAACCAAGGTCTTGCCTATAAATAGCTTCTTCAAATTCACTGAAAGATATACATATATGCGAGATACTGGTACATACAGATAAACATGGAAACATAGAGACATGCATATACTGATTCTGAGAGAGAGGCTGGTCTAAAACGACTGAAGTAGATCCAGAAGAACGATGAGACAAGGCCGCGAGGTGAGTCTCCGAGCAGAGAATTCTTCCGATTCCTGTTGTTGAAGCTCTGTGCAAAGGCTAATTCTACTGGGAAAGCAAGCCTGAGAGGGAAGCTTTCCTCTCCACCACATCCACACGTCGACAAGCACAAACATCCGATCAGGATCTGTGTCAAAACATTGACACTCTTTCCGTATTTGTTCTGTCCTCTATTTCATCTTCTGTGTTCATCTTCTGTAATTTTTCATTTACAACATGTATCAAACGTTTAATTTTAGAATTAAATGTTATCATCATCACCATTATCATTCTCTGTCTCTTTCCATATATTCATAATCCATTTTCTCCATGATGTGTTCTTAATCTCCGGGGTAATAGCGAGGATTAAACGAGTGAGTTAAATTGTGTTAGGAGTAATTAAGTTTTGCTAAAGCATGCTCGATGGCATCTTCACCTGTGAGAGCAGAAGTGAAGATGCTATTCCACCTATCGAGAGAAAGTTGGAAGAATGTGTTAACTAAAGCGAGAAGTATTTACAGAAGATTGGAAACAACCTTGCATTCATCATGTTCATCCCTGTTTCATCATAGAGATATGGGAACGCGGCCGATCACCGAGAGGTGTACGCCAAGGGAAAGTGGAACGTTAGTTGCGTCCTTAATGCAATTGACAAACTTGTGATGTTTTTACTCTTTACTCTTTCTCTTTCTTCTTCATTCATAAGACTTGCCATCGCATACATTGATTCATTTGTACAACTTCACAGTCAGTTCTCGACCTCAGTACCATGTATCATGTATCTTGTATCGTGTATCAGTAGGTTAGGATTTTACTTTGTCAACGCATTTTACTTTAATCGCAATTTATATTTCTGTATAAACCAATATTCTTTATTCATTATTAAAACGGTTGCATGTATCACATACGTATCGCATTAACGAAAATAATCCCCGTGTTTGACCTCGAATCATTTTCAGAAACTTGCGTTGGAATTATACTTGGTTTTAGCGCAAGGAAAGTTGTGACATGCACTACGTCATCGCATACTACGAGCATATCACTACAACTCATATATTTAGACGTAGTATCGCATAAAATTTTCTTTATCACAAAGGACCTGAGCACATTATATATCATCACAGTGCATGCATAAGGAAATACACAAATTTTCGACACAAGTTTATGCATGAGCTTGTATCATACATTCATCCATTAGTAGTGTGTATAAGCGATACAAAACATAACACAACATAACACTCCACTCGTATCCTTATAAGTTTATGGTGCCGTTTCTGGGGATTGGTAACGGTTAGTGTTGAATACTTTTGTGGTATGTTACAGGACAGATCTCCACTGTACTGTCTATTTATCACGAAGAGCAGGCTGATGGTTTATGAGTACTGGAATCGATCTAGAATTTGAAGCTGACCCAGAGATCGAGCGTACTTTTCACACGAGGTCACGCCAGAATAGAGCTAGGCAGAGAAGAGTCAATATGGTAAACAACAACGAGGGGCCCGAAGAAAATCAAGGGGCTAATCGGCCAGTGCAAGACCCTGTATTTCTTGTCGCTGACCGCAATATCCCTATGAGGAATTATGCAGCGCCCAATCTCTATGACTTCTCGCCTGGAATTTCATGACCAATGGTTGAGAAGAATGCACGCTTTAAAATAAAGTCGGTCATGCTCCAATGATACAAAATACGGGGCAATTTGGAGGTCTACAAGGTGAAGACCCGCATGCCCATCTGACTAGCTTTGTGGAGATGTGCAGCACTTTCTCCATCCCTAGCGTCACCCCTGAAGGAATTAGACTTTACCTCTTTCCATACACCTTGAGGGATGAGGCAAAAAGGTGGGCTCATTCATTGGAGCCAAATGAAATCACGTCATGGGACCAGTTGGTGGAATGGTTCATGAAGAAATTCTTCCCTTCAGCAGTCAACACAAAGAGATGAAAGGATGTGCTGAATTTCGAGCAAATGGATAATGAGACTCTAAGCACTGCTTGGGTGCATTTCAGAAGGTTGGTGAAAAATTGTTCGCATATCGGGATTGCCGATTGCGTTCTGATGGAAACATTTTATAACGGCCCGAATTGATCAACGCAAGTCGTTGCTGATGCCTCTGCTGCAGAAGGATTCATGGATAAGTCCTACACAGAAGCCAAGGTCATCCTTGATCGCATTTCACAAAACACGGATGACTGGGTGGATGACGGGTATGAGGGGAGAGGCCCCGATAGAAGGAGAAATGATATGCCATTGTACTAGTGGATACAATGACAACTTTGGCCGCACAAATGGTCGCGGTGACCTCTCTCTTTCAAACGATGGCACTTAATCAAGGTGCACTCTCTCAAAGTTCAGCGCAACCCAATGCGCCGACACAAGTGGCCGCAATAAATTGCGTCCAATGCGGAGGGGGCCATGCGGTAGAAATGTGTCCATCAAACCTGCAACAAGTGTTTGCTATCCAGAACAACCCTTATAGCAACACTTACAATCCAGGTTGGCGGAATCACCCAAACTTCGGTTGGGGAGGAAATCACAACCAAGGAGGCCCGAGCAACCATCAGAATAACAATTTAGGGAATCAGGGAAATCCTCCACCTTTTCACCAGAAACTGAATCAGAGTCATCAAAGGCAATTGCAAAACCAACCGTCCTCATCGAACACCTCTGTAAATTCATCATCATTGGAGTCCCTACTGAAGCAGTATATTAAGAAAAATGATGCTGTCATTCAGTCACAGGCATCTTCAATAAGGAACTTGGAGATTTGAGTCGGGCAACTGGCAGCCGAGCTTCGTAACAGAACACCGAGAACGCTGCCAAGTAACTCAGAAGCCCCGGGATCTCATGGAAAAGAGCAATGTCCTTGATGACATTGTGCAGGCAAGCTTGATCACCTGCAAAGGTGTGGATTGCGGTAATCATGGGAAAATTTTCTTTCAATCCATATCTCTAAAATCTATGTTTAATCGTTTTCTTTATTGCTTTATGCATGACGTTATTTATTGCTTCTTAAACTAGCTTTTATTACTTTATGAATTTACTTTTCATTTAATTCAATTGCGTTAATTTTCGTGCTTTGTTCAATTTCCTTACTCCAAATCCGAGAGAGGCAGAGCACAGAGAGTGCCCTACTCCCAACACTGTCATCCGAAAGCGAGAAGAAGAGAAAAGACGATAGAGAATCGTTTGGGAGCATCCTGAGTAATATGGAGAAGGAGGGAGGGCTACCTGAAGCTGGAGTTGTTAATCAGCCCTTGCCCTCGGAGGAAGAGATGGAAGAAGCTTCGTGGAGAAGTGCTCTGGCCATTTCGGATCCTAAGGAAACTGTTCAAATAGAATCCTATGAAGGACCCATCAGGGTTTCTTTGGAGGAGGTGGAAGCGAAGAAGCTATCGGAAACGACTGAAGAGAAGAAGAAAAAGAAAAACAAGGAGAAGAGGGTAGAAGAAGATGAAGAAGCCCAGCCAAGGAAGGAAAAGAAAGAAAGGAAATCAAGTGAGAAGAGGGAACGCAGGCGAGAAGATAAGCACCTGAAGAAGAAGGAAGAAAAGAGAAAAAAGGCTAAAAGCCCAGAGGTCGACGGAGAATCAACCACCGCAAGGGTGGATGAGGGGGTGTCAACGCAACATAGAGAACAGCACAACCCGAAGAGGAATCAACGCAAATAAGAACGGTTGCGACTGACAACGGAGAGGATCCAGACATTACCCCTCTTATGCGGTGTCGCAAGGAGAATGCGCCGCAAGGGTCAACAAGTGACCCACAATTTTTGCAAAGTGTAGTAGAAGAGAAGGAAAGGAGAAGAAGAGAGGAAGAAGAAAAACAAGAGAAGATGTTACATGCGCAACAAATCATCGCAGAAGGGAATCTGAGAAGAAAACTACACGATGAAGAAATGGGTCGTAACAATGTAATTTCGGCAGAAGAAGAAAGAATAAGGCTCGAGGAAGAACAGTGCATATTGCTGGCCTCGGAGCAATTTGAAAGAGAAATGAGAGAAGAAGATGAGGAAGAAAAGAAGAAGAAGGAAGAGAAGGAGAAAAGGCGCAAGGCAAATGTGCAACGCATCAGAGAAAAGAAAAGTAAAGAAATTGTAGAGTGGGAAAAGGAAGAACAGTGCAAGGATCGGGAATGAAGACAAAGGTAAAGATCCCGCATTGCGTTGGCAAAAAAGAAGAGCAAAGCGAAAGTTGAAAGCAGTGAGCCTGCGGTGGCCAAGGGACTTCCATCAAAGAAGAAGGAGAATGATGACATGATGATGGAAATGGGTTTCTTTCCTACGTCAACGCTACTACCGAACTTAATCATAAGTGTTGTACTAGAACATGGATGGAAAACATTCTGCCAATGCCCATCCATCGTAATCTCAACGATAGTGAGAGCTTTCTACAATGGAAGACTTCATGGCACCAAAAATGCGGTGATCATGAAAGGGGAGACAGTGCCTTTCAGTGCAAGGGACATCAATGAGTTATATCAGATGAAGAACATCCCGTATGCGTCGGGTAAAAAAATTATTGATGATCCCACAGAAGAACAAATGGAGGATGCGCTGAAGATATTAATGCAACTGGGCACTCAGTGGTCGATATCCTTAAAAGGCATCAAAACCCTTGCGTCCAATAAACTGCTTCTGGAAGCACGACTTTGGGTGTATTTGGTGAAAAGGAGACTCATCCCTACATCTCATGAAAAATAGTTTCGAGGGATCGAGTAATGGCCGCATATTGCGTAGCACACGACATTCCAATCGACATGGACCAATTGATCGCAAAGCAGATTCGAGGTTTTGTGGGGCATGTAATCCTTAGACAGTTTCGAGCTTATGCCTCTCATTGGGTGTAGGTATTGAAGAAGAACCAATGCCGGAAGTCCATGGTCTCATCAACACCAAGATTTTGAGAATGCTTCTCAAAGATTCCCTTCATTGCCTCGAGCTTCCACTTAAAAGGCCCATTATTGATTTGAATGCGTCGCAGCAGCCAAAGCCCAAGAAATAGCGCAAAGTTGACAAAGGCAAGGAAAAAGTCTAAGAACCACCACCGCAAGATCAAATACCCTTGGACCCCTTACCTTTGATTATTCGCCCTCCAAGCCCACCAGTTGAACCCCTTTCCCCATTCCCTAAACAATTTACAAATCTTCTTCTTGCTCCCGATTCACCTAACACATTTCCAGCAGCATCCTCCTCCCCTTCATCTCCACCGAAATTTTCTCCTCCACCGTTGCATGTTAACGACCCACACGATTTGGGTGAAGGCACTTCTGCTTAACCCCAAAAGTTGATGGTGAAACATCGCAGACACAGCCCAGCACCGCAACCCTAGCTGCTGACTTAGTGGAAATGCGTTCTCTTCTCTCTCATCAACACGAATTCTTCTGCCAATGAATAACAGAGTTACAACGTAGTGTTGCAATGACACAACAGGTGTTGATCAACATAATGAAATATCTTTACGATCCACCTGAACCAAAGGCAAATGGCAGTGCGCAACCATGAGTACTTTAACTTTTTAATAGCCTATGTACTTTGTCCTATGGTGCCTCCGCATTTTCAACAACATCTGCATTTTGAAAAAGCTCCTCAAGTACCTCCGCAAAATCCTCCTCCTGAACCTCCTCCTCAACAAATCTATAAATTTTTGTTACGGTGATTCTTTTATTTTATTCATTTCATTATTTTTATGTATAGAAGCTATACCTTGATCTTTGTACATGCTCCAATTTTGTATTGCGATATTTGTAATTCTTTGTATACTTGGTTAATTTTAATACAACTGAGTAACTATTCCTTCCGTATGCATTAGCCCTACTTATCATCCTTTGTCAATTATTGCGATGTTCTTTATCTTATATTTTGTGTTATCCATTGCGCTGCCATGATGAGTAATATGTATACCCTTAGCAACATTTCCCCCACTTTGTATTTTCTGACTAACACTTAGATAATTCGTAGCAATAGCACTGCTTTACCTTTTATACTTCAAGACTCTGCTCAAACCATCTTTTCAAAATTTTTACTAAGTGTTTTGTCTATTCTATCCAAAAAAAATGAAATGAGGACCTTGTGCAAATCTAAATTTGGGAGTGGGGAAGGTCTGAGCAGATGCGATCAAGCGGATGCAGTTATCATTAAGAAAATGTGCTCATCATTATCAAAAATAAATAAATAAATAACTCCAATGTCAGCGCAAGGGAAAATCCCAACCTGATAAGAGTTAAGTCGTGAAAGGAGTCTGCTCGTAGTTGGATATTCGCATGACACCCGTGGGAGCAAGCCAAAACGAAGGTGGGTTTCCAAGAACGACGCAATATGAAAAGATAAAAAAATATAAGAGATAACTCCTCTGACCAGCAAAAGTAAAAACTTAGCTGAAAATCAAGAGTTGAAGTTAAGATTGGCATACAACCGTAGTGGATGCTCGCACGACACCCGTGGGAGCAAGCCAAAATGAAGGGTGTAACCATGATCAACAGTCTCTAATAAAATGACGCAAACTAGACCACTGCATACAGACGCACCAAGTTGTTTTTGCAAGAAGAGGTAAACATTCTTTGCAAAACAAGAAGGAAATTTTTTAGTAAAGGTTTGTTGTATAAAAGAATAAAGTAGGGCATGTTGATAATTATCAAGGATAGAAGGAAATTACGTTGTTAAGTAATGTTGTATAGGGGGATCATTCGGAGTAACCAATCGACGCAAAGTTAGGATAAGAATTGAGCGATATTGCCGTAGTGGAAGATATGCTTGAGGACAAACATATATCTAAATTTGGGGTTGTGATAACTTGTAGAAATATAAGTTATTTATACTGTTTTATTTAGATACTGTGACAAAAAGAAAGGAAAGTTGCGTCGATAGTATACAAATTGGCTAAGAAATACGAAAATTACGAAATATCGTAAATACACCCACTAACACCATTGCGATGGTAGAGTAGAATGTTTCAATTTCTGTTTACAGGAAATAAGTCACCGCAGGCGTTCATGGCTCAAAGACAAAATAAACAACATATCTATGTCGCATTGCGCCCATCAATCAAGAACGAAAAGATGATCAACGCAATGACGGCGCATGTGACAATCGATCTTGAGCTTAGCGATTAACGCAAATTCAACTGCATGCGATAATAAAAAAGAACACTGCATGCAGCGATTGATCGAAGATGTGAAGAGCAACACATTTGCGGAGGATTCTGATAAGTCTACAACTTTTAGTTGTGCATTTCTGACGGTTTGATTGCATAACAGAAGGAATCTTCTATTCCGCCATTTCAGGAACTACCATAACTATACAGTGGGGACCACAAATTCAAAGAGCCAAGGTCTTGCCTATAAATAGCTTCTTAAAATTCATTGAAAGATATACATATATACTAGATACTGGTACATATAGATATACATGGATACATAGAGACTGCATATAATGATTCTGAGAGAGAGGCTGATCTGAAACGACTGTCCAGAGTAGATCCGAGAGAACGACGAGACAAGGCCAAGAGGTGAGTCTCCGAGCAGATAATTCTTCCGATTCTCGTAGTTGAAGCTCTGTGCAATGGTCAATTCTAACGGGAAAACAAGCCTGAGAGGGAAGCTTTCCTTTCCATCACATCCACACGCCGACAAGCGCAAATCTCCGATCGGGATCTGTGTCAAAACGTTGACACTCTTTCCGTATTTGTTTCTATCCTCTATTTCATCTTTTGTGTTCATATTCTGTAATTCTTCATTCACAACATGTATCAAACACTTAATTTTAGAATTAATTGTTATTATCATCACCATTATCATCTCTCTATCTCTTTCCATATATTCGTAATCCGTTTTCTCCATGATGTGTTCTCTATCTCCAGGGTAAATAGCGAGGATTAAACGAGTGAGTTAAATTGTGTTAAGGAATTAATTAAGTTTAGTTAAAGCATGCTCGATGGCATCTTCACCTATGAGAGTACAAGTGAAGATGTTATTTCGCCTATTGAGAGAAGGTTGGAAGAATACATTAACTAAAGCGAGAAGTATTTCCAGAGATGGAAACAACCTTGCATTCATCATGTTCATCCCTGTTTCATCATAGAGATATGGGAACGCGGCCGATCACCGAGAGGTGTACGCCAAGGGAAAGCGGAACCTTAGTTGCGTCCTTAATGCAGTTGACAAACTTGCGATGTTTTTACTCTTTACTCTTTCTCTTTCTGATTCATTCATAAGACTTGCCATCGCATACATCGATTCATTTGTACAATTTCACAGTCAGTTCTCGACCTCAGTACCATGTATCAGGTATCTTGTATCGTGTATCAAAGTAGTTTAGGATTTTACTTTGTCAACGCATTTTACTTTAATCGTAATTTATATTTCTGTATAAACCAACATTCTTTATTCATTATTAAAACGGTTGCATGTATCATATAGGTATCGCATTAACGAAAACAATCCCCGTGTTTGACCTCGGATCATTCTGAGAAACCTGCGTTGGAATTATACTTGGTTTCAGCGCAAGGAAAGTTGTGACATGCACTACTTCATCGCATACTACGAGCATATCAGTACAACTCATATATTTAGACGTAGTATCGCATAAAATTGTCTTTATCGCAAAGGACCTGAGCACATTATATATCATCACAGTGCATGCATAAGGAAATACACAAATTTTCGATACAAGTTTATGCATGAGCTTGTATCATACATTCATCCATCAGTAGTGTGCATAAGCGATAGAAAACATAACACAGCATAACATTCCACTCGTATCCTTACAGAACCTACCTGTAAAGGTGAATTAGATAGATTTGTTACATGCATGCAAATTGGATGACAGTCTATTAAAGTGTTTAATAAGACTTGAATCAAACTTGTTTAATCATTAAAAGCAAATGTTGTTTTTTAGAAAATTAAACAAACCACTTAGTTAAAATCAGTAGCCGGATTTTCTAAGTTAATGAATCCCTAGGCACAACATTCAGAGGTAATTGGGGTATATGATACTTCACTTTACCTCTACACATTTCTCACTAAAAAGTTCACACCGTGAGATCTATCCACGACCTCGAGGCACCCTAGGACTGTCCCCCTAAAGGATAGAATTTGGGTAGGTTAATACCAAGGTGAATGGAGAGAATGTTTATAGTAAGTGGGAGCAGAATGTGTGACAATATATCCCTCAGTCTCTCTCATTAGGTTGGATAAAGTTTTAGTGCATCGCCTCGAGGCACTCTGGGAGTGTCCCCCTAAAGGATGGCAGTTTTGCACAACTCTAGAAATGGATAAGGTTGTTTTAGTCACTTGTTCTAATCTGCTTTTCCCTACAGTTGGCTCATTAGGACAGGATTCTAAGGCCTAAATGAGGGGTTACACTTACACAGAATTGTTAAGGATGTTAACAAATTCTGGACCGAATAATGGTGACTGTTAGATTCAGTTACAAGGAGTTGCTTCTGTCTAATGGTTGAGATTGTCATATTCCAGTGAAGGGGCAGTTGATCACCCTATGGTGATTTTTGTTCTGCCTCACTGGAGCATCATTACAAAATAAATGTCACTTAAGATACAATAGAACTATTTTACTAAAACTTAATTGGTGTTAAAAGTGGTTTGACTCATTAAGTTTGTTGAAATTTTTAACATTTTTATTATGGCTATCGCTACTCTTGCATTATTAGCTGCCAATAAACTGATTGGCGAGAATTATGCTAGTTGAAAAAATACCATGAACATGATACTTATCATCGATGACTTAAGGTTTATCCTTATGGAGGAATGTCCTCCTATTCCACCTTCCAACGCTGCGCGAAATATTCGAGACGCGTACGAGCGCTGGACACGGGCGAACAAAAAGGCCCGAGCGTATATCTTGGCCAGCCTTAACAACGTTTTTGCCAAGAAGCATGAGCCCATGATCACTGCACGCGATATCATGGAGTCCTTGAGGGGAATGCTCGGACAACCATCCACATAGCTCAGGCACGATGCTCTAAAATACATCTTTAACTCACGGATGAAGGAGGGAACATCTATTTGAGAACATGTTCTCAATGTGATGGTCCACTTCAATGTGGCGGAGATGAACGGGTTGAGCATTGATGAGGCCAACCAAGTTAGCATATTCTAGAGTTGTTATGAGAAACTTCCTTTACTTCGTAAGCAATGTTGTTTTGAAAAGAGTTGATTACAACCTTCAACTCTACTCAATGAGTTGCAGACTTTCGAATATTTACTGAAAAGCAAGGAAAAGAAGGTTGATGAGGACAATGTTGCTTCATCTTCCAAAAAGTTCCACAAAGGTTCGAACTCAGGAACTAAGTGTGCACCTTTTTCTTTCGGCACTAGCAAGTGGAAGAAGAAGAAGGGTCGTAAGGGGAAAACACATGCTAACCCACAACCTGTTGCTCTGCAAAGTAGGCAATCAGTGCGGGTTGACAAGGGAAAGTGTTTCCACTGCAACCAGGATGGGCACTAGAAGCGTAACTGCCCACGTTATTTAGCTAAAAAGAAAAAGGCCAAACAAGGTAAATACGATTTACTATTTTTGGAAACTTGTTAGTGGAGAATGATGATTCTGCCTGGATTATTGACTCTGGGGCCACTAACCATTTTTGTTCTTCATTTCAGGGAATTAGTTCCTAGTGGCAGCTTGGTGCTGGTGAGATGACGATGCGAGTTGGAACTGAGCACGTCGTCTCAGCTGTGGCAGTGGGAGGTCTCTGGTTGACTTTACAGAATACATTTATCATTTTGAATGATGTTTATGTAGTTCTCGAGTTAAATTCTATAAAGTCTTTGCTCGAATGTAATTATACACTGAATTTTTCTATAAATAAAGTGTTTATTTTGAAAAATGGTGTTGATATATGTTTGGCTCAACTGGAAAACAATTTTTATGTGCTAAGCCCATTAGCAACAAATTCCCTCCTAACATAGAGATGTTTAACACTACCGTAACTCAACACAAACGACTTAAAGTTTCTCCTAAAGAAAATTCCCAACTTTGGCACCTATGTTTTTGGCACATTAATCTCAATAAGATTGAAAGGTTGGTGAAGAATGAACTTCTAAGTGAGTTAGAAGAAAATTCTTTACCTGTGTGTGAGTCATGCCTTGAAGGCTAAATGATTAAAAAGCTTTTTACTGGAAAAGGTTATAGGGTCAAAGAGCCTCTAGAATTAGTGCATTCAGACCTTTGTGGTCCGATGAATGTGCGAGCCAAGGGAGGCTATGAATACTTCATCACTTTTACTAATGATTATTCAAGGTATGGGTACGTTTATTGAATGAAACATAAGCCTGAGTCCTTTGAAAAATTCAAAAAGTTCAAGTCTGAAGTTGAAAACGATCAAGTAAAATGACTTCGATCTGATTGAGGTGGAGAGTTTTTGGATTATAAGGTCTAGAACTATATGATAGAACATGGAATAGTTTCCCAATTCTCAGCACCTGGTACACCTCAACAGAATGGTGTATCAGAGAGGAGAAAAACGAACCCTGTTAGACATGGTTCGATCGATGATGAGTTATGCTTCCTTACCTGACTAGTTTTGGGGTTTTGCAATAGAGACTACAACTTATCTTCTGAACTGTGTTCCCTCCAAGAGTGTTGCGAAACCTTTGGAGTTGTGGAATGGTCGTAAAGCTAGTTTACGTCATTTCTGTATATGGGGTTGCCCAACACATGTGCTTGAGGTTAATCCTAAGAAATTGGAACCAGGTTCGAGGTTATGCCTATTTGTAGGCTATCCCAAAGGGACACGAGGGTTTCTTTTTTGATCGTAAAGAAAACAAAGTGTTTGTATCGACAATGCTACTTTTCTTGAGGAGGATCACATAAGGGAGCACAGACCTAGAAGCAAAATCGTGTTGAATGAGCTTTCCAAAGAAACTATTGAATCTTCAAAAAGAGTGTTGAAGAGCCTACTACATCAACAAGAGTTGTTGACGTAGGTTCATCTAGTAGGTCGAATTCACCTCAAGCGTTGAGGGAAACTCGACGTAGTGGGAGGGTTGCAAACCCATCTATTCACTATATGGGTTTAACTTAAATCTTGGCTATGGTAGCTGATGGCGAGGTTGAGGATCCGTTGTTTACAAGAAGTCAATAGAGGATGTTGATAGAGATGAATGGGTCAAAGACATGGATCACGAAATGGAGTCTATGTACTTTAATTCAGATTGAGATCTTATAGATCAACCTGATAGTGTTGAACTTATTGGCTATAAATGGATCTATAAGAGGAAACGGGGTGCTGATGGGAATGTGCAAACCTTCAAGGCTAGACTGGTGGCAAAGGGTTGTACCCAGGTAGCGGGAGTCGACTATGAGAAGACTTTCTCGCTTGTTTCCATGCTGAAGTCTATCCATATCCTCCTATCCATTGCCTTATATTATGACAATGAGATATGGCAAATGGATGTCAAGATTGCTTTTCTGAATGGAAATCTTGAGGAGACCATTTATATGGTGCAGCCCAAGGGATTAATAGTCCAAGGTCAAGAGCAAAATGTTTGCAAGTTGAATCGGTCAATTTGTGGACTGAAACAGGCATCTCGATCTTGGAACATAAGGTTGATACTGCGATAAAATCTTATGGCTTTGACCAAGACATTGATGAGCCTCGTGTCTATAAGAAAATCATAAATAGTTTAGTAGTTTTCCTAGTGTTGTATGTAGACGATATCCTACTCATTGGGAATGACGTAGGCTTACTGACTTCAGTTAAGAACTGGCTAGAAACCCAATTTCAAATGAAAGATTTGGGAGAGGCTTAGTTTGTTCTTGGGATTCAGATCTTTCGAGATCGAAAGAACAAAATACTAGCACTGTCTTAGGCATCGTACATTGACAAGATGTTGATCAAGTACTCGATGTAGAACTCTAAGAGGGGCCTATTGCCTTTGAGGCACAAAGTTACTTTGTATAAGGAATAGTGTCCTAAGACACCTCAAGAGGTTGAGGAAATGAGACAGGTCCCTTATGCATCTGTCATATGCAGTTTGATGTTATGTACTAGACCTGACATCTGCTATGTAGTGGGGATAGTCAGTAGATATTAGTCTAATCCAAGACATGGTCACTGGACAGCCGTTAAGAACATTCTCAAGTATCTTTAGAGAACGAGTTACTACATGCTTATGTATGGTTCTAAGGATTTGATCCTTTCAGGATACACCGACTCTAATTTTCAAATTGATAAAGATTCTCGGAAATCCACTTCACGATTAGTGTTCACTCTTAACGGAGGAGTTGTAGTATGACGAAGCACCAAGCAAGGGTGCATTCACGGACTCCACCATGGAGGCCGAGTATGTAGCGGCTTGTGAAGCTGCTAAGGAGGTCGTTTGCCTCAGAAAGTTCCTAACTGATTTGGAAGTTTTTCCAGACATGTCTAGGCCTATCACCCTTTATTTGATAATAGTGGTGTTGTGGTGAATTCCTGTGAGCTTTGGAGTCATAATCGCGACAAGCACATTGAGCGGAAATACCATCTCTCTGAGAGATTATCAATCAAGGGGACGCGATTGTCACGAAGATTGCTTGGAGTACAACATTGTTGATCCATTTACGAAGGCCCTTATGGCTATAGTGTTTTAGGGTTACCTACAGAATATGGGTCTATGAGACAGACCACGACTAAACTAGGGCAACTGAGAGATCTTGTATTGGGCATTTGTGCCCTAGTTTATTGTTTTGTGTTGTAATTTGATTATCTTGTACACCCCACTAGCTTTAGAACAAATGGAAGATTGTTGGGGTTGATTCCCGAAATCTCATAGGGTCTTGTAATTTGTAAACACTTGTATGAACAAACATTCGGTGATTTATAATATATGATATTTTATTCACATTGTTTATTAAATATTTGATATTTTTGTTGCATTAACCACGAACCAATAAACTAAGATCCATGGTTATCGTTGTAACTTAAACATGTATGTGAAGACATACAAGTGGATCATGTTTTAAGTGATAACCTAAATGGTCTGTAGTATATGGATAAGACTGAATACCTTATCTTGGTGACAGTACGAATATGGCCCGATTTGTATGTGTTACAAATGTTGTAAAGTGCTACAAATGGTCTGATCTTGATCATTCATGTATTAGACATGCGAGCGAGGATATTCTATATAAAGGAGTTTGTATAAGACCGAACCATGAAATGTTTAGTCTCGTTATATAATGCCGTTCATAATTGAGACTTTCATTTCACTAGGATGACCATAGGTAACATAACCTTAATCTTGAGTGAGTTGTGAACTCCTGCCTATGAGGGCCGTCTTTTGATTTGCATGGGTGTGAGTGGCCAGATCGCCGACTCAACAAGCCTACCATTTTGGGGATTCGTCTGGTTGTGGAGCTGGGAACTCAGCTACACAAGATGAAATTCACTCCTTCCCGGAAGTAGAGGTAAGTAGATAAATGGCTCTCTTAAGGGCTGATTTTGGGGCTTGAACAATGCGGCACCACACCTTCTCTTGGCCCAAGAGCGATTTAGTCATAGTGGGACTATGATCTATTGTTCATTAGAGAGATCGATGGTACTTAAGGAGTTGGATGTAACTATAGGGGAAAAAGGCAAATTGACCTAACTGTACTTACGAGCGATTTGTGAGGGGTCATCGTACTATTGATTGGTTATATGCAATGAACACAGAAATATATCTGTAGTGTGAAGAGTGCATCTATCGGTCTTTAGTGGAGTGTCCGACAATTAATGGATGGTGGATAATGTGATTAAAGAGTTTAGTCAGTTATTCACGTACCGTTGGAGCTTCAAACTACAGGTTCATAAGGTCCCCTTGGTAGCTTAATGGATTCAAGTTGAGAATCATTTTTTGGGTTAATTTGAAATGTTCAGATTAACAAGAGAAAATTTGATTATATATGATATAATTAAACTAATACAATTATATATGATATAATTGATATAATGTATTTGATACATTATTGTTTGATTTGAGGAACTAATATTTGAATAAGATTCAAATATAATTTCTATGAATAAGATTCATAGTTATTAAATTTAATAGAAATATGATTTATATTAAATGCAATAAAATAGAAAACGAACTATGGTTTATATATTGTATATGATGCAATATTAAGACTATAGGTTATGAACTTAATATTATAAATTAATTATCATATTTATTTATAATTGATTAATTATATGATAATTAATTTCTTTTTCTCCCTAACCACCCCTAATGGGTAATTATACGGTTTTATGGCAAATTGGGATAAAATAAATGACCAAAAATAGGTTTTTCATCCGCAATATTAATGCAAATAACAATTCCTTTCATAAACGACATTAAGTTTGAACATTAAAGAACTGTTTGAAGAGGGAAACAAACTGTAGAGTAAAGAAAAACAATATTAAAAGATATAACAATGTAGGTGCAGACAATGTCGTATGGGTCAGTGAGACTTAAGGAGCAAGATGTAATTACAGGGGTAAAACGATAATTTTGAGTCAGTTGTAATTATGAACAACTCGTGATGGGTCGATTTGCTTGTAATGGTTATATCCAAGGACACAAAATATTTTGCATTGCGAAGAGTACAACCACGAGTCTTTAATGGAGTGACCCATAATTAATGAATATTGATTAATTTTTTAAACAAGTTTAATAAAATAATCTCATATCATTGGAGTTTCTAATTTGTAGGTCCATTAGGTCCCCTTGTTAGCTCACTAACGGATAAAAACAAGGATCAAAGAGTTTTGAAATAATTTGAATTGTTCAAATTAAATAATGTTGGGATTGGTGTCCTAATTCTCCTGGTAGTCTCGTAGTTTGTAAACATTTTGTACACACATTGTTATTAATAAAATAAGTGTTATTTTATAAACATTTGCTCAATCAAATAAACTAAGATTCGTGGTTATTTTATGTAACTTAAGCATGTATGTGAGACATACAAGTGGATCATACCTTAAGTAATAACCTAAATGGTTTGTAGTAGATGGATAAATGAGGGATACCTTATCCTGGTGACCCTACGGATACAACCCGCTTTGTAGATATTTATAAGTGTTGTAAAATGCTCCAAATGATTTGATCCTGGTCATTCATGTAGAGACATGCGAGTGAGGGTATCCTATATAAAGAGTTTGTATAAGATCGAACCACGAGATGATTAGTCTCTTTATATAATGTTGTTGATAATTGAAACTTACATTTCACTAAAATGACCATAGGTGACATGACTTTAATCCTGAGTGAGTTAGAAACTCCTGCCTATGAGGGCGGTACCCATAAACAAAATCCATCTCGGGTCAATGAAAGAGAGAGGCTTCATCGTTCAAGACTTAAAATCAATACTTAAGGGAACAATTCTTCTACTTTATCCTAAAGCTGGAAGGATCAAATTCCATATTGTGTAGCTATGTTTTCGGCTCCCTACTCGATCTCATCTCTAAAACGGTAGGCCTATTAAGTCAGCGATATGGGCTACTCTCACCCGTACAAATCAAAGGAGACAAGTCCTCACCTGCAGGAGTCCATAATTGGCTTAGAATTGAGATCAAGTCACATATGGTCATCTTTTGATATGTTAATCTCTTCAGTCAACTTTGTTACAAAGAGAGATTAACTATTTCTTGGTACGGTCTTATATAAACTCTTTGTATAAGATACCTCCACTCGCTTGTCTCCACGTGAAAGATTTGGATAATCATTTATAAAAATTACAAAGTGGGTCGTATTGATAGTGTTACCAGGATAAGATACCCAATTTTATCTATATACAATAGACCATTTAGATTATCACGTGAACATGACCCACATGTATGTCAACCATATACTATTCAAGTTACATGAAATAATCTTGGATCTTAGTTTATTGGATTGAGTTAGGTATGTCTAAATGTCAAACAAAATAACTCTTCATTTTATTAAATAAAAAATTTTATTTATACATTATACACCACGAGATTGATAGCATAAACCTAAAAACATGTGACATTAGAAAAATATTTTTGTTATTTTCACATATGGAAAGTGAAAAGAACAAGACTCAAAATTAGAAAAATCAGAAGAAAAAAATATTTACAGGGCTCATGAGCAATAGAAAAAGAAAAATCAACAATAAGAGAATTCTCTATGAATTGAGAGTCAAGATTTTTGGGCTCAACTTCCATCACTTGAATGTCTTTCCTTAATAATGGCATAATCTTTTTCTCCATCTCACAAACATCCTCCTCGATTGACTATAATTGACAAGGTTCATAAGGGAGAGAGGGACAATAACGAGAAGACTTCCTAGGGATGGCTGATGCTTAATTTTATGAAGTGAAATTATGGATGATATGCGATGGTAAAATTGCGTTGAGCACTCAAGTTTCCTTAGCGGAATCCAAGTGTAAACTCCACTGAGTTTCCTAGTAAGTCCAGGGTCGAACTCAGGGACTTGGGAAAACAGATTGCGATGATAATTTTTATGAAAACTTTGCGGTAATCGGTAACTCAATTAATTGTGGGTTTGTTATTGATTGCATTAATGAACAATAAACAAATGCAACGGATTTGAGAAAAGTCAGTTGTGTGTGGATGAACGGGTTGAGAAGGTCTTTAGCTAGCGTTACTTGGGAATGCGTTAGACTATGCAATTATGCTACAACCATGCACAGCAAGTCATTTTCCAATGCAAAAGTGATGCTCCTAAGTCTAGGATGCATGTGTTGAATGCAAAAGTGTCTATAGAGCTTATCCCTAAGTTTCTACTCTTTTCCTATGCAATGATGAAAATACATAAAGGCAAGGTGACTGCATACAATCATATCCTATCTCTAGGATGCATGCGATGCGTTGATAACAAATAGTGCTTATTCCTAGGCTTCTATCTCTTGATTATGCATTCTAATCTGACTCTTCCAAGCTAGATTCTAACCTAACCTTCCCAAGCCTAGATCCTGTCCTTAGACTACCCTCCCGAGTATCTCTAATGGACGAATGAAGCATACATAATATAAGATAATCGCATAAAATGAAGATTCCCTAGTTATGCTAGCTAAATGCTTCTCAACCCATTCAACTAATTTAGCTACTCGTGTAAATAACAGAGAGTGAATAGATATAGAGAAGTAGATTCCATTTCGATAAATTAGTGGAGTACAAAATAACAATGGAATTTAAAGGTAGAGAGCCTGGTAGCAATTCCTTGCTGACCGAAGCTTTTACACTGTAAATCTCTATTCGGTTCCAAAGATGTTCCTGCTTCTGCAGGCGTTGGCCCTCTCTCTGTCCTTGAAGCTTCTGACGCTCTCCCAAGCTTACTAGAACGATCTGTCGACACAACCTTCTCTCTCACGTCTGCCTTAAAACGAAAGAAAACTATGAACAAGGACGTGCGAACCGAACGTATGAAACTTTGAACTACTGAACTCGTGAACTCGTTTTCTGAAGAATGCCCTTGGTATTTATAGAACATCTAGGGTGAAAGGCGGCTTCTCTCTCATGATTGTACAGATGGGACGGCTTTAATTCCTGACTGATGCGCCGAATATTTGTCACCGAAAAGCTGAATGTACTTGTTCGTTAGCGGCTATAAACTTAATTCGGATTCGACTGTCATCAGCTTTCTATCCCATCGTGATTAATTATACCTTTCACCCAGATGCGCCCACCAAGTTGCGCTGACCAAGTTGCAATAATCCTTCTTGAGCAAATGTTTACAAGCACGATCACCGCAAAGCCTTGCGGTAATGCTGCGCTCGACCAATGATTTCATATGATCGCAATTTTTGCCTTGCGTCATCGCATAGTCTGCACGAAAATTCAAAAATCAACTGTTCAATGCAATGAACGCATGCAACCACAATATTATGAATCTGATGCTTTTTGGACGCAATTTAACATGTTTTATCAACGCAAGCCAACATTGTTTAAGAACTTAGTACTATGATAATGTGCATTTCTGCCCGTTATCACACCCCCAAATTTAAACAATGCTTGTCCTCAAGCATAAGCTAAAGATTTCCTTTAGCAAGTCAACCGCAATGTTATTTTCCTAGATTTCTCAAGGATACTTCGTTCAAATCTTATATACCAAAGTTTCCTTAAGTCTTGTTCAAGTCTCTTCTTAAAATATTTATAAGACCTAGGGACTGCAAGCTTAACCTTCAAAAGGACTTTACTAATTTCTGGAACATCGCATGATTTATTTCAAAAAGAAAAAAAAAATTCACCGAGGTGTCAAATGATTTTATCTTTGCATATTTCTTGTCATTTTTTTTTTTTTTCTGACCTTACGCTGATCCAAGTGCCTTGCCTTCATTTTGGCTTGCCCCCACGTGTGTCATGCGGACATCCAATTACGAGCAATGCACTCTTTCTCAGACTAAACTCATACCTTTTGGGCAGTGGAGTTGCGGTCATTTATTTATGCGTTGATCCTGGTGACTTACTTTCGTTTTGGCTTACCCCCATATGTGTCATGCGGGCATCCAACTATAGGTAGGTGTCTTTCACAACTTAACTCTTATCAACATGGGTTTCCGATTGTGTTGACAGTGGAGTTGTTTTTTTTAATTTTTTTTTTTAGAAAGCAAGGTCGAAAATATCTCACCCCCAAATTTAAAATGCGGCAATGTCCTCATTGCCAAAAGATTGAAATAAGTCATGCAATGTTCTTAGAAAGTTTCGTAAAGAGAGTTTGAAAGAAAGATAGCAAACCCCTAACTTCTAGAAATATTTCATGAGGTGACTATCTTAAAGTTAAGAGGACTCTAGTATAGACGAAAGAAATAGAAGTATGTTTTTCATCATTGAAATCATAATTGACAAAGAGATAGTATGCGGTAGCTTACTAAATTTATCCATGTCAAATGATTGCGGTAATCAAAGAGGATGCAGTGATAAAACTTTTAAAACTAACATGCGATGCGATAGCGCAAAATTTGAAATAAAGATAAGAAAGAATACACCCCTAAATTTGCGCTGTCGTTCGCATTATGTATTGACGCATCCATCTTTGTGGCAATCTATCTTTTTTGGATTGCGGTGATAGAGTAAGATAAGTGGCTTCTTCGCACAACATCTCCACAATTCAATGCCTCGATCGTTGCAAGAAAAACAGAGAGAGGGTCAAATTATTTTAAACAAAACAATTTTTTTTTCTTTTTTTTAAGAATAAGAAGAGTAAGAATAGATAAAGACTGAAAAGATATCGTGAATTGAAAATTCTGAGTAGTAGAGAAGAATTGAAGATTCCATGATTCCCAAAACTTGCGTCCCTGATGGAGTTGAGTCATATAATAACTCAGGGACCACTTATTCCAGGCTGGTTTGTTCACGTCCATGGTAGTTTTTCTCTCTTTTCTTTGTTCTCTGGGATCTTTACTGCCTTAATCCGGAGTTTTTCCCCATGAATGCTCATTACAATTTCTCCCTTGCGCACATCAATTTGAGCGTGACCGATTGAAAGGAATGGTCGTCCCAATATGATGGGTGCATCTTCGTTCGCTTTATAATCCAAAATGAGGAAGTATGTCGGCAGGATGAATTTATCGATTGAGTTACAACATTTTTCAACTCTCCTTCAAGGTGTATTCGATATCTATTTGCGAGCAGGAGAGTTTCCTTTGTGGGCGTAAGTGTGTCGGCATTCAATTGTTTGAAGATTGATAGCGGCATTATGTTTATACTTTCCCCAAGATCGCATAGTTCTTGGCCACTGTAGATCCCTCCGATAGTGCATGTTATCGTGAACATTCCTGGGTCGCCCATTTTAGATGAGATCATAGCATTTTGCACTGCAGGCACTATTGCGATCTTGTCTTCCTCATTTTGTTCCTCTTTCAATCATTGCGGAATTGTTGGTGGTTGAACTTCTTCTGTCTCAAGATCTAGAGGCTTAAGGGTGGACGCAACTTCAGGGTCTATTTTCTCGGGCTTCTCCAAACTATAGGTCAATGGGTCTTCGCTTGTCACCACATTCAAGTTGGTTGTAAAATGGGCTTTTCCCCTACTTCCGTAGTCATGTTGTCGCTTAGCAAGAAGATTGCTAAGCATCGTTCCTTCCCATTACCCCCAACATTGCGAGGAAGCTAAGTTGAGCTCGGCAACGCTCCTTGCGGTCTATTTTTCCGCAATTTGTCCCATTTAAATTTCGAGATTTCTAATGGATGTAACTCTGATTCTGAAGCACTGATTCGTTTTTCTCAATTTATTACTTCAACAAGCTCTTTGAGGAAAGAAGATTGCGGTGGTTGTGAGATTGCTAGCATGGCTATGCGTTGGATCGTTGTTTCGCGGGAAAAACCAAGTGGCCGTCCTTTTTATGCCATAGGTTGAAGGCTTTGTTGTTGATTTTTCCACGCAAAAATTTGGGTGGTTTCGCCACCCGGGGTTATATGTATCGGAATAGGGATTATTTTCTTATGAAGCATACCGACTGCGGGTTTGTTAGGCATTCTTCCATCGGGTGAGCATCTCTGCAAATGACACAACTTGCGGTCGTTTGAGTAATTGTGCTGACCTGCCCTTTCTTCGCTTCTGTATTATTAATTGCGATGCCTTGTATCAAACTCATCATCCCAGTCATTTGATTTTGTAGGGATACGATGGCCCGTTGTTGCGTCATTATCTTTTATTCTTAATCTCCGATCGCTTTCCCGCCAATCCTCGTGATTTTTGGAAATGCGATCAAGTATACTCTTTGCCTCCTCTTATGTTTTTGTCGAGTAGACCACCAGTGGCTGCTGCATTGGCAGCGGTCTGCGAAGAGGGATTCAGTCCTTGGTAGAAAATCTCCATTTGCAGGCAGTCTGGTAAGCCATTATGTGGACAGTCTCTTACGCCCAGGCATCGCTGAGCGATTCATCATCTTCCTATTCAAAATTTGTTATTAATTTCCTTCTCCTAGCATTATCGGTTGGTGGGAAATACTTCTTCATAAACTTCTCCATGACCTATTCCCAAGAAGTTATCTTTCCCGGTTTGAGAGAATACGCCCATTTCCTAGCCTGATCACAGAGAGAAAATGTGAACAAAGTTAATCGAACTTCTTTGGCAGAGATGTTCGGGAACACAAAAGTATTGCAGATTTCAATAAAGCTTCGGAGGTGGGCGTGCGGGTCCTCACCATGCCTACTTCCGAATTGTCTTGCAGTTTGGATTATCTGCAGCATCACCAACTTCATTTCGAATCGACTTCCGTCGAGGGCAGGCCTCATGATTCCTGGAGAGAAATCATAGAGATTTGGTGATGCATAGTCCCTAATGGGTCTATTGCAATCGTTTTCAAACAGGATTGGATTCGCCATGACATTGTTATCATTTGGTGCTCCGTTCCAGGCTACTCCGCCATCTCTTCTTTATCTGATTGTGGTTACTGTTGGCGGTTTCTCAATCTCCGTCTAAACATTCTCTCAATCTCCGGGTCGTAATTCACCAGAGATTGAGAATCTGCAAAGAAATAAAAAAAAAAAAACTACCGTTAGCACACTATTTTGCCGAAGTCCTCGGCAACGGCACCACAAACTTGATGCTTAATTTTATGAAGTGAAATTATGGATGATATGCGATGGTGAAATTACGTTGAGCACTCAAGTTTCCTTAGCGAAATCCAAGTTTAAACTCCACTGAGTTTCCTGGTAAGTCCAGGGTCGAACTCAGGGACTTGGGAAAACAAATTGCGATGGTAATTTTTATGAAAACTTTGCGGTAACCGGTAACTCAATTAATTATGGGTTTGTTGTTGATTGCATTAATGAAAAATAAACAAATGCGGCAGATTTGAGAAAAGTCAGTTGTGTGATAGATGCACTGAATATGCAGATGAACGGGTTGAGAAGGTCTTTAGCTAACATTACTTGGGAATGCGTCACACTATGCGATCATGCTACAACCATGCACAGCAAGTCATTTTTCAATGTAAATGCAATGATCCTAAGTCTAGGACGCATGTGTTGAATGCAAAAGTGTCCATAGAGCTTATCCCTAAGTCTCTACTCTTTTCCTATGCGATGATGCAAAATGCATAAAGGCAAGGTGACCCCATACAATCATATCCTATCTCTAGGATGCATACGATGCGTTGATAACAAATAATGCTTATTCTTAAGCTCCTATCTCCTGATTATGCGTTCTAATCTGACTCTTCCGAGCCTCGATTCTAACCTGACCTTCCCAAGCCTAGATCCTGTCCTTAGACTGGCCTCCCGAGTATTTCTAATGGACGAATGAAGCATACATAATACAAGATAATCACATAGAATGGAGATTCCCTAGTTGTGCTAGCTAAATGCTTCTCAACCCATTCAACTGATTTAGCTACTCATGCGTAAATAACAGAGAGTGAACAGATATAGAGAAGTAGATTCCATTTCGATAAATTAGTGGAGTACAAAATAACAATGGAAGTTAAAGGTAGAGAGCCTGGTAGCAATTCCTTGCTGACCGAGGCTTTTACACTGTAAATCTCTATTCGGTTCCAAAGATATTCCTGCTTCTACAGGCATCGGCCCTCTCTCTATCCTTGAAGCTTCCGACGCTCTCCCAAGCTTACTAGAATGATCTGTCGACACAACCTCCTTTCTCGCGTCCGCCTTAAAACGAAAGAAAACTATGAACAAGGACGTGCAAACCGAACGTATGAAACTTCGAACTGCTGAACTCGTGAACTCGTTTTCTAAAGGATGCCCTTGGTATTTATAGAACATCTAGGGTGAAAGGCAGCTTTGCTCTCATGATTGTATAGATGGGACGACTTTAATTCCTGACTGATGCGCCGAATATTTGTCACCGAAAAGTTGAATGTACTTGTTTGTTAGCGGCTATCAACTTAATTCGGATTCGACTGTCATCAGCTTTCTGTCCCATCGTGATTAATTATACCTTTCACCCAGATGCACCCACTAAGTTGCGCTGACTAGGTTGCGGCACGATCACCACAAAGCCTTGCGGTAATGCTGCCTCGACCAATGATTTCCTATGATCGCAATTTCTGCCTTGCATCATCGCATATTCTACACAAAAATATAAAAATCAACTGTTCTAATGCGATGAATGCATGCGACTGCAATATTATAAATTTGTTGCTTTTTGGACGCAATTTAACATGTTTTATCAATGCAAGCCAGCATTGTTTAAGAACTTAGCACTATGATAACGTGCATTTCTGCCCATTATCAATGGCATATCAGGTTTTTTAACCTCAACCTTAATCTCTTGGACTTCTTCATATAAATTAGGCATGATTTCTCTCTCGATCTCATAAACCTCATCTTGAGTTGACTCAAACTCTTTTAACTCATCCTCACCATCGGCATAGATAACTCTAGGTCTCTCTATCTTAGTGGCATTGGAAGTATCTTCCTCACATAAAGTTTTAATTGCATCAACCATCAAACTAGTTGGTTACTCATTCGGTTCAAGGCACCCTCATTCTTTACTACTTGAGCTATCATCATTCCCATATGTTCTTATAGTTTATCCAACCTCTTGTTTGCCTTTGTAATGAAACTCTTCGCTTTATACTCTAAGAGATACTCTCTTAACATATCTTCGACAGAAGGTTTCTCCTCTCTTGGGGTTGAATTGAAACTCTCATACTCATAGGAAGGATAACTCAATGGGTAAGGGTTAGGATTGAAGGGTAGTGGTGGTGGAGTTGGACCCAAGTTGGGTTGAAACCCCACATAAGACTGTAGGATCTTAAGCACTCTAATTCTATTAATTTTAGCAACCAAGCAAGCATGTTCATAACTAAGAAATAGGGTTTTTGAGATTACCTTTGAAGAATTCTTCAATCATTTAATTCCAGCTTGAAACTCCTCTACAACACCTTGTAGACTACCACTTGGTCTTTCCTACTATCCTCTAGGACCTTAGATTGGATTGTGGGATCCAAAATGAGAAGAAATTTGATGAAATTTTGGAGATTGAGGAGTTTTTGGTGTCAACGATTGAGGAACAAAAATTCCTTTCAATCTCAAATTTTTCATAAAAAAAAAAGTGATTGCAACTTTTGTATTTAAATAACTCATCCATATAATCACATTGCACACCATTTTGACACCAAACCCAACAAATTTAAGTGGAAATTATATGTGGATTAAGGGGAAAATCTCACTTAACAAATTTTATCAATTTTTTCAAATTTTAATTTAAATTTCAAATTTAAATTAAAACAAAATTGATTTTCATAAAATTCAAAATTTAAATTTAAATAAAATTAATTCAAATAACTAATTTTAAATAAAATTCATTTTAAGTAACCAATTAAATAATTTAAAATCTAATATTAAAGTACTAAACCACAAATTCCCAACATGGATCCTTATTCATGTTTTTAATATTTAAATCATATTTAAATATTTTTCAATTCTCTAATTTTGTTTAATTTGATAATTAAACGTTTAATTATATCACATATAAATAACAATTCCCGTAATTCGAATTTGAAAATTTTAAATTCTCTCATCACACTATTCTAATGTTTAGTCCATTTATGAGCTAGTAGGAGGATTTAATGGACCTACAAATCATGAGCTCTAACGATTCGAGATTAACCGGCTAACCTTTTTAACCAATTAACCAACATTCGTTAACTACCAAGTCACTCATTAAAGCCTAGTAGTTGCACTCCCCTCCCTATAGATATATTTCTATCCACTCGATATAACCATAATAAGTAAGTCAACCTTTCATAGGTCGTTCGTAATAACGGCTGGGTCAAAAGCTATTTTACCCCCGAGATTACATCTTGCTCCTTAAGTTCCACTGATCCTTTAATGAACAATTGGTTTGTGATCCAATCATCAAACCGAGTCCCTCTCGAGCCAATGAGAGGGTGGGGCTCCTTGTTCAAGACCTTGAATCAGCACTTAAGGGAATAATCTCTCTACTGTCCCCTAAAAGTAAGTAGGACTGAGTTCCATCTTGCACCCTATGTCCCAAGCTATCTATCTGGTCTTACCCTTGAAATGGAGGGTTTATTGAATCGGGTCTGTTGAGCTAACCCTTACCCATGCAAATCTAAGGATAATCTCGAATAAACAGGAGTTTATAGTTAGCTCAAGATTAAGGTCAAGTTACCTAGGTCATCGCTTTGAAATAGTTAATCTTAAACAGTAAATAACGTTATAAAGTAAGAGTGATTTATTTCTTGGTCCGGTTTTATACAAACTCTTTCCACAGGATGTCTCCACTTGCATGTCTCCATATGAGCGATTCAGGATCACATCGTTTGTACTAAATATAAAATGGGTCGCATCCGATAGTGTCCCCAAAATAAAGTATCCAACCTTAAAATACTATAGATCGATTTGGCTATCTACTCGAAGTTGATCCACTCTTATGTCTCCACATAAAATCCAAGTACTCATGAAATAGCCATGGATCTTAGTTTATTGGATTTAGGTTCTTCTAAATTGAAATGAGAAATTCATAAGAAATGGTGTTTATCATCATTGTCAAGAAAGTATGAGACTATAAATACAATTTAAGAGGGTAATATGTAACCAGATATGACACTGAGGATCAATTTCTACAGCATAAACTAGATAATATCCCAAGAGATCAGTGAACTGGTTTAGTATCTTTTTGGTATTCAGTAGAAGGAATGGTAATTCTTTTACTTCAAGTTCAAGTTCATGTTAGCAATTAGTAGTTTTGTATGAAACTAAGAGCCCATTTGGATTGACTTAGAAAATATGTTTCTAAAAACACTCATTTTTATTTATATATTTTCTTTCTTACAAAATTATTTATAATTAATATTATTAACAAGTACTCATGATAAAAAGAAGCACTTGGACGAAATCCTGCAATGGTTAAATTGTTCATATCGTCTCACATGTTAAAAAAAAAAAAAAAAAAAAGAGGCTGCTGCAATAATAATAAGTTTATAAATAAACTTATACTTTTTATTTATTTTATTTTTAAACATTATTATTTATATTTTATAGGAGAAATTGCGAGATTATGTTAATCAAAATCAAAATAACAATGGGGCTGATCTTTCTGAAAATGAAAATTTTGTTCAAGTTATGGGTCAAGAGCACATAGGAAGTATACGCGACATGGGGTTGGGACCTACTCCTATCGATAGTACCCAAAATGTATCATCTTAGTACCTCTAATCCAACTCGTTTATGAAGTTTAATGTGTTTATATGATTATATTTATAGGATCTCAAGTAATTTATATATTCCAAAGTGTTGTAGGTTGTTTGCGGTTAATTTGGAACAATTAAGGACTAAAAATAGATTGTTTGGAATTAATTTGGAGCAATTAAGAGTAAAAAGAGCCATAGACTTCAAAGAGATGGAAATAACTGGAATGCCGCCAAGGAGGCTGGTGCAACAGAGCCATTTCCAGAAGGAACCAATTTGATATAGCGCCGCAACATCACAAGGCTGTGCAACAAAGACAAGGTTGCACATGGTAGATAGTAGAAGGGCGCGCATGCGCAGATGGGGGGCACGCCTGGGCGACACATGCGAGTGCCACTGCGCTTCAGCAGAAGGTCTGCGAGGATTAGAACGTTGCGATGCCAGTGCAATCGGTCTCTAGCTGATTTTCTTCTCCATTTCCTCTCTTACACTTGTATTCACTTTATTTCTCTCATGTATTTGATAGAGGCAATTTTGGGTTTTGTCTTATCCATCACCATGGGAATGTAAGATCTATGGTTTTCTAGTTTAGGAGACTTGAAACCTTTTTAATTTTTGGAGTATTTTCCTAATGTAAGTCATTTTTCTTGTCTATAAGTTTCTTTTTTATTAATTTGTTAGATGCATTGTATTTTCTCTTGATTATCTGACAAACTACTTGAAATGTATGATTGGATACTTTAGATTAACATATAATATGTGACATGAAATTATAGGATAATCTCTAAGGAGCAATAGGTTGGATAGGCTTGTGATTTATCATCGACAACAAAGAGCATTGTTCTATTGACCTAGAGGAAACCACATTGAATGATTAATTAGGCGATTTAAATTAAATGTTCATCCTAACGTAATCCCTAAAACGTAATGTGGTTAGTTCAAGAGTTTAGAATGGATTCTTCTGCTCATATTGACTAATAAGGTAATTAGGCCCATTGGTAAGGTTTCTAATCAATTAATCTAGGCATAGGCAAAAAGCTAAAATCATGTTTGATAATGCGATGATCGAAATTACATTGGGCAATTCCATTCCTCTAAGCTAGAAAGTTTCAATTGATTGTATTATATCCTTTACTTTCCTTGCACTTTACTTTTATGCCACTTTAACTAAAAATAAGTTTTGAGAAATTAATCTTCATGTTTTCCTGTGGTATGCCCCGGTCTTCCTACTGATACTACTAGTTAGTTGAAGTACTAGATTGTGAATTATAAACATTATTTGATTGGCGGAGAGAGGTTTACGACACCCTTTCTTCCCGTCGATTGGTGCCCTAGCTGGTGAAGACAATTAGTTATTCTTAGTTACTTTGTAGTTAAAACTTTCTTTTTCTTTGATTTGTTTTTCCTTTTTGTTGTTAGTTAAGCATATCAGAATTTCTAAATCAGTCTTGGATGTCTGAAGTCATAGTGGTTGGTCACGTAACAGGACGAAGTTTGCAATAAGTAGAGGTGGACAGGAATTGACTTCTTGGGGTTTCCTACGCAAGCATGCCCGAAGTTGCAATGGAGCCCAGCACCACAAGGATTAGTCAAGGAGGGGTAATATGGTTATTTGGACTACGAGGATTCGCCGAGGAGGTTAAAAGTGTACGATTTAAGTTTTTCTTGTTAAATTTGGTCTATAGGTTTTAATATTTACACTTTTAACATCGATTTTCAGTAAATATTTACTTTCAATCATTGACATCAATGTCTAAATTAATTTAAATAACAACGAAGTAAATTTTTAATTTTAATTTTAATAATGATAAAAAAAATTAAAACTTAATTAATTTTAAATCATTTAATTCTATTAAATTAACTAATAAACATTAACACTAAAGACAAAAGACGAGTATTCAATTAATAATGATGAAACATCTAAATTAAAAATGTAAATCCTGAAACTGAAGAATCAAATTGAACAAAATACAAATCTTTAAAATTGTGAAATTTTGAAACGTAGAGACTAAATAAAAATCAAACTCAAAATTAGTAAACTTTGACAAAAAAAAAAAAAAAAATGACATGAATGGAGCTTTATGATTCACACACAATGTGCAATGGTTTGTTTAACAAAGAAAATAAAGGGTTAGAACATAAGGAAGAAAAATATGAAGGGGTAATAAAGGGTGGGGCAGGTATAAAGGAGCATATTGTTGTGTAGAACCTAAATATAGACAAAAACAAATAAATAAATAAATAAAATCAGAAACCTCTCACCAAAAACAGAAACCTTCTTCCTTCCATGGTTCCTCCCTTCATAACTTCCTAACCAAAAACCTTCCTAATGCTTTGTTCTTCAAACATCTAATTTAAGTCCTCAACTCTTTAATTTCAATCCCAATCTCTGCAACACCAAATTCTTTCTCCCTTCCACTTTCTCTTTCTCTCATGGCAGATCATACACGTTCACATACAACAACAGATTTACACAGAATCCTTGGAATCCCAGTCAAAGATCTCTGCAAGGGATTCATGAAATGGAATCCTTCTCTGAAAAGCCCAAGAAATTTAACCTCCATCAAAGAACCTAACAAGGTAAGTAATGTAATAATAATCACAGATGCAAGATTCCTTAATAGAATTAGGGATTTTGTTCCTTTAATGTTCTACCTCAATTCCTTTAATCTTGAATCAATTAGAATCAGATCACAATAATCAATCAAAAAACAGAGAAGGAAAGTGTACACAAATGCGATTGAGACTTACCAATTCCTTGGATAGTAATGAATTATTCTCTTCTGAAATCCTTCAAATGTGTTTGTTCTGTAGTCCAATGGTAGAAAGGAGACGTACATAATCAGCTCTCCGACCACGCCATTAGGCTCGAGCCAGCATCAGAACGTAGACGAGAGTTTCTTCGCCAACATATCTAGGTCATTTTCCAGAAGCAATAGCCGGAGAAGCAAGACGCCGACGCCAAGTCCGCGGTCATTATCGAGAAATACGAGCCGTCGGAGCACAACGCCGACGCCAAGTCCGCGGTCATTGTCGAGAAATGCGAGTCGTCGGAGTACAACGCCGACCTCATTATCGAGAGATGAAAAACGACGGAGCAATTCAGATTCGGAATTTCTAAAGGAACCGATATCGAGAATTTTCAGTAGAAGAACAGACGTACAGGAATCAAACGAAGGACCAATTTCTTCGGAGGCTAACTCTACGGCGAATATTGGATCGCTTTCGAGAAATACGAGCAGAAGAAGTCCTAGAAGTACTCCGATCATATATTCACAGTCGACGGCGCTAAAGAAACCGCCTCCGATTGAGAAGAAATTGGAATGCACGTTGGAAGAATTGTGCGAAGGATGCGTGAAGAAGATTATGATCACAAGAGACGCCATCGTTAACGGGTTAGCTACTATTCTTCACTTTCAAATTTTTTAATTTATTATAATTTTTTTTTTTGGGACAATCGCATATATAATAAAAAAATTATAAATGGAACATATCAAAGTTTATCAGATCATTATTCCTAAAAATGCTATAATTTTTTTTTAAAGATACCTGGATTTAATTTGATTTAATGTGAAAGATTTTGCATTTTTCCTTGTAACTTTTTTCATTTGGTGTTTATTTACCGAGCATTCTTCTTTGTTTTCAAATCTATAAAATATAGTTTAAAATTTAGATTTTATTTCATAAACTAATTTCATTGAAATTAGTCTTTATACTTTGAAATTTATAGAATAAAGGAATTTTCATTAGGTAAAATTCAAAACAATTTATGACTTACATGTTTGGTTGAAAAGGTTAAAATCACTTTTGTGATTTTCAAATTAGAATGAGAATGACAAACAAAATTATCGTAGACAAAGAGGTGTTACTGATATTTACACATTACAATGACGCACAGGATAATTGTACAAGAAGAGGAGTTATTGAAAATAGAAATAAAGCCCGGATGGAAAAAAGGAACAAAGATCACATTTGAAGGAAAAGGAGATGAGAAACCAGGTTACCTCCCAGCCGACATAACATTTTTGATCGACGAAAGAAGGCATCCGCTGTTCAGTCGAGATGGCGACGACTTAGACTTAGGAGTTGAGATTCCTTTAGTGAATGCACTAACTGGCTGTTCAATCACAGTACCTTTATTAGGAGGTGAAAAAATGAGTCTCTCATTTGATAACATCATATATCCCGGCTTTCAAAAGGTTATTAAGGGCCAAGGAATGCCAAACCCAAGACAACAAGGAATCAGAGGTGATCTTCGCATTGAATTCCTTGTTAAATTTCCCTCTGAGTTGAGTGAAGAACAAAGGGCTGAAGCTGCTACCATCTTGCAAGATTGTTCTTGATCTTTCCCTTCAAACCGATACCCAATCTGCCTCCATGTTTTCGAGAGAGAGTTCGAGAAGAGCAATGGTAAGGTCATTCTATGATCAAGAAATTCGTTTCTGGATTATAATGACACAAGAAAACAGATTGGATGAATGACGAAAATGAAGCAATCACAGCAAAGCTCTACTGCAATTGAAGTTTTTGGTCTGTTTGGGAGTGATTCACTCAAAAAAAACATGTTTTTAATTACAAAAATCCAATTTTGAAAATATGAAAAATGTGTTTAGAAATATAAAATTAAACGTGAAATAATTTGAGTGATTAATGGTATGTGTTTTTTTTAGTGATTTTAAAAATGACAAAAGTAATTTTAACTATTTTAAAAGCACTCCCAAATATGGATTAAGAAACCAAAATTGAGAAAATTGAATGCAAGAATACCCAAAGGATTTTAGGCTTTTGTGAAATGTATTGGGAAGTAAATTTCATCAAGATGAACAAGAATTGTGCATGAACATAACACTTCAATTTTTCAGTGCAATAAATGGTGAATGCAAAGGAGAGTGTCTTTGTTTCCAATATTAACAGATATAAAGAGGACTACAATGATGGAACTGTTTTACTTGAGAAATAGAGTAGTGTCCCTCTTCACGTAACTTTGGATCCACAAATACAAGTGGACTATCAAGAAATTACATTGCTTTATACATCTATAGATTATAGTGACAATTATATGGTTGAAACATGCTTGAACATGGAATGATACCTTTTGTATTCTATTGTGTATTTTTACGTTAGCTAATACGTTTACATGAAGTTATTCTTAGTATAAATTTTGTCGTGTATTTTTCTATCATCTCATAAGTCTATATATAAGTCAGAGATGTATGAATATTGTAGATACCCTATTTTGTCCGATTTATCTTTTATTTTTCATATATTTTTGTTTACTTTAGTCTTCTACTTTTCTCATTGTTTACCATGGCTAAAACCTCGTAAAAATGGAAATAAATCTTGAATTAATTTTGAAGTTTATTTTTGAAATAAATCAATATTTTTAATTAACAAATATTAATTTTTTCAAAGATATCCTAATTTTTCTATTTCTCTCTCTGCTCTCCCATATTGCACGCCTTATTTCCCCCTCTCGCCTATTTTCTCTCAATCTTCTCATTTTTCGCTCACACCCTATTCTCTTCACATTCTCACGTTCTCCTTCCCACAATATTCTTCTCTCTCACGTTTTCCTCTACCTTCTTCATCTTCTCTCACTCAAATTTCTCCCATAATTCTATCCATTTATCTCTCTCAAAATTCTCAGCTTTTTCTCCGAATCTCCTTTACCATTTTGCATCTTTTAGAGAGGGGAATGAATAAAAAAAATTTATTTTTAGAGTTTTTTTTCCTTGTTTCTCCTTCTTAGAGATGTCCAATTTCTTCATGGGTCGCCCCGAATGGGGTGGGGAATGGGAGAGGGAGTGGGGGAGAAAAATTTCCCTTGAGCTAATTCCCCATCCGAGGGAGTGGGGGAGAAAAATTTCCCTTGAGCTAATTCCCCATCCGAGGGAGTGGGGGAGGGAGAAAAATTTCCCTTGATCTAATTCCCCATCCTCGCCCCCGCCCCCGCCCCCGGCCTCTCCCCATTTCCCATCCCCGCCCGGATTAGTTTTTATATTTAATGTTATGTTATTATTATTATTATATAAATATTATATTTAAATTTCAAATTTGATTATTTATTGGGAAATATAATGAATATGTTTAAATTTAGATTATATATATCAATAATTTGATTTATATTTATTTCTTTCTACTAAAAAATTAATTAGCTTTTTTAGGTCAAAATTTGAGTATTTTATCTTTAAATTCAAATTGTCATATAAAACTAACTATAATAAACAATTTAGTGATAAAGTTAATTATTTAATTAAATTTGCTCACATTAATGATTTAAATTAATTGACTTTTTACAAAAAAAAATTAATGGAAAAAAATTTCCTACCGGAACCAATTTCTCGTGGGAATCCCCGCCCCGATCCCGTGAAGTTCCCTGATCCCCGTGGGGAATTTCACGATGGGGAATGAAATGGGGAATGGGAATAGCATCCACAATCCTACCCCACCCCGTGGACATCTCTACTCCTCTCTTTTCAAATTTAACAATAATTAAGAAGATGGGTAGAAAGAACACCAGTATGCTGCTACTTTGCCTCCCAAATAGGTGATTTGCGGTCTTCAAGCCATGGTAAGCTTTGACGTCTCGACTTTTACTATGAGCATTTAGTTTTCTTCTTTCCATGCAAATTGTCAAACCGAGTCTCGAGAATCAATATTAAATATGCAAAATTAATTTTATCTTGTGTCATGGAAGGAGAGAACAAGTATAGATTAAAGTCCGAATGAGATTTTGTTGTTAGTTAGTTAGTTTGTGAGATTCTTTTGATTATTTAATAAATTTGATTGCTTTGATTTGATTTTGATCCCACTAATTAGCTAATTATTTTTTTTTCCCTCATCTTTCAAATTAAATATATAATAAATTGATAGAGATTATTTTCCACATCCGACATTCTACAAAATAGTGGAATTTTGAGCTTGACTCCACTATCTCTATCTTCATGGATTCTTTCTTCTCGTCTAAGGTGCATATTATTTCTTCTTCTTCCTCTCACGTTTCCTCTTCCTCCAATTTATCTTTCTTATTCAACTAAGTCAAATACTCCCTCATATCCTTGTAAGACTCTTTGTTGTTGTGCCCTTCTTTCTTGCCTATCTTCCCTAATCCTTTCCATTATGTTTTGAATGGCTTGAAGAATAGCCATATCAGTATCTTGTACTTGTGGTACTCCTTCACCCTGTGACGTTTTAAAGTAAGATGTAAAGGTTGGCTTATATTTTTGGTGCAATCTCACTAAAAGTTGGATAACGACCAACTCAAGATGATCAACTCTCACAAACTAAGACTAAAGTAACTAAAATTAGGCTAAAAAAAATGTAGTAATTTGGTTTTTCAAATGAAAGACAAGAAACTTTCATGTGCCTTGGATCTTGGATTTCTTTTTTTTTATTTTTTATTTCTTTGCTATTGTTTTTTTTTTTTTTTCTTACTGACCTTTTTTTTTTCTTTATGATCCAAGAACCGATTTGAAGAAGTTTTCAAGAAAAGTTGTAGTAAGTCTTGTAGTACAAGATGTAAGCAATTGCTTTGGAGAAAAAAAATTGAAATAAAGTAAAGATAACACCACTAAAGTCGGCTAAGAACTATGAACAAATGCTCTGATACCAAATGATAAGCCCTCGCGATGCTTGTTGGATGCAAAGCTAGAGGTTCTTTTAGGATCCTTTCAAACACTCACAAAGAAAGCTAACTTAGATCGAACTTAGAATCTATGATGGTCACTCATAGATCCTAAGACCACTCACTCCATAATTAGCTTGATCAAGACTAATCCAATGAATTGATTTAAACATCAAATCTAAAGCAAGATTTGAAAGAAAAAGATAACATCGTTGAATAATCACAAGCTTTTTTTACTATGGATAATCTGAGTTTTGAAGAGCATTAGAAGCCATTTTATAGGCCAAATAGTCGTAGATAGACCAAGAAACTCAAAAGTCATTCAAATACAATTAATTGCAAATTGTAAAAAATAATATTTAGAAACTTGAAACTTAATTGCATACTAAATTATAACTCAAAATGCATAACTAGAAATGTAGAAAGTCTTCAAATTGCCTTAAATATATCCTCTAGAAGGCGGTAAAGTAGATGTGCACGTTTGACAAGGTTTGACATCACATTTTCCCATGAAGTGCACACACGACAACATTTTCTTCACAAAATCTGCACATTTTTTTTTACCATCGTGTCATCTTCCAAACTATAGGACTTTTCTCGTCATCTTCACGCCATTCTCTTTTTGACTCATTAAACTAACATTATATAAAACTTTGGTCTCAAAATTATTTGTCGATTATTGTGAATTTGCTAGTTTTTTTAAGATGTGGTGTGAATGCCTATTGAATCTTCTTTGCCTTGCTTCTTGTAATTGGTCCTTTAGGTACATGCAATGGTTCAGTGGTTGAATTCACATCATATCTAATATAGATAATTTGTTTTGAATCAGCATCGTCTAAATCATGAATAGCATGGTTATTTTTTTGCTTGGCGTCGATAAATTAATCGGGAAAAACTATGCAACATGGAAAAATACGATTAACACCGTCTTAGTCATTGACGACCTCAAATTCGTCCTAACGGAGGAATGTCCTCCAGTTCCTGGACCTGTTGCTTCATGAAACGTTTGTGAAGCATATGACAGATAGACTATGGCCAATGATAAAGCTAGGGTCTATGTTTTGGCAAGCTTGATTGAAGTCTTGGCCAAAAAGCATGAGTGCATGATCACTACACGCGAGATCATGGAGTCATTGTGTGGGATGTTCGGCCAACCGACTACACATCTCAAGCATGATGCTCTAAAGCACATCTTCAATGCCCAAATAAACGAGGGATTTCTATTAGGGAACATGTCCTTAACATGATGGTCCACTTCAATGTGGCTGAGGTGAACGGGGCTATCATAGATGAGTCCAGCAAGGTAAGCTTTATTCTGAAAACTAAGAGTTACCTTCAATTCCACAGCAATGTTGTCATGAACAAGATGAATATAATCTTACCACCCTTCTCAACGAACTCCAGACTTATGAGTCCTTGATGAAAGTCAAAGGACAACACGAGGAGCCAAATGTTGTCAGCTCCTCGAAAAATTTTCACTGAGGTCCTACCTCTGGGACTAAATCTGGACCTTCTTCCACTGGCTTTAAGACATGGAAGAAGAATAAAGTTGGTAAGGGGAAGAATAAAGTTATCCCACCTATTGCTGCTCCAAAAGGAAAAAGGTCAAGATTGCTAAGGGAACCTATTTTAGTTGCAACTAGGATGGGCACTGAAAACGTAACTGTTCAAAGTACTTGGCCTAAAAGAAGAAGAAAAAAGAAGGTAAATATGATTTACTTGTTTTAGAAACTTTTTTAGTGGAAAATGATACTAATGCCTGGATACTTTATTCAGGAGCCACTAACCAGGTTTGCACTTCTTTATAAGAAACTAGTTCCTAGAAGCAGCTAGAGGTTGGAGAGATGACTCTACGAGTTGGAACAGGGGAGGTTGTCTCGGAGATTGCAATTGGGAGCTTAAAGTTATTTTTCAATGCAAAGTTTATATTGTTAGCCAAGGTTTACTATCTTCCGAATTTTAACAGAAACTTGATTTCAATTTCAGGTTTGTTAAGACATTCTTATAACATTTCTTTTATTTGTGATAAAATGTTTGTCTCGAAAAATGGTGTTGATATCTTTTTTGCAACAAATGAAAGTAACTTATATATACTAAGGCCATTAGTATCTAAAATGCTCTAAAATTTTGAAATGTTCAACACTCTGACCACATAAAATAAAAGAAGGCAAATGAAAATGCTCATCATTGGCATCTAAGACTAGGTCATATTAATCTCAATAGGATTGAGAGGTTGGTTAAGAATGGACTATTAAACAAGTTAGAAGAAAATTCTTTACCAATATGTGATTATTATCTAGAAGGAAAAATGACAAACCGATCTTTTTCTGAAAAATGTTATAGAGCCAAAGAACCCTTGGAACTTATCCATTCAGACCTTTGTGGTTCGATGAGCATTAAAGCAAAAGAAGGGGCTCGAATACTTCATCACTTTTACTGACGATTATTCTAGATATGGGTATGTTTACCTGTTGCAATGTAAGTCTGATACACTTAAGAAGTTCAAGGAGTATAAGGTTGAAGTTGAGAATTTATTAGATAAGAAGATAAAAACACTTCGATCAAATCGAGGTGGAGAGTACATGGATATAGGATTCTAGAACTATATGATAGAATATGGAATCAAATCTCAACTCTCAGCACGTACTAAAGAAACTCTAATTACAGAGGACCTTTGAGCAGAAGCGGATCGTCCAAACTCAATTTTGAATGAACACATGCGTTTACAGTGATACAGAACAAATTATGCATTATATCATAAATTATAGCATGCTTCGAAGTAAAAATACAAAGGATTAAGAGACTGTACCTTTGAAGAACCCTTATTCAAGTATAATCCCTCGATTATTAACCAATGCGTCGAACAACACGAACAAAGCGAACTCGATCTCCCTCGAACAAGTAGCAACTCAATCCTCGAACAAATCGAGCACTACCACAAGATTACCTTCATATACTCGATGTGAGAATCCAGAAGTGGTAAGCTCTGGCTTATTTTGGTTTGAGGGAAAGTTTGGAGTGAAGGAGGAAGACGATCGAGTTAACGATAGAACTATCGTGTAGAAGATGAAGTCTATCGCATAGACTAGCTACTCGATCGTTTAGTCTATGAAGCTATCGTGTAGTAACTCAATTTCTAAACATGTCTGTTTGTCACTTATAATTTGGTGAGAGTGACCAGATTACCGACTTAACAAGCTTACCTTTTTGGGGATTCGTCTGATTGGAGAGCTAGGAACTCAGCTACATAAGACAAAATTCACTCCTTCCCCGAAGTAGGGATAAGTAGATAAATTACTCCCTTAAGAGTTGACTCCGGGTCTTGAACATAGTGGCCACACCCTCTCTTTGGAAGAGAGGACCCAGTCATAGTAGGACTATAACTTGTTGTTCATTAGAGGAATTAGTGGTACTTAAGGATTAGATGTAACTACAAGGGAAAAATGGTATATTGGCCCAGCTGTACTTACAAGCGATTTGTGAATGGACATCGCACTGTTGATTGGTCATATGGACATAGAAATATATCTGTAGTGAGAAGAGTGCAGATGTCGATCTTTAGTGGAGTGACCAATAGTTAACGGATGGTAGATCTCGTAACTAAAGAGTTTAGTCAGTTATTCATATACCGTTGGAGCTTCAAGCTACAGGTTCATAAGGTCCCCTTGGTAGCTTAATGGGTTCAAATTGAGAATTAAATTTTGGGATGATTTGAAGTGCTCAAATTAATGAGAGGAAATTCAATTATATGTGATATAATTGATACGATGTATTAGATACATTAATTGAAAGAATTAATACAAATATGTTTTATATTAAATACAATAAAATAGAAAAAGAACTATGGTTTATATGTTTCATATGATGAAATATTAAAACTACAGGTTATAAATATAATAAGTTGGTTATTATATTTATTTATAACATATTAATTTTATGATAATTAATTATTATTTTTCTCTAATAACCGAATTGAGTGAGAGGTTATTGGAAGTTTTATGATAACCGTGAGATAAAAGGAAAATTATTTTCCAAAAATTAGAAGTTGATTCATTTGAAAAATCTCACGAAAAAGTTTATCAAGTAAAAGTGTTATTACTAAGTGATAGCGTTGAGAGTATACACGATCGAGCTACGAGTTGATTATACGATAGTTACTCACTGATCATTGCTACATGATCGAGTAGCAACGTCTATACGATAGGCTTCCATTTTCTAAACGATCGAGTACATCATCTATACGATAGACGGTCTTCATCTCTCACTTACTTGATCGTCTATCTCTTGTTTTACTCAATTCAAGATCATACAGAGCCCACAACTCCTAGATTCTCACACCAAGAATACCAAGGTAACCATTGTGGTTGTGTTCCTGTTTGGTTCGTGGATCGATTGGACTCGATTGGGTTCGAGGTGCATCTAATTGTTCATGCTGTTCGCTGTTCCGTTCGTTGCGTTTGAGTGCATCATTGGACGCATTGGAAATCGATCGAGGGATACTTGAAGAAGAGTTCTTCAAAGGTACGCATATTCTATCCTTTGTATCTTCTTGTAGCATGTTGTAATTTCGATTTATGCATAATTTATTCGTTTCCATTTAACTTGTAATTGTTGTGTTCATTCTGAATGGGATTTGGAACGATCCACTTCCGTTGCTCATGGAGATCTCTATTTAGATTTCCTTCAATTGGTATCAGAGCCATGTTGTTCTGATTTCCAAATTCCATTATTGTATTGAACTTGTTTTACAGTAGTGGTGGGTTTTAAGTTTTCTACAATGAGTTTACAAGTTAAATGTGTTTGTGCATGTGCTGATGGATTTTTATGGGATAATTGCTTCTATTTAAAGCTTTCTTTAATTTTACAGAGTGTTAATTTGTAAGAGCCTCTGCATTTTTGGGCATAGTTAACAAGCAATCGAGTTTGTATTCAAAGTGTTTGAAGTTTTTTGAGTCGTTCGTGATGAAGTTTTGAATCATGGAGATGTTGTTCTCATTGAAAAAGAAGACCAAAGGTTGGTCACATCCTGTAGCCAAAGCTAAACGATTGTTAAGATTTGGCTAAATGATCGTGTAGAAAAGTTCCGCCCAATCATGTAGTATTTACTAAACGATCGTATAGCTAATGCTAAACGATTGAGTAAAGAGTTTACTCTATAGTGTAGCGTTGGCTGCTCGATTATATGGATGCTTGAGGTAAACAATTGCATAGAGTATTTGATGCTCGTTGTTTAATAGGCGGGCGCACTAAACGATCGTGTAGTCCAGCATGCTTCATCGCATAGTCTCTGACTACACGATCACCCGATATACGTACTTTACACTTGCTCAATGATTATTTAGATGAGCATGCTTCACCGTATAGTTTTTGTCTACTTGATCGTTTAAGGCATGCATTGCACGATGTGTGCTGCACGATCGCGTGACCTTCATACTTCATCACATAGTCAAAGGTACCTGATGCATTCTTTTATGATATGGAAATGTGGATGAAATGTGATGGTGAAATTGCATTGATCACTCAAGTTTCCTCAGCGGAATCTAAGTGTAAACTCCACTGAGTTTCCTAGTAAATCCAGGGTCGAACTCAGGGACTTGCGTTGGTAAATTTTAGAAAACTTTGTGGTAACCAAATAAATAAATAGTTTTTGAGGTTGTTGTTTGCAGTAATAAAAAATAAATAAATGCGGCAGAGTTTGAAAAGAGTTGAATAAACGGGAAATGCGATGAGTATGCATTGAACGAGTTGAGAAAAGTTTCGGCTAACACTTTCTAAGATGCGTTCATGCTATGCGATCATTCAACATGCATACAACAGTAAACCACCTCTCGGTGTGAATGTCACGGATTCTAAGGCTAGAACGCATGCGATATATGCGATCAGTCTCTAGGACCTACACATAAGCCTCTATTCTTATTTATGCAATGACAAAATGACACATACACAAATAAGGCGACCACATAATATCATTCCCATCTCTAGGATGCATGCGATGCAGGTTAACAAACAGAGCTTATCTCTAGTCCTTATCTCTTGTTTATGCAGTTCTAATCTTGCTCTCTCGAGTCCAGATTCTACCCTAGCTCTCTCGAGTCATCAGGTTCTTTCTTTAGACTCTCTCTCTCGAGTAGCTCTAAAGGGGTGTTGGGCACAACATAAAGCAAGACAATCGTAAGGAATGAACTTCCTAGGTCATGTTAGCTTAGTTCTTCTCAACCCATTCGACTAGTTTAGCTACCCATGCGTGCTAAGAGAGTAAACAGATGTAGAATAAGAACTTCCATTGGATAAATATAAAGATGAAGTACAAAATAAAAATGCAATTATAGAATAAAGAGCCTGGTAGCAATCTCTTGCTGCTCAGGCTTTTACACTGTTTTCTACTCGTGTTCAAAAGATAATCTCGCTCTCGCGAGAGTCAGCCCGCTCTCTGCTTCTACACCTTAAGGTTCTCTCTCGAGTTGCCCTGAGCGATCTCCAACGTCTTTTCTCTTCTCTTGCTCTGCTTTAAAATAAAAAGGAAAACTATGGACAAAGACGAGCTAAGCTCTCAGATTCGTGAAATGGTGAACTAGTTAACCCCTTTTCTGAAGGATGCCTCTGGTATTTATAGAGCTGCGGGGTGAAGGCAGCTTCTCTCTTATGATTACTCAGATGGGATGGCTTTAATTTCCTGACCGATGCACCAAATATTTGTCACCGAAAAGCTAAATGTACTTGTTATCGTTAGCGGTTGTCAGCTTAATTCGGATTCGATCGTCATCAACTTTCTGTCCCATCGTGATTAATTATGCCTTTCACCCAGATGCGCCCACCATGTTGCGCCGACCAAGTTGCAGTAATCCTTCTTGAGCAAATTTTTGCGAACACAATCACCGCAAAGCCTTGCAGTAATGCTGCGCTCGACCAATGATTTCCTATGATCGCAATTTCCGCCTTGCGTCAAAGCATATTCTGCATAAAAATACAAAAATCAACTGTTCCTATGCGATGAACGCATGCGGCCGCAATATAATAAACTTAATGCTTTTTGGACGCAATCTAACACATTTTATCAATGCAAGCCAGCATTGTTTAAGAACTTAGCACTATGATAACGTGCATTTCTGCCCGTTATCAGTACCCGATTGTTGCTAAATGATCGTTTATGCCCATATAGCATTGCTAGACGATCACAAGGAGCTGTTACATGATCGAGGAGACACGGGCTTCGCCCGAATGGTTCAAGACCCGGTTCGCCTGTTTGAACCAGTGGACTCAATACTCTTTGTAATAGTTAGCTTTATTCTTGAGAATTTGAGGCTAATTATCCTTGTTCATCAACTTTTATTTAATGTACATGAGACGTATGTTTGTTTATATGCTATAGTGTATGATATATAGATTTAAAACCCACCTTAGGTTATGCATTTTATTCATGCATCATATATTATAAGTGTTATAATATAGTAAATGGCATGATGAAATTACGAGAAAGCATACTCATGCATCATATAATATGAGAGTTATATTTATGCATGCATTAAGCATATTCATGCATCATCTTTATATTATAAGAGTTATAGTATAAGGGTGTATGAGAGCATGTATGTTTGGTTCATTGCTTTGTTATATAAGTGTTATATACCAGTAGTAATGAATGAACAATGCATGGAGCATGCCACTTAGGCTTATTTATAAGAGTTATGAATACCTTGTATGTGTTGCTTTGTAGTGTAGTTGGTTTTAGTTGTTTCCTTTTATAAGTGTTATAATGGAAATTAGAAATAAAATCAATAAAAAAGAGTTGCATGCGAACTTAGGTGAACTCATGTTTTAAAAGGGTTTTAAAATTTGATTGAGATAGACCTAAGTTCATCGTTCTAATGAGATTAGATACCTAAGTTTAATCTTTTAAATCGGTTTAATAAGATTAAATTTGTATTAAAGCTATCTATAAAGGACTTTTTATCTAAGGCTGGTTCTGGCTAGGCCTGGGGTATTTAAGCTGACGGAAATGGAACACCCCTATCTAGAAACCTACCTGGAAAGGTGAATTAGATAGATTTACTGCAAGCATGCAACAGTTGATCAAAGACTTCGTGAAAGAGTTTAATGAATGATGATCAAAAGTTGTTCAACTTTCCAAAGTAAGAGTTACTTTTGGGCAAACCTAAAAAGTCACGTAGTTAAAATCATTAGCCATGTTTTTTCTAAGTAAACAAAACCCTAGGTTTAAAATACTCAGTGGGAGGAAAAGATAAATATGATATGTCAATTCCACTCACGTTTCTCCTTGAATGTTCACACTGTGAGATTCATGCTTGGCTTTCTGGTGCCCTGGGAGCATCCCCTTTTAGATGGTGTTTGCATGAGTCAATATCAAAGTGGACGAAGAAAGTATTTATAGTAAGTGGGTGAAGGATGTGTGTCAACATGTCCTGCGGTCTCCTTTATTGGTTTGCACCGTGAGATCTTCTTTCACGGCCTCGTGGCGCCCTGGAAGCGTCCCCCTTCGGATGGTTTGTGCGGTTGGTCAATATGAAGGTGAACTTCAGAAATGGATAGGGTCGCTTTAGTAAAAACAATTTATTAAATATGGGGTAACTAATTAATTAATCAAATTAGATTAAATTTTATTAAATTAAAATAAATAAAAACAATTCCCTTGCATTTGTGAGTAAGGAGAGGAAGTTGGCAGAGAGTCTTTATCATGTTTTATTTTTTGAAAAACAAGAAGTTACCGTCTTCCCCCTCACAAAATCTCTATCAAAAAATTATCTCAAACTTTACAGAGAAATCTCTTTGCAAAATTCCAATTTCGCTTCCTCTTTCAACAAAGGTTCCCACATAACTTGATCCTTGCCAGAGATATAGTAGGGAAGTTTTGACAGTGGTGTTCAATTTGTTCATCAAGGGGGATAACTTGTTGAGAAATAGAAATTGAAGAAAGGTCTTCAAAGATAATCATCTTTTCCCTCTATATTCCTTCTACAGTAGAAAAAGCATGCTTAATCATTGTTTTTCCTTCTCTGTATTTTTTTGTAAATTCTAAATCATAATTAACAACAAGGCGATCAATAGCTTCCATTTAGGATTCGATCCCTTCAACATGTAATGAGAAAAGGATAAGCCTACTAGGCTTAGTAGAAGCCCTAAAAAATGGGAGAATTTTTATATGCCTTGACATAAATCTCCCTTGTCATCTAGCTTGAGACATTAAACCTAGTGCTTCTTGGGAGGCAACCCAAGTTTTACTTACTTATTATTATTTCAACCATTTCCTTTCTTTTATTTTTTTAAGTTGGCTTCCATGACATTACTAATATGTATCCAATTTCTCTTACAGGAGCCCGATAGCAACACAAAGTACTTATTCCGCCAGATTGTTTGGTGGATTCCGCATGCTCCCATGCTTTTATCACCTTCTTTGAGTGATTGTTTATCTCTTTTTCCTGCATTGGGGACAATGCATCATTCTAAGTTTGGGGTGGGAAGCGTACTATATACTTCTGTGTTTGAGTTGTTTTTATCCTACTATGCATGTTAATTAGAAAATTATGGATGTTATGTATGCTAATTTAATGATCTGAAATCTGGAGTAATTTTTTTTTTCAATTTTTTGAGTAGATATAATGTTGATTAGGCTATATGAATGTTTTTTTTATAATGATTGTCTATGATGTACTTTGAATATGCATTTTAGATGATCTAATGCACAAAAAGGATAGCATACTTTTGAGTTATGATCTATTTAAGTCTCTATTGGAATATCCCATATTTTGAGCACATAATCACTTTAATTAAGAACCTGTAATTGAATGATGAGTTAATTTCAATCCATTTGGTTGACACCTCGAAAGACCCCACCCTATAGAGAGTTATGTTACATGATAGTTCGTAATGTAATACTAAGGGGAAGGAAAATAGTTGTATTTGTTTGCTACAAAAATTATGCAGAAAAGAAATAGTGGAATAAAAGAATATCATTAAAAGGAGTTGAAGAAAATATAAATTTGTAATGTGTATGCATGGATAGGGGTAAAAAGAGTTGTCTTTGTTGTGACTAATTATGACACCCATGAAAATTCTGGGTATGAGTTCAAGTGGAATGACAAAATATCATTAAAAAAAGGAGTTGAAGAAAATATAAACTTGTAATGTGTATGCATGGATAGGGGTAAAAGAGTTGTCTTTGCTGTGATCAATTATAACATCCATGAAAATTCTAGGTATGAGTTCGTACAGTAAATGTGTGAAAATTAGTACTCCTAGGTAAAAGAATGCAAGTTTAGGGATCTCTATAGTGAGTTATTTTAAGCACCTTGGTTGATATGTACTTTCTTGAATGTTTTGATGCTTGATGATTTGTGCATGATACTAGAGTAGGGAAAAACTAAAGAAACACAATTAAGTCTAAAGTCGGTTTCATAGTTTTAAACTGAATGTGACTTGTATACAACCACATAGGGATAAAAAGATTTGGCCTTAAAATCTCATAATAAAATATGTGCTCGAATGTTTCTACTTATGGATCAAACATGTTATTCTTACTATTGAGGCTTGAATCATTTGCATATTTATTTGGAACTTGCCTATGGTCTTATTCTACTTTTGCTCAAGACTAACAAAATTCTAAGTTTCGAGTGGTGAAAAGCACCTAAAATGTGCTTTTATTTAGATAGGATTTTACTTGTTTTTATTAGATTTAATGTTGTTTGTTAGTAATTTTCAAGATTTGAGCAAAAGAATAATATTTTGAACTAAAACAAGGGAAAACAGTCCAATTATGCATAAACTAGATAAACCATGACTAAATGATCAAAGGAGGGAAGAAAAGAGGATAAAAACCAAGGTGTGTCCAAAAACATAGCAGCACCACTACCTCGATGCTTTTTCAAGAAGCACAAGAGTAGTGCTGTTGTGTAGCACCTAGGGTAGCGCTCAGGTGTTAGGTCAGCGTTGTGCTGTGATAGACAACCAAAGGTGTAATGAATGCGGCACCGTGGTCCTATCCTATAGCGTCGCGACGCCAGACAATTAATTAAGGAAAAAACTTTGTAATTTTAGGAAAATATTTCCTATTTAAATTAGGGTTTCTGGCCAATCACTATGCTGAGTTGTGGAGTGTTTGAGGCCTAGAGATAGGGGTTTAAGCAGAATATGGAGTCGTCATGATGTCAGAGTGATCGAGGATTGTTCGTAGGCCAAATCCATCCCATAGATGCGATTGGAAGCCTACTAACTCTTCTTTCTGTTTTACAATGTTGATTTTTTTTAATGTATATTGGTATTCTTGATGTAGTTTTATCTATGTAAGCCATGTTAGGCTAAACTTCTCATAGTTTTAGGGCTAGATAAATTCTTAGGTTTAATTATTGAACACTTTACTTCTTGAATGACCGTTGGCATTTATGCGTTTTAGTATGATTGTTCTCAATGCTTTTGAATATTTGATCAACGTTTAAATGATTTCATGATTTAATTCTTGTTTTCGTCTATAGGCTTTAGATTAGATCATGCATGTTAGACTGTCGTTTGAAAACAAAGAGAGTAGTCAGATAACGATAGAGATTGTAGATGAAAAGCCTTAATGATTTGCTTAATTATCTTGTTTCAAGGGATTAGTAATTGTGAAAGAAAAGATTATTTTCAAAAGATTCAATCCGGATAAAAGATTTCTAAATCTAGATGTTGTAATTTTACTTCAAGAGTCAAAGAAAATATGTTTTAGCCTTTAATGAATCCATTCCCTAAAACGTCTCTTTGTTGATAATCTTCATATTCAATCACTTTTATTGCTTTCTTATATTAGTTTAATTTGTTTCTATCAAAGTCGGTCCCTTAAATAAAATTGAAAAAATATTTGCAATGAGTTTGCGTACGATCGAACCAAGAAATAAGTCACTCTTACTTTATAACGTTGTTTAATGGTTAAGACTGACTATTTTGCTTAGATGACATAGGTAACTCAATCTTAATTCTGAGCTAACTATGATCTCCTATTTATTCGAGATTATCCTTAGATTTGTATAGGTGATGGTTGGCTCAACAGCGCTAACTCAATAAGCCTCCCATTTCAGGGGTAAGACCAGATAGATAGCTGAGGGGACATATGGTACAAGATGGAATCCACACCTACTCGATTTAGGGATAAGTGGAAGGTTGTTCTCTTAAATGCTGAATACAGATCTTGACTAAGGGACCCCACCCTCTCATTGGCCCGAGAGGGATCCGGTTTAGTGATTGGATCACAAACCAATTGTTCATTATAGGATCAGTGATACTTAAGAAGCAAGACATAATTTTGGGAGTAAAACAACATTTGACCCAACTGTTATTACGAACAACCTGTGAAGGGTCGACTTACTGATTATGCTTAAATCAAATGGGCACAAATATATCTACAATGAGGAGAGTGGAACTATCGAAGTTATAGTGACGTGACTCGATAGTTAACGAATATTGATTAATTTGGTCTAAAGAGTTTTAGCCAATTAATCTCAAATTGTTGGAGCTCATGTTCTCTAGGTCCATAAGGTCCATATACTAGCTTGTAAAACATGAACACCTTGAATTAGTAAATTGAGTGAATTTGTAATAATATCAATTTGAAGTGTTCAAATTTAATTTCAATTTGAAATGTTCAAATTGAATTTAGGGTTTGAATTTGAATAGTTCAAATTATTATATAATTATATTTGATATAATTAAATAACATTTAATTTCGGAGAGTTTAATATTTAAATATTGATTTAAATATTAATTACATGAATAAGATTCATATTTAAAATTAGGTGTGTGATTAATTTAATATTTGATATTAAATTACTATTTATTTAATCAAATTTGTTTAATTAATTTAAAATCAAAATTAGTTTTCATTTTTATTTCAATTTCAGAAATTAAAATATTAGTTTTGATTTTAATTAATTTTTAATTAATTAAAATTAAAGATTGAAAATGGAAATTAGAATTTTGTACTTAGTAGTGGATTTTTCCACTTTTTGGTGAAGTAAGGAGGTGTTTCTTCTAAATTAACACACCTTGCCCATTAATTCCATGCATTGAAAGTGACAATGTCTCTTGAGTGCCTGCATGAAAAGGAATGATAAAACTATTCAATTTGGAGATTGAATAAAAAAAGTTGCTGAAACTAGTTTTTGCAAAATGGTTTTTTCCCTCTCTTCAAACTCACATCAATTCCTTCACAAAATTCAACTCAATTGTGAGTTCCACCACTCAAATTCAAGGCTGAGAATAATAAAGAAGATCTCTTAGTGGTTCTCGACTTCAATTGGAGAAGATTGCATCTCAAATTCGTGTTTGAAGAGGATCTTCAAAGGTATGTGTTGAAACCTTCGTAATACCCTATGAACATGCATATTTTGATGTCAAAATTAAGGAATTAGAATGCTTAATGATTTCGTTTTCTTCCGCTGCATGTTTTTGTGTTCCAACAATAATTACCTCTTTATCCAGGTACCACTAAATCTCTAATGAACAATTTTTTCATGTCAAACCATAAACTAAGCCCTTTGAGGCCACTAAGAGGGTGGGACCCCATTGTTCAAGTCTTGGAGTTATACTTAAAGGAACTATTCATCTACTTTCCCTAACACAAGAAGGAGTGAATTCCATCTTGTGAAGTTATGTGTAACACCCCGCACATTTTTTAGTAATAATGTAATTTCAGTAACTTTATTATTTGGAATTTCAGTAATTGTTATTAGTTTGAGGGAATTTTTGGAATTTTGGACTTCAAGAATAAGTGCGGGAATTTAATTGTTGGTGTGAAATTATTCAATTTGAAAATTAATGGCAGGAATTAATTTCCTTTTGAAACAGAAAGGAATTTAATAGTATAAAGTAGAATAAGGAAAGGAATTAAATATAACTATACTCATTTCCTTTTTTAGTTTATTATTATTATTATTTTAAAAACCCACTTTTGCCTTTCTTCCTCACGCATCCGCCAACACCCCCCCCTCAATTTCTTCTTCCTCCAGCCGAGACCCTAGCCGCTGCCCAGATCGGATGCTGAACATCAGCCGCCAGCCACGAATCCCAGCCGCTTGCCGATCACCTCCACAGCTCGCATCTCTCTCTCTCGGCAACCCTCGCCTAACAGTGCCATCCGTGAGCATCGGCGACCCAAACCGTGTGATCTCTCCCTTCTCAGTCACGTGTCCATGCCTCTCCTCACTGCTGATTTTTCACACTGGGGTTTCACACGCCTCCGCTCATACCGCGTCGGTCGTCGTCGACTCTCAGCCGTTCGCGGGTGCCAGATCTAAGGTCGTGGGTACGGTGTCTTTGCTAATCTGTCCTATCGTCTGGTGCCACTTCTTCGTTCAGTGTTGCCCAACTCCTACCGTCGTCGCGGTTGCTGTCACATCTCTTTTAGGTAAGATTCTTAGTTTTAGGTGTTTTCCTGGAAGTTTAGGTGTGGTTTGTTTTGGAACAATTTTGGTTAAAATCCGTTATGTTTGGACTTTTAGAAGCGATATTCAGATGATTTTGAGGACGTTGCTCATCGAGAAGAAGACTGGTTTTTCGTCAGGAATTGTTAAGTTTGGGTGAGTAGTTGGGTTGTTGGTCTTTTAGGTTAAGGGTACCTATAAGAAAATTAAGTTACTAATTTTGGACTAAAATCATGTTCAGATTGGCATTTTGGTATGAGTTCTAAAATCTGCTAAGAGGAAATTTTGGAATCGAAATCTTTCGAGTTTCGTTTGGGTAAGTTATGGTGACCGTCTGATTAAATTTGTATGTTGGGTCCTGATTCCAAAGACTGAAATTTAGTATTATGTCTTTATTAGGGGACTTAATTCAAGGTTTATTTTGTTGAAGAGCATTAGCTTGGATTAATATCTGAACTTGACTTTGGTATGTAATCTTACTACTGGAACTGCCCACGGGCCAGGCATTAGATGTATGCTAGCATGATAAATGAATGTATGGCAGAATGACAGCATGATAGATTGATAGTGTAACATGATCAAAGTATGTTCTGTTACGAGATCCGTATTATTTATTTATGCACATGGACACTTGAATGCTAGTATGAGATGGTATGTGCTTCCATGGTTATATTTGATCTGATGATGTTGAGGTATACATGTATGTTGTAGAACCATGATGTTGAGGTATATGTGTATGTCTGTCTCTTATACACATCTAGATGTGTATAAGAGACAGGTTTATATGTATGTCATAGATTCGTACAGTGATGATTATGATGTTGAGACTGTGCAAATGTCCTTACTGATTAGTTAGATGCCCATTAGATTTTGTGTTTCCTTCGAGATTCACCAGTTTGTGTTTCCTTCGGGATTCACCAGTTTGTGTTTCCTTCGAGATTCACCAGTTTGTGTTTCCTTCGGGATTCACCAGTTTGTGTTTCTTTGGGATTCACCAGTTTGTGTCTCCTTCAGGATTCACCAGAGGTAGTGGGCATACTTAACTACAGTAGGATAAGACTCAGTCTTCTTCTTGTTTCATGTGTATATGTGTCCCATGAGGACTAGAACAGTTTATATGTTTCACCAGAGGTAGGTATCTAGAGGACATATATGCCCAGCCTAACCCCAATAGTGGGGTTACTTACTGAGTATTTTATACTCATTCTTTCTCATGTTATTGTTTCAGGTAAGGGTAGAGATGAACCAGCGATGGACAAGCGAAATTCGTGATCGAGCCACTGAGACTAGTTTTTACGCTTCCGCATCATGAGATTTAGAGTTCTTTTCATGTTTCTCTTAATTTTTAGTTTTGATGTTTAAAACTTACTTTTTTCAGACTTATTTATTTTCCTTTATGATTTCTGGGTACCCTACTATTGTTTTAATATTTGAATTTAATGAAAGTCTTTTGAACTTACCTTATTTAATTAGCATTTATTTCGCCATAATAGAGTGTCGTTTTGAGTTCCATGCACACATATATTTAGTAACAGCCTAACTTAAGTCCTAGAGGGTCGGGTCGTTACATTATGTTCCCAACTCCCCCACTCGGCCAAGTCCTTAAGATGATAGGCTTATTGAGTTGGGACTCGGGCCACTCTCACCCATACAAATCAAAGGGCGAGCCTTCATAGGAAGGAGTTCATAAGTCACTCAGCATTAAGATTAAGTTACATATGATCATCCTGTGAAATATTAAGCTTTTCAATTAATGGAGTTATAGATAGAGATAAATTGTTTTGCAGTCCATTATTATACAAACTCATTCTATAAGATGCACCCACTCACATGACTCCACATGAATGATTTGGTTTACATTGTTTATCATGATTACAAAGTAGTTCGTACCGACAGTGTTACTAGGATAAGACACCCAACCTTATCCATCTACTATAAACCCTTTAGGTTATTATTTGAATAGATTCCACAGTATGTCAATTACATATCGTTCAAGTCTGTAAATAACCTTGGATTTTTGTTTATTGGGTTGAGTTATGCAACATGAAGATGTAAAATAAAATAAAAATAATTTTATTATTAATAAATTAAATTTATTTATGAACAAACCATGAGCTTAGGACATAAAACCCAACAATCTTCTACTTGACCTAAAGCTAGTGGGTTTGTATAATACAATGAACTAGAGCCTACAGTGTACCTAATTACATCTCCCACTTGTTATGGACAAGATGATGCATATCTCGTAGACCTAGACCCTCTAGATGACTCTTCAACACTTTCCCCATAAGAGCCTTTGTAAAAAGATCAGTAATGTTGTGCTCAGAAGCAATCTTCATGACAATCACGTCTTCTTATTGCACGATCTCTCTAATTAGGTGGTATTTCCTCTTTATGTGCTTTCCTTTCTTATGACTTCGAGGGTTTTATTAGTTTGCTACAACACCAATTGTGATGGAAAAAGTCATATTTGGAACAACTTCCAAATTAATTAAGAACTTCCTAAGCCAAATAACTTCTTTGATGGCTTCACAAGCAACTACATATTCAGCTTCCATGGTAGAGTCTACAAAGCATCTTTGTTTGATTCTGCGCCATATTATAGCTCCTCCATTTTAGAGTGAACACTGATCCTGATGTGGATTTCCTAGAATCCTTCTCGGTTTGAAAATCAAAGTCAGTGTCTCCCGTAAGGATCAAATCCTTAGCTCCATAAACAAACATATAGTTCCTTGTTTTCCTTAGATACTTGAGGATTATTTTTATCGCAGTCCAATGATCAAATCTTGGAGTCCTTATTGAAAATTCCTACTTCATAGCATATGTCAGGCCTTGTACACAACATGGCATACATAAAACTACTCATAACTGAAGAATAAGGAATCCATCTCATATCCTCAACTTCTTGAGGCACCATTCTTTTGGGTAACCTACAAATAGACATACTTTTGAATGAGATTCCAATTTCGTTGGGTTTGCATTTAGCACATATGTTGGGCATTCACAAATTTTGAAGTGACATAAACTACATTTACAACCTCTCCATAATTAAAAATGTGTTTTTAAAATACTCTTTGATGGAAAATTGTTCAAAATGTAAACATCAATTTCTACTACATATCTCCAAAAGGTGTCTGGTAGTTGAGCATAGCTCATCAAAGACCAAATCATGTGTAGCAGAGTTCTGTTTCTCCTTTCTAAGATACCATTTTGTTAAAAATACTAGGTGCTGTGAGTTATGATGTGATTCCATTTTCTATCATATAGTTTTGGAATCTTAAATCCATATACTCTCCACCTCGATTAGATTAAAGCGTTTTAATCATTTTACCTAACAAGTTCTCAACTTCAGTCTTATACTCTTTGAACTTTTCAAGAGCTTCAAACTTATGTTGCATTAGGTAAATATACCCATATCTAGAATAATCATATATAAAAGAGATGAAATATTTGTATCCTTCTCTTGCCTTTGAAGGAATCGAACTCCTTAGTGGAAGTGCATGAATGTGTTTGGCTTTGACATTTGTTTTGAAAAATATGAAAAAACAGAGAAGCAAACAAATACAAGATAAACATACAATAAACAACATGCTATTTATAGGGATGTGAAGACTTATCCTTAAAGACTTTCTTCTTGGTTTTTCTATCCACGAACCAAAACAACACGAACTCTTCCAAGAATAAGAACAGCGAACACAACCGTTGAATCTACCTTGTTATTCTCCGGCAAGGAATGGATTGTAGCATCCTTCTTTGTTTTAGAAAAGTAAAAGAGAAAATTCTGATGAATTCTGAGAGTGAAATTGAGAAATATTTTCACTTTGTGTTTCTATCTTTCTTTAACACTTACACAAAGAATGGGTTTGTTTCAAAAGAAATATTTGAGGAGAAGTTAACTCCCCTTACTGCAATAAAATTAAATTATACATTATGTTTGCATGCAACTCTTTATTATAGATTTTAATCCATCTCATTAGACATCATCTATTTTAATGAACCATTAAAACCTATAACATGCACTCTAATGACATTAGTCAAGTATAACTCTTATATTTACTAGGTAATGTTATGCTCAATCCAATTCCATTTTCATCATATAATATAACAATTATATTAACTATAATGAAAACGATCCACATGCTATCATATAATTGTTGGGGATGATGTTCTAAACTCTCGTGTCCTATAGTTTGTAAACACAGTTTTGAACAAATGCTTGTGATGTATAATATATGATATTTTCTTCACTTATTGTCTATGAGCATTGGATGTTTTTTGTTTTACCACAAACCAATAAACTAAAATCCCTGGTTGTCGTTTGTAACTTAAGCATGTATGTAGAGACATACAAGTGGATCATGTCTTAAGTGATAACCAATATGGTCTGTAGTATATGGATATAGAAGGGAAACCTTATCATGGTAATGCTACAGATGCAACCCGCTTTGTAGAATAGTTACAAGTGTTGTGACTTGCTATAGATGGTTTGATCCTGATCATTCATGTGGAGACATGCGAGCGGGGGCGTCCTATACAAAGGAGTTTGTATAAGACCGGATCACGAAGTGTTATAGTCTCGTTATATAACGTCATTCATGACAAAGACTTCAATTCACTAGGATGACCATAGGTAACATGACGTCAATCCTGAGTGAGTTGGGAACTCTTGTCTTTGAGGGCGGTCTTTTGATTTACATAGGTGTGAGTGGCCAAATTGCCGACTCAAACCTACCACTTTGGGAATTCGTCTGATTTGCGAGCTGGGAACTCAACTACACAAGATGGAATTCACTTCTTCCCCAAAGTAGGGGGTAAGTAGATAGATTGCTCCCTTACGGGCTGATTTCGAGGCTTGAACGATGTGGCGCCACACACCTTCTCATGGCCCGAGAGGTGTCCACACATAGTAGGACTATGTTGTATTGTTCATTAGAGGGATCAAGGGTACTTAAGAAGTTAGATGTAACTACAGGGGCAAAACAGTAAATTGGCCCAGTTGTACTTACGAGCATCTGTGAAGGGTTATCGTACTGTTGATTGATTATATCTGATGGACACAGAAATATATCTATGGTGGGAAGAGTGTAGCTGTCGGTCTTTAGTGGAATGCCTGGAAGTTAACGGATGGTAGATCTTGTGGCTAAAAAGTTTAGTCAGCTATTCATGTACCGTTGGAGCTTCGAGCCATAGTTCCATAAAGTCCCCTTGGTAGCTCAATAGATTCAAGTTGAGAATCAGTTTTTGGGTCAGTTTGAAGTGTTCAAATTGACAAGAGGGAGTTCGATTATATATGATATGATTGAATTGGTTAATTATAAATGATATGATTGACATTATGTATGAGATACATTATTTGGAGGAAAATGGATATAAATATGATTTATATCTAGTGGAGAAGAACACACTATGGTTTATATGTGATATTAAACTATAGGTTAATGAATATAATATGATTATATTTATTATTTTTAATTGGACAATTATAGGATAATTGTGCTGGCATTTTCTCCGTAACTGTGTGATAGTGGGAAGTTTCATTCAGTTTTTGTAACTAAAGAATAAAAATGAAAATCATTTTCATTTTGAAAGAGATCGGTCATTCGCTCACACTTGGTATATATAGCCTATCGCATAGCAAACCGAGAGACTACACGATAGCTCAAAGTTTCTACACGATCGTATACACGTGCGCCTCTTTCTAAACGATCACATAGGATTTGCTAAATGATCGTCTAGCTCTTTCCTAAACGATCGTGTGCCCGAGCGTTTACTAAACGACCGTCTATACGATCACAGCCTAATTACTAAATGATCGTGTACCCTTTTCTAAACGATCAAGCATTGTCTATATGATAGACCTGATATTCTCCCACTTGCTTGGTCGTGGTATACAATCTTCCTTTCCTCCTTCCCTCTACCAAATCCAACAGAGCCCACACCTCCTGGATTCTCACACCGAGAATACCGAGGGTTCTAAGTGGTGGTGTCATCCCCATTGCTATGTTTGTGTGGAGTCCGTTCGTGGGTAAATGACTGGGTGATTTGGTGAACGATTGCTTGGACGTTTCAGCGAGAGCGAGAGGAGCAGTCCCTTGCACGAGAGCGAGATTTTGGTGAAGAAGATTTCTTCAAGTGGTACATATCTCCTCTCTTTGTTATTTAATTGGTGAAAGCATGTCGGTAATTAGTTGTTAAATGGATATTTATTCTGTTAGAATGTAAATGTGGTAATTCTGTCATAATGAGTTTGGAACGATCCGCTTCCGCTCAGAGGTACTCTTGTATAAGAGTTCCTTCAATAATATAATATTTAAATTTAATATATGAAGCATGGACATGCTTATTAAAACATGCAACCATATAATATAGACATGATTTGTCTTTGATACCAATAATATAATCTAAAGTGCAAATTGGTAAACATCTATTTCACAAACCACGTTCACAATGCAAAAAACAACCCACCTTTTCCTCTAATTCTTCCTTTCCCAAATGAAAAATAGAGGCATGATTTGTCTTTGATACCAATTGAAGGAATCAAATTCCTCATTGAAAGTGCGTGAATGCGTGTGTCTTTGAAATCCGTTTTGAAAATTATGAAAAAGCAGAGAAATAAACAAATACGATATAAACATACAACAAACAATATGCTATTTACAAGGACGAGAAGACTTACGCTTGAAGACTTTCTTATTGATTTTTCCTCCCACAAACCGGAACAACATGAACTCTTCCACGAACAAAAATAATGGACACAACCGCTAAAGCTATTCTCCGACAAGTAATGGATTGTGGGATCCTTCTTTGTAATGGAAAAGTAAAAAGGAAAATGTAGAGGAATCATGTGAATAAGTTGAGAGAGATTTTCATAGTATGTTTCTATCTTTCTATAACACTTACAGAAAAAATGGTTTTGTTTAAAAAAAAAATACGAAAGAGGAAGTTAACTCCCCTCACTACAATAACTACTCCCACTGCAACTGTAGGGGAGTTGTTTCAATATATATTATTAAACTAATATTTAATTAAATCAAATTTAAAATTTAAATTAAATAAAATAATAATTATTATCAATCTCATTAATTAATTATGAAGTTAAATAATAAATATAATAATTATTTAATCTTACTAGTTAATTATAAATATAATTTTATATCACATATTTAATTAAACATGCATTTAAATCATATTGAAATGCATAACTCTCTCATAACCTATAGTTTTAATATGAATCTTATTCACGTTAATTTTAATCTATAGTATTTATATAATTCACATTCATATTATTAATATTTGAATCTTATTCAAATTTATTACTATCATACATAGTTTTAATTATAAATTATATTTCTAATTAACTATATACTATAAAGTATCAATATACATTATACTTTATATTAATCACATAAATATAATTAATACCTATATTTCTCTTAAATAATTTAAACAATTCAAATTATTCCAAAACCATTTATTCCTTGCTTTATCCTTCATGAGCTAGAAAGGGGACCTAATGAACCTACAGATTAGAAGCTCCAATGATACTAGATTAATTAATTAAACTCTTTAATTAAATTAATCAACATTCATTAACTACAAATCACTCCACTAAAAATCCACACCTATGCTTTTCGCATTGTAAATATATTTCTTTGTCCATGGATATAACCAAACAACAATAAGTCAACCGTTCACGAATCGCTCATAATTACAGCTGGGTCAAATTATGTTTTACCCTTGTACTTACATCTAACTCCTTAAGTACCATTAATTTATCTAATGAACAATCAGTTTATAGTCCAACTATAAACTAAATCCCTCTCGAGCCAGTGAAAGGGTGAGGTCTCATTATTCAAGCTCTGGAATCAGCTCTTAAGGGAGTAATTCATCTACTTACCCAAAAAAAAAGGGGAAGAAGTGAATTCCATCTTGTGTAGCTATGTTCCTAGCTCCCTAATCGAACAAATCTCCAAAATGGTAGGTATATTGAGTCGATGATAATGGTCACTCTCACCCATACAGTTCAAAGGACTGCCCTCATAGACAAATGTTCATAACTCATTTTCAGGATTGAGGTCAAGTCATCTATGGTCATCCTATGGAATAATCTCTTCAATTAATAGTGTTATAAAGAGACTGATCATTTCGAGGTTCGGTCTTATAAAAACTCTTTGAATAGGATACCTCTGCTCGCATGTCTTCACATGAACGATTAGGTTCAAATCGTTTGTAACACTTTACAACTCTTGTAACAATTACAAAGTAGATCATATCCGTAGTGTTATCAGGATAAGACACCTAATCTTATCCATATACCACATACCATTTAGATTATTGCTTAAACATGATCTACCTGTATGTTTACTACATACTTATTCAAGTTACATAAAATAACCCCATATCTTAGTTTATTGGATTGAGTTAATGCCATCTATTTGGAACTTGCCTATGGTCTTGTTCTACTTTTGATTTCTTCTTCTAGTGTCCATCCTGGTTGTAGTGGAAACAATTTCTTTTTATATCTTTAGCCTTTTTACCCTTCTAGGTAGCAATAAGAGCAGCTTTATTCCCCTTTCCACCCTTTTTCCTCTTACATTTTTTGTGCTAGAAAAGGAGGCTTTAGACCTTGTCTTAAAGGTTGAACCTTTGTGAAAACTTTTGTTAGAGTTGGCAATGTTTGTCCCCCCTTCCAGTTCTTTGTCTTTCAACAAAGACCGGTATGTCTGGAGTTCATTAAGGAGAGTGGTAAGATTTTACTTAAATTAGTTCATAACAGCATTACTACAAAATTGCAGGAAACTTTTCAGAAGAGTCTCCAAAATAAAGCTGACTTGACTGGACTCATCAATGACAACACCGTTCATCTTTCATTTGGAATGAACCATCATGTTGAGAACATATTCCCAAACTGGGGTTTCCTACTTCATCTGTGCATTAAAAATGAACTTGAGAGCCTCATGTCTGAGTTAAGTGGATCTTTGTCCAAACATCTCATGTAATGACTCCATCATGCTTTGTGCTTCTTAGCTAAAATTTTAGATAAGGTGACCAAGATACCCAGACGTTATCAATGGCCTTTATCCATCTGCCATATGCATCACAAACATTATGTGTTGTTGATGGACCGAAGACTTGAGGACATTCCTCAGTCAAGACAAATTTCAGATCCTCTATTACAGCATAATATTAGTTGTATTTTTTCATGCAATATAGTTTTTGCTGATAAACTTATTGGCGCCAAGTATGGAAATAACAACGCTAGTCATTTTTGCTAAAACAAACAAATTAGTTTTAAGTTAATTTTTGAATAAACGTTTAAATTCAATCAATATTTTTAGCAAAAAAATAATGAACCTTATATATCATATCTTTTTGCAATGATACTCCCCTGATTTAGAATAAGTGCCACCGAAAGGTAGTCAGTCATTCCTTCACTGGATTGAAACTATCTCAAGTAATGATTATACCAGAATAACTCTCATTGCTATAATTATTAGTTAATATATTTGGTCAAGAAATTCATTAACTAACTTAATGTCTTTCTAAATGTAATGTAAGCCCTTACCACATTTTATTTTCCCTTAACCTAATTTTCTCTAAGTTAAGTAAAATTAAACTATGATCACATTCAGATCCTATTAAGATTGAATTGTTCACTTGTGATGTAAAAATTAAATGAATGTTGCAAACACTTCGAAAATGAATGTGAAGCACTTGTGCTTATATTTTGGAGTGTATGTAAGGTAACAAACTGGATTGAACTTATTCAAGGTCATTGTGGGTGAATTAAGCATGCTCGAGTCAGAGTCAAAGTCAAAGTCAAAGTCAAAGGTCAAAAGTCAAAGTCAAACAAAAAAAAGTCAACCTTTCGTTAAGTGTTGAATTTTGGAGAGTTTGAGTTTTGTTTGTGAGTTGGAGAGGCTTTGGGTTGGTTAGGCTTGTTTTGTAAGGGAATTGAGAGGGGAAATTTATAGAAAAGGGAGTTAGAGAGTGGGACCCGAGAAAGAGAGAGAAGCTTGAGAATTTAGCGATTTTGAAGAAATTTCTCAAAAGTTTCTTGTTGGGTTTCCTACACAGTGAATCAAGGAAATGAAACACTTGCTACCATGTCCTCTCCCTCAAGAAGCAATTGTTGGCCAGATGTTATTGGCTGCAAAGCTTGGTCTGCCAACTCAAGGGGATAAAAAAGAGGGAGTTCTCAAATTTTCTTATTTCTCATGGGTAAAACTCAAATATTTGGAGCAAAAGTGTAGAAGAGTGAAGAAGAAGGTTGGAGGAGGGCTGCAGTGAAGTTTAGAGCTCGAGAAAGGCTTGAAATCGAAGAAGAACTAAAGGTTTGGAGCTTCCGACGAAAATAGGGGAAACTCGAGTTTAGGGCTTGACTGTGGAGTTAGAGATAGATTCGTTGCTTCAAACTTAAGAGTAAGTAAGTTCTATGGTCTCTCTTTAGTTTTGTGGTGCTTAATTAAGTTTTTATTGGACGGATTATGTGATTTTTAACGTCAGAGTTTGATTGTTGAAGATGGTTGTAAATAGGGGAAAAATAAGGGTTTGATTGTTGAAGATGGTCGGTGCTTGTCACATCCATGCTAGCTTGTGTTGTGGGTGCACTGTTGTTCACCTGTCGCACACCTTGCATACAAAGCTATCGTGCCTTGTCGCTCACTTTTACACGTCCATGCATGCCCCACGTGCGTACGCTTGCCCTCGTGCGCACATTCCGGACACGCCATCCACTCGTCCACCCATCCATCTACTATGCATGCGTTTCCTAGCCGTAAACATGCCTTTGTTCACACACTCTAGCACCCAACATTCGTTAGCCCTGCCCTGTGTGCACGCCCATGATCTTGTGCGCATTTCCATACCCTATGCGCGCACCTAGCTGCCTGCCCATTGACACTACTCTCGAACATTTGGTGGTTGGTGAGCCATTTTTTAACTAAAATATTTACTTGATTTTTAGACCCCAAATTGAGTAATTTTGGCCCCTAAAATGATTTTTTTAACTATTTTAGGCTATTTTTGGGTTTTTTTTTGGACATAATGAACTTAAAGGGCAAAATATCTAAGGTTAACTTAAAATGAGCTTACATGGTGTCATGGAATCATTAAGGGTTCTTTAGGGTCATTTTGGCTTCCTGGAGGTGTTTAGTAACTCGGTGATCTTATTTTAGAACTAGAGCATAGATGAGCCAATTACAAAAAATAGTAACCCAAATCTGTGAGTTGATACTTTCAAACACTTTGATATAAATCTTATATATACTGAAGGGATCGAATCCCGTGGAAGCGTGTGATCGCGTTCCATTTTGCTTTTTCCATTTAATAGAAACAAAAATCTAGCAATCCACATAAAAAGAATAGAGGATAAACATCATATTCGGCATGCTACAGAAGAAGAAGAAAAGAGATAGAAGGACCTTACCTTTGTTAAATCCCAATCATCTCGTAAATTCCTTTTGTTTGTCTCACGAACATCTCCTCAAGGATCAAGGACATCACCGTAAGAATAACCTTGTTATCCTCTAGGATTCCAAGAGTTAGAAGTATGGTCTCTGACACTTGGAAGAGGAAGAGGTAGAGAGAATTTGTTGAGAGAGTAGAGAGGAATTTTGTGGAGGTTAGTGTTTTTCTTTTGGACAATGAAAATCCTTTCCCTAAATAAGAATAAGGATATATTTTTATAGAGAAAGATTAACCCTTCTCCAAGTATTTTCATTTTTACCCTTAATTGAATAACTTTTATTTAATTAATTAGTATACTAATTAAATAACCATGTATTAAATCATATTTAATATATAGTTAATTAATTAACATATAAACATCACATATTTATATGTATCCACCTATCTAACATTATAATTAATTAATTCTTCATGAATGTAATTCACATGAATTTAATATTTTTAACTCATTCAAATATTTCTCTTTTACATAATTTGGATTATAGATAACATCTATAATTAACCATTATATATTAATCTTATTAATATAAAATTTCCTCAATTGATTTGAACAATTCAAATCATTCCTCATTACTATTCTTTAACGAGCTACCAAAGGGACCTTATGAACCTACAGATTAGAAGGTTCAATGATATGAGATTAATTAATTAAAATCTTTAATTAAATTAATCGATGTTCATTAACTACATGTCACTCCACTAAAGATCGATAGATACACACTTTACATAATAGATATATTTCTGTGTCCATGGATATAACCAATCAACAGTGAGTCGATCCTTCACAAATCGCTCATAACTACAGTTGGGTCAAATTACTATTTTACCTCTATAGTTACATCTAACTCCTTAAGTACTACTATTTCCTTTAATGAACAAATAATTTATAGTCCAATTATAAACCAACACCTCTCGGGCCAGTGAGAGGTTGAGGCCTCATTGTTCAAGAACTAGAATTAGCTATTAAGGCAGCAATTTATCTACTTTCCCTAATGTCGGGAATAAGTCAATTTCATCTTGTGTAGCTGTGTTCCTAGCTCCTTACTCGAACGAATCCTTAAAATGATATGCTTGTTGAGTCGGCTAACATAACAACTCCCACCTATATAGACCAAAGGATTTCCCTTATAAACAAGAGTTTATATAGAAAGACTATTCATTTCATAGTCCGGTCTTATACAAACTCTTTGTATAGAGTACCCTCGCTCACATGTCTCCATATGAACGCTCAGGAGATCATTTGTAGCACTTTACAACAATTGTAACAACTACAAAGTAGGCCATATTCGTAGTGTCACCAAGATAAGGTGCCTAGCCTTCTCCATCTATTATAAACCATTTAGATTATTACTTAAACATGATCCACATGTATGTCAACCACATACATGTTTTAAGTTACATAAAATAACCTTGGATCTTAGTTTATTGTGAATTAATGCAGTCTAAATACCAATAAAATGCCTCTTATTTTATTAAATATATAATTTATATTTACAAACTACAAGATACATGAGATTTAGGATACCAAATCCAACAATCTTCCACTTGTCCTAATATGAATAGGATGTATAGTATCAAATACAATACAATAAACTACGAAATACAATATACCCTACAACATCTCCCATTTTCCCTAGATTAGATGACTCATATCTCGTAGACCCATGCTTTCCAAGTGTCCCTAAAAAACTTTAGCCGTGAGAGCCTTTGTAAATGGATTGGCAATGTTGTGCTCTGAGGCAACCTGTGTGATGATCATATCTCTCTGTTGCATAATCTAACTAATGAGAGGATACTTGTGCTCAATGTGTTTTCCTCATTTGTGACTTCGAGGCTCCTTGGAGTTTGCCACTACAACATTATTATCACAATAAAGGGTGATGGACAAGTTCATGTTTGGAACAACTTCCAAATCCGTCAGAAAATTCTTAAGCCAGACAACTTCTTTAGCATCTTTACAAGCAGCTACATATTCTGCCTCCATCATGGAATCCGCAATTCATCCTTTCTTAATGGTGCGCCATACTATAGCTCCTCCATTCATAATGAAGACTGATCCCGATGTGGATCTCCTAGAATCCTTATCAGTCTGAAAAATCAAAGTCAGTGTATCATGGAAGGATCAAATCCTTAGCACCATACACAAGCATATAGTTTCTCGTTCTCTTAAGATATTCGAGAATGGCTTTAACCGTTGCCTAGTGATCAAATCCTAGATTTGATTGATATCTGCTGACCACTCCTACTGCTTGGCAGATGTCAGGCCTAGTATGCAGCATGTCATACATAAGGCTACCTATTGTAGATGCATAAGGAATCCGTCTCATTTCCTCAATTTCTTGAGGTGTCTTAGGACACTATTCCTCAGACAACATAATTCCATGCCTAAAAAGTAGTAAACCTTTCTTGAATTCTGCATCGAATATTTTACAAGCATTTTATCAATAAATGATGTTTGAGACAAGGTTAAAGATTTTTTCTTTCAATCCATAATGATTTGGATCCCTATAACAAATTGTGTTTCACTCAAATCTTTCATTTGGAATTGAGTAGCCAACCATTCCTTAATTTTGTTAAGAAAATCTCATTCCCAATTAGTATGATATCATCCACATATAACTCCAAGAATGTTACTGAACCATTAATGATCTTCTTGTAAGCACAAGGTTCATTAACATTTTGATTGAAGCCATAGGTTTTGACTACAGTGTCAAACCTTACATTCCAAGGTCGAGATGTTTATTTCAATCCATAGATGGACTGATTTAGCTTGCAAACCTTTTGCTCTTGACCTTGTTCAAAGAATCCTTCTGGCTGAGACATGTAGATTATCTCCTCAAGATTACTATTCAAAAAGGCAGTCTTGACATTCATTTGCCATCCTTATAGTCCATCCCCTCAACCTGGGTATAACTCTTTGCTATTAATCTAGCCTTAAAGGTTTGAACCTTTCCATCTACACCTATTTTCCTCTTGTAGTTCCACTTACGATCTATAAGTTTTACCCTATGAGGTTGATCTACAAGCTTCCAGACAAAATTGGAGTATATAGACTCCATTTCTTTATTCATGGCTTTAATCCATTCATTCTTGTCCACATCAACCATTTCCTACTTGTAGGTTAATGGATCCTCAACGTTATCATCTTGTATGATATTTTGAGTTTCAGTTAAACCCAAATAGCAAATGGGTTGGTTCTAACCCTTCCACTACGTCGAGGCTCTCTCAACTCTTGAGTAGGATGTGTTTGACTCGATGAAGCAATATCAGCAACTCTTGTTGAAGTATTGCCTTCTTCAACAACTCTTGTTGAAGTTTCAGTAGTTTCTTTGGTGAGTTCATTTAATATGATTTCACTCCTTGATTTATGCTCCCTAATGTGGTATTTCTTCAAGAAAGTTGCATTTGTCGATACAAACACTTTATTATATTTTGGATCGTAAAGGAGGCCACTTCTCGTTGATTTGGAGTAGCCTACAAAGAGGCATAATTGTGAATGTGGTTCTAACTTCTTTGGATTTTCCACAAATACATGTGTTGGACAGCCCCAAATTTTGAGATGTCGAAAACTACTTTTACGACCTCTCCATAATTCAAAAGGAATTTCAAAAACACTCATTGATGGAACTTGGTTCAAAATGTATGTCGTAGTCTCTACTGCATAATCCCAGAATGAGATTGGTAGAGAAGCATAACTCATCATGGACCAAACCATGTCTAACAGGGTTTTGTTTCTCCTTTCTGATATACAGTTTTGTTGAGGTGTATCGAACACTGAGAGTTAAGATGTGATTCCATGTTCTATCATATAGTTCTTAAATCCTATATCCATGTACTTTCCACCTCGATCTGATCAAAGTGTGTTTATCCTTTTACTTAATAAATTTTCAACTTCAGCCTTATACTTCTTGAACTTTTCAAGTGTATTGAACTTATGTTGCATTAGGTAAATATACCCATATCTAGAAAGGTTTGAATGTATAAGCTCCAAGGGTTCTTTGGCTCTATAATCTTTTCCAGTAAAAGGTCGTTTTGCCATTTTTCCTTCTAGACAAGATTCACATGCGGATAAAGAACTTTCTTCTAACTCGTTTAAAAAGTCCATTCTTCACCAATCTTCCAATCCTATTGAGATTAATACGTCCTAGTCTTAGATGCCAAAGATGAGCATTTTCTTTTGGAGAAACTTTCCTTCTTTTGTTTTGTGTAGTTGCAGTATTGAACATTTCAATATTATGGAGCATTTTAGATACTAAAGGCCTTAGTGCATGTAAGTTATTTTCATTTGTTTCAAAACATATATCAACACTATTTTTCGAGATAAATGCTTTATCACGAATAAATGATATGTTATAATAGTGTTCCAAGAAACAAGAAATTGAAATTAAGTTCTGTTTGAAATTAGGAACAAAGTAAATATTGCCTAACAATATAAACTTAAAATAAAAAATAGCTTAATGCTCCCTACTACAATTTCCGAGACGACCTCGCCTGTTCCTACCCGAAGAGTCATCTCCCCAGCTTTAAGCTACTTCTAGGAACTATTTTCCTGCAAAGAGGTATAAACATGATTAGTGATTCCTGAATCAAGTATCCAGGCATTATTATCATGTTCCACTAAATACATTTCTAGAACAAGTAAATCATATTTACCTTCCTTTTCCTTTTTTTTTTTTTTTACCAAGTAAGTTGGGTAGTTTCAGTTTCAGTGCCCATCTTGATTGCAATGGAAACAAGTCCCCTTTGTAGTTTTGACCTTTTTACCATTCTGGGTAGCAGCAAGTGGATTAACTTTATTCTTTCCTTTACCATCTTTCTGCTTCTTTCACTGCTTGGGGTTTGAGGAAGAAGGCATGGACTTAATATAGAGGTAGAAACCCCATGGAAATTTTTCGAGGAATTGGCAATATTTGTCTCCCCAGTTTGTCCTTTGACTTTCATCAAGGACTCATTAGTCTACAGCTCATTTAGAAGGGTGGTAAGATTGTATTCAATCTTTTTCATAATCGTGTTGCTGTAGAACTGGAGGTAACTCTTCGGAAGAGTTTCTAAAATAAAGCTAATTTGGCTGGCATCATCTATGATAGCCCCAGGCATCTCGGTCATGTTGAAGTGGACCATCATATTAGGACATGCTCCCTAATAGATGATCCCTAGTTCATGCAGCCGTTAAAGATATTCTTTAGAGCATTATGTGAGGTGTGTGGTCGGTTGGCCAAACATCCCGCGTAGTGACTCCATCTCTCGAGCAGAGACCATGAGCTCATGCTTTTTGGCCAAAACTTCAGATAAACTTGCCAAAAATAGACTTTCGCCTTATCGTTGGCCTCTACTTGTTATAGACTTCACGAACATTTCGTGAAGCATTGGGCTCAGGAATTGGAGGACATACCTCCACTAGGAAAAATTTTAGGTCGTCGATAACCAAAACCGTATTAATCGTATTCTTCTATGTCGCATAATTATTGTCATTTAGTTTATCGGTGCCAAGCAAAGAGATTATTACATTAATAATTTTGTTGATACAAAACAAATCACTTATTTTAGACACTTATGCAAAAAAATCATTTTAATATAATCAATTTAGCAAAACAGTAATGAACCCAACGTCATTTTATTTTGCAATGATACTTCAATGATTTAGAAAAAATGCCACATCGTGGTGAACATTTACTCCTTCACTGAAATGAGACATTCTCAATCAAATATTATACTAGAATAACTCTTATTCCTATAATATTTAATTATCATTGATTTGATCCAGAAACCATTAACTACCTTAATGTTTTCTTGTAAGTGTAACCCTTAATTTTCAACCCTATAACCCTGCCTCAATCAGTCTGCCTCATGGAAGAATGTAATTTGTGTAATTGATTATAATGATCTTATCCATTTCTAGAGTTTATTATGTCCCTTTTCCATGCATATACCTTCCTAAGGGGGATACTCCTAGGGTGCCACGAGGTCGAGCATGGAAATGACATTCCAAACCAATGAAGAAGACCGTAGGATGTATTAACACACGTCCTTCTCCCACTTATTATAAACATTTTCTCCATTCACCTTGATATTGACCCATACAAATACCTTCCTAAGGGAGGGTGCGCCCAAAGAACCACGAGACCGAGCATGAATCTCACCTTGTGAATTTTTAGGGAGAACATGGGTGAAAAAAAACGACATATCACATATATATTTTTCCTCCCACTAAGTGTTTTGCAAAATCGGGTTTATTAACTTAGAAAAATCCGGTTAATTAATTTAATTAAGTCCTTTGTTAATTTGTTCAATATAACATTTATATTGAATATTTTAACAACATGTGGTTTCATTTATTAAACTCTTTAATAAATTCAATCATTTATTGCATGCCTATAAAATATTTGCCCAATTCACCTCAATTCCCACGTATAGATGTTTTGTTTCTGTCAACTTAAATACCTCAACCTAGACAAAATGTTCCTAAGACAAAGATTCCTTATCAGCGTTTTAATCCTATTAAACAAATTTAAAGATTATCCTCTTTCTAATCTCATTAGAAAACCTTTCAACATAAGTCTAGGTGAATTAGTTTTAAACCATTTAAAATTAAATTAGACCTATGTTTGCATGTAACTCTTGATTATAGATTATAATCTATTTCATTAAACATATAACAATTATATTTTAATGCCATATTAAACCTATAATTTGCATCTAATGACGTTGAACAAATATAATAATTATACATATCTAAGTAGTGTCATGCTCAATGCAAAGTTCATTTTCATTGAAAAATATAACACTTATTTCTCATCCATGAAAATTAAACATACATATTTATCATTCTGCCATACATTCTAACATTTATAACATTGTATGACGCATAAACATGTTTAATGAAACATACATCAAAATAATATAACACTTATATTATGATGTATGAGCATGCTAATAAAATCATGCAATTATAAATAATATAACACTTATATTAAATATGATGCATGAAAATGTTTATCCTAAGATAGGATTTTAAATCTATTTGACATACATTATGCTTCATAAATTCATCCATTAATTTATACATACATCAAATGCATAATAAATTAGACAGCAAATATTGGACAAAATTTTGGTACCCTAAAATTAATTAAATTAATATAACTAATTTATATTAATCTAATTAATAAAAAAAAGAAATTACAGAAAAAAGGAAAAACAATTGCAAAAACCAAAGATGGGATTCGTACTCACGACCGTTGGACTCCTCGTGCATGCCTGAGCATTGCAATGGTGGGAGGTAGCATCGCAAAACTATGGATATTGTCCACCTCTCCTCGCCTTGTAGTGTCACAATGCTTCGATAGTAGCATCATAACACTGTAGTTCAGAAGCCTCCCCTTTGTAGCGTTTTGCTTCGAACTTGGACCAAAACCCTCAGTTTTTCACCGATCTCTTCAGCAACTTTTACTCCTCGATCGACACAAACTTACAGACTTGATAGCAAAACTTAAATGCCCAAAAAAAAATGGGCTCTTACATTTTAATCGCATTAAAATGTAAAGCTGAGTGCCAAAAAATGTGAACATCCAATATTGCAAACCTCATGTTCAAAATGCATAGTAAAACCAACCTTTTCAAACTCATTTTTGTATAAAAAATGCAAGTATTAGCTCTGATACCAATTGAAGGGATCGAATCACGTGGAAGCATGTAATCGCATTGCATTTTGTTTTTTCCATTTAGCAGAAACAAAAATCCAGCAATCCACATAAGAAGAATAGAGGATAAACATCATATTCAACATACTATAGAAGAAGAAGAAAAGGGATAAAATGACCTCACCTTTGTTGAATTCTGATCTTCTCGTAAATTCCTCTTGTTTATCTCACGAACACCTTCTCAAAGATCAAGGACACCACCGTAAGAATAATCTTGTTATTCTATAGGATTCCAAGAGTTAGAAGTGTGGTATCTAACACGTAGAAGAGGAAGAGGTAGAGAGAATTTGTTGAGAGAGTAAAGAGAAATTTGGTGGAGGCTAGGATTTTTCGTTTGCTCAATGAAAATCCTTGCCCTAAATGGGCTATAAGGATATATTTATATGGAGAAAGGTTAACCCCTTGTATTTCCTTTTCTACCCTTAATGCTAATTAATTAAATAACCTTTATTTAGTTAATTGACATACTAATTAAATAACCATATATTAAATTCTATTTAATAATTAGTTAATTAGTTAACATATAAACACACACACAACCTCTCTAACATTATAATTAGTTAACTGTTCATGAATTTAATACTTTAAACTCATTCAAATATTTATCTCTTACATAATTTTTATTATAGATCACATCTATAATTAACCATTATATATTAATCTTATTAATATAAAATTCTCTCAATTGATTTGAACAATCTTAATAAAACTCTTAATATTCATTTACTATCGGTCACTCCACTAAAGATAGATAGTTGTACTCTTCGCACTGTAAATATATTTCTATGTCTATATATGTAACCAAGCAATAGGGAGTCGACCCTTCACAAATCACTCATAACTACAACTGAGTCAAATTACTGTTTTACCTCTGTAGTTATATCTAACTTTTTAAGTACTACCAATTCCTCTAATGAACAAACAGTTTATGGTCCAACTATAAACTAACACCTCTCAGGCTAGTGAAAGATTGAGGTCTCATTGTTCAAGACCCGGAATCAGCTATTAAGGGAGAAATTTATCTACTTTCCCTAAGGTCTGGAAGAAGCTGCTGTACAGAATAACTTTTTTATAGTCGACTTTTGCATCAAAATTCTCCGTTTTGGCTTCGAATTTTTCCCTGTGACTTCTAGATCTTCGTCAAACAACCTCGAACGACCGAAAAATTAAAACTACAAACTCTATTGCAAAATTATACCCAAAACAAAGGCCTTACAAACCAAATTTATAAAATAAAGCAGTAAAAAGAAAAACCAATCCCGAAACATCCAATATGTGAACAAAACCCACATTCATCACATAAATGCAGAATAATTACAGTATCCACCATCACTTTGAATTTCAATTCTAGAAAATTGAAATTTGGGACCCAAAAAACCACGCTCTAATACCAATTGAAGGTTTCTAAAAAACAATGTTGAAGCGAGATCAGGTCCTAAATTTGATTTTCATAGAATATGAAAAATACAGAGAAGGAAAATTATGCATTCTAGAAAATTTACAACATGCTTTAATTAGATTAAAGAGGAATTAGAGTTCAGTGATTACATACCCTTGAAGAAACAAAAGTTTCTTGATTTCCTCTCCAATCGGTCACGATCTCTCCTTGGACAACGAACACCAAAAACCCCAGCACTCCAAAGGGCCAATTGGTTGGACACCACAAAATGATTACCAAGGCATTCTTCATAGGGTTGAGAAAACATAAGAGTTATAGGCTCTGTGTTAATTTTTGGGAGAGGAAGAGAGTGATTTTTCTTTTCGAGAGGAAAAACTTTTCAGAATAATCTTTGGGAGAGCATTGGAATCATTTACACAGGCGTTTTTTGTTTTTGGGAAGAAGATGATAACACCACCTCCAATTCCCCTCATCCCACCATTTCTGAGAGATATTAGGGAGAAATATTACAGCATGCTTTTTGTAAAGAAAAAAATGGGTCAAGGGATACTACCTTTGAAGAACTTTTCTTCTTTTAAATACCTCTCGTGGTCACGAACCTCGAACACGGCAACAAACTTGAAGGCCCTCTTCAAGAACTTCTTGAACCAAAAGTTAGAAGACACTACCACAGGGAGCCTTCGGTAATCTAAGGGTGAGAGTCCAGGAGTGGTGGGCTCTGATTATTTTGGTTTGGAGGGTGTGTTTGAGCTTGGAGGAGGAAGAAGATTGAACACATAATGATTATGTGATACTCTCTATCGTATAGCTAATGCTTCAATCGTGTCGTGTTGTAAGGAAGAAAAGAAAACTATTTGCTTTTATAAACCAATTAACCACCCATTATGGTGGTTGGAGAGAAATTAGGAATTATTATCCAAAATGATAAAATTAATATAAATAATATGATAACTAACTTATCATATCTTATTTATATTAAACTATATGTTATATCAAATATAACACATAACCTATAGTTTTAATATTGTATCATATGCAATATAAACTATAATTCATTTTCTCTATTTTATGATATTTAATATAAATCATATTTATATTAAAATTTAATAAATATGAATCACCTTCATAGAAAATATATTTGAATCTCATTTAAATATTTATTTCTTCCAAATAAACTATAATGTATCAAATACATTATAACAATTATATCATATATAATTGAATCAATTTAATTCTCTCTTATTAATTTGAACAATTCAAAATAACCCAAGAACTGATTCTCAACTAAATCCTTTTGAGCCACCAAGAGGACCTTATGGACCTGTAGCTTCAAGCTTCAATGGTACGTGAATAATTAATTAAACTCTTTAATTACATTATCCACCTTCTATTAACTGTCGGGCACTCCACTAAAGACCGACAGCTGCACTCTTCGCACTACGAATATATTTCTGTGTTCATTGGATATAACCAATTAATAGTACGATGACCCTTCATAAATTGCTCGTAAGTATAGCTAAGCCAAATTATCGTTTTGCCCCTGTTGTTACCTCTAATTTCTTAAGTACCACTAATCCCTCTAATGAACAATAGATCATAGTCCTACTATGACTAAACCCCTTTCGGGCCATGATGCGTTATTTTATGAGGTGATATTATGAAATGAAATGCGGTGATGGAAATGCGTTGAGCAACAAGTTTTCTCAGCAGAATCCAAGTATAAATTCCACTGAGTTTCCTGGTAAGTTCAGGGTCAAACTCAGGGACTATGGAAAAACGGTATATGGTGATAATTTTCGAGAAGACTTTGCGGTAACCAATAAATTAAATAGTTGTTTTGGGGTTGTTGTTTGCGGTATAAAATAAATGTATGCGGCGGTGTTACAAAAAGAGTTGATAATATGGAAGATGCGATGAATATGTGAGGAACGGGTTAAGAAGGGGTTCAACTAACACTTCCTAAGATGCGTTCATGTTATATGATCATGCAACACACATACAATAGCAAATCATCTCTCGACGCAAATGCTATGGCTTCTAGTACTAGAACACATGCGATATATGCGATGAGCCTATAGGACCTACACATAAGCCTCTATTCTTATTTATGCGATGACAACATGACACACACACAAATAAGGCGACCACATAATATCATAACCTATCTCTAGGGTACATGCGATGCATATTGGCAAACAGAACTTATCTCTAAGTCCCTATCTCTCGCTTATGCAGATCTTATCTCGCTCTATCAAGTCTAGATTCTAACTTAGCTCTCTCAAGTCTTAGGTTCTTTCTTTAGACTCTCTCTCAAATAGCTCTAAAGGGATGTTGGGCACAGTATAAAACAAGATAATTGCATGCGATGAAGATCCTAGGTCATGTTAGCTTAGTTCTTCTCAACCCATTCGATAAATTATCTACTCATGTGTGCTTTTAAGAGAGTGAACAAATATAGAATAGCAAGTTCCATTTTATAGATAAAGAGTTGAAATACAAAATAACAATGCAAGATGAGAATAAAGAGCCTGGTAGCAATCTCTTCCTTCCCAAGGCTTTTACACTGTCTTTTCTACTCTATTCAAAAGATAGTCTCGCTCTCGCGAGAGTCGGCCCTCTCTCTGCTATCCACGCCTCTGGGTTCTCTCTCAAGCTGACCAGAGCGATCTTCTGACGTCTCTTCCATTCGCTCACTCCACCTTCTGAATAAAAAGGAAAACTATGAACAAGGTTATTTCTTTCTGAGGAAAAATTATCTAATTGTCCAAACTCCTTCACTGAAGGTTGCCTTCAGTATTTATAGAGCTTCATGGTGAAAGGTTGCTTCTCTCTTATGATTGCACTATGAGATGGCATTAATTCTCTGTCTGATGCGTCGAATATTTTTCACCGAAAAGTTGAGTGTACTTGCTACAATAGTTCGTTAGCAACTTGTCAACTTAATTCGGAATCGATCGTCATAAGCTTTCTGTCCCATCGTGATTTATTACGCTTTTCACCCGATGTCTACTCTCATTCTGTCTCTTATACACATCTAGATGTGTATAAGAGACAACTTGTCAACTTAATTCGGAATCGACCGTCATAAGCTTTCTGTCCCATCGTGATTTATTACGCTTTTCACCCAGATGCGCCTACCAAGTTGTGGTGGCTCTATGTGGCAATCCTTCTTAAGCAGATGTTTGCGAGCACAAATCACCGCAAAAGCCTTGTAGTAATGCTGCGCTCGATCGTTGCTTTTCTTGTAATCGCATTTTATGCTTTGCGTCAACGCATATTCTACACAAAAATACAAAAGTTCACTGTTTTTATGCGATGAACGCATGCGACCACAATGTTAGAAACTAAATGCTTTTTGGTCGCAATCTTATATATTTTATCAACGTAAACCTGAATTGTTTAATAACTTAGCACTGTAATAACGTGCATTTCCGCCCGTTTTGCCCTTGTAGTTACATCTCACTCCTTAAGTACCACTGATTCCTCTAATGAACAATACAACATAGTCCAATTATGTGTGAACACCCCTCGGGCCAAGAGAAGGTGTGTGGCGCCGCATCGTTCAAGCTTCGGAATCAGCCCTTAAGGGAGCCATCTATCTACTTACCCCTGCCTTGGGGAAAGAGTGCATTCCATCTTGTGTAGCTAAGTTCCTAGCTCCCAAATCAGACGAATCACCAAAATGGTAGGTTTGAATCAACGACCTAGCCACTCGCACCTATACAAATCAAAGGACCACCCTCAATGGTAGGAGTTCTTAACTCACTCAGGATTGAGGTCATGTTACCCATGGTCACCCTAGTGAAGTGAAGTCTCTGTCATGAACGGTGTTATATAACGAGACGTTAACACTTCGTGGTCAGGTCTTATACAAACTCTTTGTATAGGACACCCTCGCTCGCATGTCCCTAACACGAATGATCAGGATCAGAACATCTGTGACAAGTCACAACACTTGTGACCATTCCATAAAGCGGGTCGCGTCTGTAGCATTACCAGGATAAGGTTTCCCTTCTTTATCCATTTACTGCAGACCATTTTGGTTATCACTCAAGACATGATCCACTTGTATGTCACCACATACTTGCTTGAGTCACATACAAATAACCATGGATTTTATGTTTATTGGTTTGTGGTAAATAAAACAATTAACCGAGCAAAATTCAAGATGTGAAGTAAATATCATATATTAACAACACAAGTGTTCGTACATATTGTTTACAAACTATAGGATACAAGACTTTAAGGTATCAACCCCAACAATCTCCCACTTGTCCTAAAGCGAAGTGGGGTGTACAAAAAACATAGTACCAAATAATAAACTAAGGCATAAAAGCCCAGTACAAAAAAATCTCCCACTTGTCTTAGTCCAGCCGCGGGCGATCCTGTAGACCCATGCTCAATAGGTGACCCTCAAACACTATAGCCGTGAGAGCCTTCGTAAACGGGTCAACAATATTGTGCTCCGAAGCGATCTGCGTGACGATCACATCCCTTCGATGCACTATCTCGCGGATCAGATGATACTTCCGCTTTATGTGTTTGCCGCGCCGGTGACTCTTTGGCTCCTTGGAGTTCACCACTGCTCCACTATTATCACAATAGAAGGTAATGGGCCTAGACATATCTAGAACAACTTCCAGGTCTGTCAAGAACTTCTTGAGCCATACGACCTCTTTAGCAGCTTCGCAAGCCGCTACGTACTCCACCTCCATAGTGGAGTCGGCGATGCACCCCTGCTTAGTGCTTCGCCATACTACAGCTCCTCCATTAAGAGTAAAGACTAACCCTGATGTGGACTTGCGAGAGTCCTTATCAGTCTGAAAGTCAGAATCTGTGTATCCTGTAAGGATCAAATCCTTCGAACCATACACGAGCATGCAGACCCTCGTTCTCCGAAGATACTTAAAGATGTTCTTCACTGCGGTCCAATGACCCTGGCCTAGGTTAGACTGATACCTACTGACTATGCCCACAGCGTAGCAGATGTCTGGACGAGTACAGAGTATCGCGTACATCAAACTGCCAACGACAGACGCATATGGGACCTGTCTCATCTCCTCAACCTCTTGAGGCGTCTTAGGACACATTTCCTTGGACAAAGTGACTCCATGCCTGAACGGCAGTAGGCTCATCTTGGAGTCCTGCATCGAGTACTTAAGCAACATCTTGTCAATGTACAATGCCTGAGATAGTGTTAGCACTTTGTTCTTACGATCCCAAAAGATCTGTATACCTAGAAAAAACTGAGCCTCTCCCAAATCTTTCATTTGGAATTGGGTTGCTAGCCAGTTCTTAACTGCAGTCAGTAGACCTACATCATTCCCAATGAGTAGGATATCGTCTACATACAACACTAAGAAGACTACTAAAGCGTTGATGATCTTCTTGTAGACATAAGGTTCATCAACATTTTGGTCAAAGCCATACGACTTGATCGCTGTATCAAACCGTATGTTCCAAGACCAAGACGTCTGTTCCAGTCCATAAATGGATCAATTCAGTTTGCAAACCTTTTGCTCTTGACCTTGGGCTATGAATCCCTCAGGCTGCACCATATAAATGGTCTCCTCAAGATTTCCATTCAGAAAGGTCGTCTTGACATTCATTTGCCAAATCTCATAATTATAATAAGCTACAATGGACAGGAGGATGCGGATCGACTTTAGCATCGCAACAGGCGAGAAAGTCTCCTCATATTCGACTCCCTCTACATGGGTATAACCCTTTTCCACAAGTTGAGCACTAAAGGTCTGTACCTTCCCATCAGCACCTCATTTGCTCTTGTAGATCCACTTACAAACTATAGGGAAAATCTCATGAGGCTAATCTAAAAGATCCCATACTGAGTTGAAGTACATCGACTCCATCTCGATATCCATGGCCTTGACCCATTCATCCCGGTCAACATCCTCCATTGCCTTCTTATAAGACAACGGATCCTCAACGTCGCCATCTGCTACCATAGCAAGGATTTTTGTGAAACCCAAATAGCGAACAGGTGGGTTCGCAACCCTCCCACTACGTCGAGGTTCCCTCAACTCTTGAGATGGAACCAACCTACTGGATGAACTCTCATCAACAACTCTTGTTGATGTAGCAGGCTCTTCAACAACTCTTTTTGAAGTTTCAATAGTTTCATTGGAAAGCTCATGCAACACGACTTTGCTTTGTGATCTGTGCTCCCTTATATGATCCTTCTCCAGGAAAGTAGCGTTTGTTGAAACAAACACCCTATTTTCCATTAGATCATAAAAATAATGCCCTCGTGTACCTTTGGGGTAGCCTACAAAGAGGCATAACCTCGACCGTGGTTCCAACTTCTTGGGATTAGCCTCTAGCATATGCGCAGGGCAACCTCAAATGCGGAAGTGACGTAAACTAGCTTTACACCCGTTCCACAACTCTAGAGGTGTTCTTGAAACACTCTTGGAGGAACCACAGTTGAGTATGTACACCGTAGTCTCCACTACAAAACCTCAAAACAAGTTCGGTAAGGAAGCGTAACTCATCATTGAGCGAACCATGTCTAACCAGGTCCTATTTCTCCTCTCAGCTACACCATTCTGCTGAGGTGTACATAGTGTTGAGTTGGGAAATGATTGCATGTTCTATCAAATAGTTCTGAAATGCGGAGTCCAAAAACTCTCCACCTCGATCTGATCGAAGTGTTTTAATCCGTCTATCCAATGCATTTTCAACTTCGGCCTTGAACTCTTTGAACTTTTCAAAGGATTTAGACTTCTGTTGCATAAGATAAACATACCTGTACCTGGAGTAATCATCAGTAAAACTGATAAAATACTCATAGCCACATTGGGCTCGCACATTCATAGGACCACAAAAGTCAGAATATACTAACTCAAGAGGCTCCTTGGCTCTAGAACCTTTTCCAGTAAAAGGTCGTTTAGTCATCTTACCCTCAAAACAAGATTCGCACACAGGTAAAGAATTTTCTTCTAACTCACTTAGAAGTCCATTCTTCACCAATCTCTCAATCCTATTGAGATTAATATGCCCTAAACGTAGATGTCAAAGTTGGGCATTTTCTTTTGGAGAAATTCCTCGACGTTTTGATTGAGTTACGGAAGTTCTGAATATTTTAGTATTATGGAGAGAATTAATGGCTAACGACCTTAGCACATATAAATTTGATTCCAGATTTTCTGTGCAAATAATAACACCATCTTTATAAATAAACGCTTTATTCAAATCAAAAGAAACAGTGTATTTACATTGCAATAAACACTTTATAGAAATAAGGTTCCTTTTTAGTTCAAGAACAATATATACATAATTTAAAATAAGAAACCTATTCTGTAAAGCTAATTGGAGTCCTCCCACTACCATAGCTGAGATGACGTGCCCGATGCCTACTTGCATCGTCATCTCACTAGCCTTCAGCTGTCGCCAAGATCTAATCCCCTGAAAAGAAGAACAAACATGGTTAGTGGCGCCTGAATCAATTATCCAGGCAGAATCATCATTCTTCACTAAACAAGTTTCAAGCACTAGTAAATCATATTTACCTTTATCGGCCTTGGCCTTAGTCTTGGTTGTTTTCTTCTCTTTCAGATACCGAGGACAATTCCTCTTCTAGTGTTCATCTTGGTTGCAATGGAAACATTTTTCAATAACAACTTATGGACGCCTCCTCGGGGCGACAGGCGGTGGGTTAGTAGGTGCCTTCCCTTTTCCCTTACCACCCTTCTTCTTCTTCCCTTTTGCAAATTTAGAAGTAGAAGGTGCAGACTTCGTTCCTAAGGTCGAACCTCTATGGAATGTCCTGGAGGATGAAGCAACATTTTCCTCACCTTTCTGCCTCTTCTTACTTTTCAGTAAAGATTGGTACATCTGCAACTCGTTGAGGACAGTTGTAAGGTTATACTTCACTTTGATAAGAATCACATTGCTAACAAAGTGTAGGAAGCTCCCCGGCAAAGAATGCAGGATTATGCTAACCTATTTACCCTCATTGATGGTAGACTCATTCAACTCCACCACATTGAAGTGGACCATCATGTTTAGTACATGTTCACGAATAGAGGTGCCTTCTTGCATTTTGGAATTAAATATGTATTTAAGAGTCTCATGCATAAGCTGTTCAAACGGTTGTTCAAACATCCCCCGCAGGGACTCCATGATCTCACGCGCTGAGACCGTAGGCTCATGTTTCTTGGCCAAGACTTCAGAAAGACTTGCCAAGTTGTAGGCTCGGGCCTTCTCATTTGCCCTTGTCCATCGCTCGTATGCCTCCCGAACATTTCGAGTGGAATTTGGAGCTAGAATAGGAGGACAAGCCTCCATGAGAGCGAACATGAGATCCTTGATGAGTAGGATCGTCGTGATCATGTGTTTCCATGTTGAAAAATTGTCGCCAGTTAGTTTTTCAGCGCTTAACAACGATAAGGTGGCTGTAGCCATTTGAAAAAGTTGCTGAAAATACAAACAAAACTTTATTAGGTTTTGCTAAACCACTTTTAAACCAATCAATTTTGCAAAACATTTTCAAGTACCCTAAGTTATAGACTTCTATTTTGAAATGATGCCCCAGTGAGTCAGGACAAACGCCACCGATGGGGTGATCAATTGCCCTTTCGCTGGGATGAGACATTCTCAACCATTAGGCAGAACCAACTCTTGGAACTAAACCTAATAGCCACCATCTTCTGGTCCAGAATAGTTAACCTTTAACTATTCTGCATAAGTGTAACCCCTTGCTTTCGGTGCCAGAGTCTCGCACTAATGCGCTCATTAGGACAAGAGACTAAGTTACCTTATCCTCTTACAGGAGATCAAATAAAGAAATGCACAAATCTGCCATCCTTTAGGGGGACACTCCCAAGGTGCTTTGAGGCGATGCGCAGTAACTTTATTCAACCTAATAAGGGAGATCGAGGGATATGCTGTCACACTTCCCGCTCTCACTTACTATGAACATTCTCTACATCCACCTTGATATTGACCTACCAAACACCATCCGTTGGGGGAACACGCCAAAGGTACCACGAGGCCGAGGATAGATCTCACGCTGTGGACTATTTAGGAGAAAAGTGAAAGGTTTAAGTGAAGCATCTTATGCCCCAAGTACCTCCCACTGAATGTTCTACCTAGGGATTCATTAACCTAGACAATCTGGCTACTGATTTTAGTCTAATTCGCCTTTTTAAACTTTGCTCATAAACAACGTTTGTATATGAAATATAAAAAAGTTCAAGTAGTCACATTTAAACACTTTAATGGACTGTCCTTAACTTGCATGCATGAATTAAATCTATCTAATTCACTTTTCCAGGTAAGTTCCCAGGTAGGGGTGTTACGTTTCTATCAACTTAAATACCCCAGCCTAGACAGAACCTACCTTAGACAAAAGGTCCCTTATAGATAGATTTGCTACACTTTAACCTTTTATTAGCCAATTTAATCCTATTAAAAAGTTTCACCCCAACAATCTCCCACTTTGTCCTAAAGCGAAGTGGGTGTACAAAAAACATAGTACCAAATAATAAACTAAGGCATAAAAGCCCAGTACAAAAAAAATCTCCCACTTGTCTTAGTCCAGCCGCGGCGATCCTGTAGACCTATGCTCAATAGGTGACCCTCAAACACTATAGCCGTGAGAGCCTTCGTAAACGGTCAACAATATTGTTGCTCCGAAGCGATCTGCGTGACGATCACATCCTTCGATGCACTATCTCCGGATCAGATGATACTTCCGCTTTATGTGTTTGCCGCGCCGGTGACTCTTTGGCTCCTTGGAGTTCACCACTGCTCCACTATTATCACAATAGAAGAGTAATGGGCCTAGACATATCTAGAACAACTTCCAGGTCTGTCAAGAACTTCTTGAGCCATACGACCTCTTTAGCAGCTTCGGCAAGCCGCTACGTACTCACCTCCATAGTGGAGCGGCGATGCACCCTGCTTAGTGCTTCGCCATACTACAGCTCCTCCATTAAGAGTAAAGACTAACCCTGATGTGACTTGCGAGAGTCCTTATCAGTCTGAAAGTCAGAATCTGTGTATCCTGTAAGGATCAATCCTTCGAACCATACACGAGCATGCCAGACCCTCGTTTCCGAAGATACTTAAAGATGTCTTCACTGCGGTCCAATGACCTGGCCTAGTTAGACTGATACCTACTGACTATGCCCACAGCGTAGCAGATGTCTGGACGAGTACAGAGTATCGCGTACATCAAACTGCCAACGGACAGACGAATATGGGACCGTCTCATCTCCTCAACCTCTTGAGGCGTCTTAGGACACATTTCCTTGGACAAAGTGACTCCATGCCTGAACGCGGCAGTAGGCTCATCTTGGAGTCCTGCATCGAGTACTTAGCAACATCTTTTGTCAATGTACAATGCCTGAGATAGTGTTAGCACTTTGTTCTTACGATCCAAAAGATCTGTATACCTAGAAAAAACTGAGCCTCTCCCAAATCTTTCATTTGGAATTGGGTTGCTAGCCAGTTCTTAACTGCAGTAGAGACCTACATCATTCCCAATGAGTAGGATATCGTCTACATACAACACTAAGAAGACTACTAAAGCGTTGATGATCTTCTTGTAGACATAAGGTTCATCAACATTTTGGTCAAAGCCATACGACTTGATCGCTGTATCAAACCGTATGTTCCAAGACCAAGGACGTCTGTTCCAGTCCATAAATGGATCAATTCAGTTTGCAAACCTTTTTTGCTCTTGACCTTGGCTATGAATCCCTCAGGCTGCACCATATAAATGGTCTCCTCAAGATTTCCATTCAGAAAGGTCGTCTTGACATTCATTTGCCAAATCCATAATTAAATAAGCTACAATGGACAGGAGGATGCGGATCGACTTTAGCATCGCAACAGGCGAGAAAGTCTCCTCATATTCGACTCCCTCTACATGGGTATACCCTTTTCACAAGTTGAGCACTAAAGGTCTGTACCTTCCATCAAGCACCTCATTTGCTCTTGTAGATCCACTTACAAACTGGGAAAATCTCATGAGGCTAATCTAAAAGATCCCATACTGAGTTGAAAGTACATCGACTCCATCTCGATATCCATGGCCTTGACCCATTCATCCCGTCAACATCCTCCATTGCCTTCTTATAAGACAACGGATCCTCAACGTCGCCATCTGCTACCATAGCAAGGATTTTTGTGAAACCCAAATAGCGACAGGTGGGTTCGCAACCCCCCACTACGTCGAGGTTCCCTCAAACTCTTGAGATGGAACCAAACCTACTGGATGAACTCTCATCAACAACTCTTGTGATGTAGGCAGGCTCTTCAACAACTTTTTTGAGTTTGTTCAATAGTTCATTGGAAAGCTCATGCAACACGACATTTGCTTTGTGAATCTGTGCTCCTTATATGATCTTCTCCAGGAAAGTAGCGTTTGTTGAAACAAACACCTATTTTCCATTAGATCATAAAATAATGCCCTCGTGTACCTTTGGGGTAGCCCTACAAAGAGGCATAACCTCGACCGTGGTTCCAACTTCTTGGGATTAGCCTCTAGCATATGCGGCAGGGCAACCTCAAATGCGGGAAGTGACGTAAACTAGCTTTACACCCGTTCCAACAACTCTAGAGGTGTTCTTGAAACACTCTTGGAGGAACCACAGTTGAGTAGTGTACACCGTAGTCTCCACTACAAAACCTCAAAACAAGTTCGGTAAGGAAGCGTAACTCATCATTGAGCGAACCATGTCTAACCAGGTCCTATTTCTCCTCTCGCTACACCATTCTGCTGAGGTGTACATAGTGTTGAGTTGGAAATATTGCATGTTCTATCAAATAGTTCTGAAATGCGGAGTCCAAAAAACTCTCCACCTCGATCTGATCGAAGTGTTTTAATCGTCTATCCAATGCATTTCAACTTCGGCCTTGAACTCTTTGAACTTTTCAAAGGATTTAGACTTCTGTTGCATAAGATAAACATACCTGTACCTGGAGTAATCATCAGTAAAACTGATAAAATACTCATAGCACATTGGGCTCGCACATTCATAGGACACAAAAGTCAGAATATACTACTCAAGAGCTCCTTGGCTCTAGAACCTTTTCCAGTAAAAGGTCGTTTAGTCATCTTACCCTCAAAACAGATTATAACGAGACGTTAACACTTCATGGTCAGGTCTTATACAAACTCTTTGTATAGGACGCCCCCGCTCGCATGTCCCTAACACGAATGATCAGGATCAGACCATCTGTGACAAGTCACAACACTTGTGACCATTCCACATAGCGGGCTGTGTCCGTAGTGTTACCAGGATAAGGTTTCTCTCCTTTATCCATTTACTACAGACCATTTTGGTTATCACTCAAGACATGATCCACTTGTATGTCACCACATACATGCTTGAGTCACATACAGATAACCAAGGATTTTATGTTTATTGGTTTGTGGTAAAGCAAATAAAACAATTAACCGAGCAAAATTCAAGATGTGAAGTAAATATCATATATTAACAACACAAGTGTTCGTACATACTGTTTACAAACTACAGGACACGAGACTTTAGGGCATTAACCTCAACAAAATGAAAGTCTCTATTATGAACAACGTTATATAATGAGACTAAACATTTCATGGTATGTCTTATACAAACTTCTTTATATAGAATATCCCTGCTCACATGTCTAATACATGAAGGATTAGGATCAGATCATTTGTAGCACTTTACAACACTTGTAACACCTACAAAGCGGGTCATTCTCATAGTGTCACTAGGATAAGGTACCTAGCCTTATCCATATACTACAAATCATTTAGGTTATCACTTAAACATGATCCACCTATGTGTCTCCACATACATGTTTAAGTTATGACGATAACCTTGGATGTTAGTTTATTGGTTTGTGGTTAATGTAACTAAAATATCACATATTTTATAGACAAGGAGAATAAAAATATCATATATTATTAATCACATAAGAGTTTGTTTATACAAAGTTTACAAACTATAGAACCTTACGAGATTTAGGGCATTAACCCCAACAGTGCCACACCCTCTTCTGGCCCGAGAGGGGTTCAGTTATAGTTGAACTATAACTAATTTTTCATTATAGGGATTGGTGGTACTTAAGGAGTTAGATATAACTATGGGGGTAAAACGGTAATTTTGACCCAACTGTATTTACAAGCAATTTGTGAAGGGTCAACGCACTATTGATTGGTTATATCCGATGGCCACAAAAATATATCTATAGTACATAGAGTACAGTTGTCGGTCTTTAGTGAAGTTACTGGCAGTTAATGAAGGTTGATAAATTTAATTAAAAAGTTTAATTAATTAGTCAAGTATCATTAAAGCTTCAATCTATAGGTCATAAGGTCTCCTCGTTATCTTAATTAGGATTAATGAGAATCAAATTAATTTTGAATTAATTTGAATTAATTTGAATTGTTCAAATTAATTAAAGGGAATTAATTATATGAGATATAATTAATATAATGTATGTGATGCATTATAATATAAAGTTTTAATGAGAGAAATAAATATTTGAATATGATTCAAAAAACAGTTATATGAATATGATACATATAAATACGATAGGTAAAAATTAATGTGAATGTGATTCATATTAATATTATAGGTAAACTGATAGATTAATAAACTATAGGTTGTATTATATGTGATATAATATAAACATATAGGTTATATGTTATAAATGATATAACATATGGTTATTTATAATTATAAAATTCGTTATTATTTGAAATTCAAAATTATGAATAATGATTTTTTTAAAAAAAAAAACATAAAAGGGAGGGAGTTATTTTTTTAATAATTACCCACTCTCCTTTAATCTCTCAGTTCCACGTTTTTTTTTACAAAGAACAAGATCATCTTCTTCCTTTCTCCATACTCTCTCCAGGTTCTGTGTTCACTGTAAAATTGATCAAAAGCGAGCCCATAACTCCGCTTCATTTCTCATCCTAGAGAGTAACGAGGAAGCCCACGTGGTGGGTCCCAAAGGAGATTTCATTTCGTTGGGGTTGGATTGTCGTGATAGTGAGAAGGGTTCATGATCTTGCTATGAACGGAGAGGAAACTTGTAGACTTGGTGCTTCAAGAGGTGAGTTTATGATTCCCTATTTTTCCTCTATAATTCACAGTGTAGATCACATGCTTAATGAAATTAGTTTACCATTAGTTTCTGTCCTCTGAGTTACTTCTTCTGTAAAATGAAAATAGAGACGCGATCACATTATATGCTTCTACTTCGAGTATTCAAAACTTTCACTATCAACCTAGGGAAGAATCGTGATGAATGTTTAATTATGCTTTTCCTATTAGATATTCACCTTTGTATAGTCCCTTAATATTAAGCAGTTAGTTCAATTAATTAGGATTCATCAAATCTAATTAAATTGACTAATTTGTTAATTTGAGCTTTCACCTAGCTTCTCTAGGTAAGTTAGCTAAGTTAGACAAATAGAAATTAATTTGATGAATCTATGATCAATTAGCAAATTGGGGATTAACTCGAAAGACTAGGCTCAATAGTTTTATCATTCAAATTTAATCTTTCTTTACTTTTTTTATGCAATTTATTTTCTTTACAAACAACTCGTCTCAAAACACCCTTCCTCATTACCTCAGGTTGCAAGAAATTTATTAGAGAAACATAACGGCTTCTTGAGTTTCACCCATGCTTGATAGCTCTCAAAAAGTGTTATAGTTCTTAGCTTAATTTAGGCTACTTAATGAATTTTTAATGTTAATTATGCTATTTTGTAGGTATTGAGCACCCGGGTTAATTTGAATTAATTTGGAGGTAGTTTGAGCATCCGGGTTTTGAAGGAAGAGAAATGACCAAAAATGCCCTGATTGGAGTGTTGCAACCCTCTCTTGATGCTACAATGCAATGACAAAAGGTAGAATGTATGGATGTAGGGCAGTGTTGCAACGCTGCCCAAAAGCATTACAACGCTGCGAAGATAAATAGAGTGCCACTACCGCTTTGTCGCAATGCAACGTCGCACCAGAGTTGCAACTCTACCTCAACACTTTAGGGTTAGATCAACAAGAGCATTGGAATGATCTTACTAATGTTGTAATGTTGCTATTATTGTATAAATATGTTCTCTTCGAATTAGGTAAAGGTGGGAGGGGAATTAGGCCGTCTTAGGTTTTTAAGTTTTGTAGGGCTTTTCTTGGATTTTTGAGGTTTGTTATGAAATTTTGATTGAAACTTTATGTTCTTTGTGATTTCCATTCTTTGGATTATTCTAGCACAAGCATGTAGGATTGATGAATTGACAACTTAAATTTCTTGAATGTTTGTCTTTGTTGTGCATGATTTGATGTCCATAATTGCATTAAAAACATGTTTAATCTAGTAGCAATAGGTTGAAGTTTGAATTATGGCATGATTTCTATGCTATCTAGGATCACCTAATTGATAACAAAACCTAAATATTGGAAATTCATTAGATAGAATTGGTCATTCTTGCTTAATATCTTAATCTATACATGAACGTAATGCAATTAACTAAGTAAATTGCCTCTGTAACAAGCTTAGTTAATTTATGGATTGACGACATATTGGTTCTCATTAGGGAGTTTGTATGGGTTATCCCTACACTCGATTAGACTTAAGAAATAGTTAATTCAAAATTAGTTCCATAATTAATCGATGTTTAGATTCATAGAAAACCATACGAGGCGAAGGTAATTGTGTTCTATCTCTCTCTTTCTCAATCTATCTTATTTTTTCGTATTTTAATTTTTGCATTTAATTTTCCGTAGGTCGATTGAATGTAGTTTCTTAGATCCCTAGCCTAACAAAAAAGATATTATAAATTCACCGAACTACTACTTATTCTACTAGGTAGCACAAGTGGAAAGTACGGGATCAAACTATAGAGAGGCCAAAAATTAAATCTCTCCTAAGCTAAATTTGACTATGGAATGATTGACAGGAAAACTAAATGTGGAAATTAAAATAAGAAAAAATTAAGATAGATTGAGAAAGAGAGAGATTGAACACAAGATTACCTTCGTTGGTTTAGAGATCGTATAGTTTTCTATGAATCTAATTATCGATTAATTATGAAACCAACCTTGAATAACTATTTCTTAAGCCTAATCGAATGTAAGCACAACCCATACAAACTCCTTAACGATAATCAACATGTCATTAATCCCTAAATTAACTAAGCTCGTTACAAAGGCAATTTACTTAGTTAATTACATTACGTTCATGGATTGATTAAGACATTAAGTGAGATGACCAATTCTATCTTAATGCATTTCTAATCTTTAGGATTTGTTATCAATTAGATGATCCTAGATGGCCTAGAAATCATGTCATAATTCAAACTTAAACCTATTGGTACTGATTAAACATACTTTCAATGCAATTACAGACATTAAATTCATGCATAGCAAAGATAAATATACAAGAAATTTGAGTTGTCAATTCATCAATCCTACATGCTTGTGCTAGAAATTGATTCAAAGAATGGAAATTACAAAGAAATAGAAAGATTCAGTAAAAAAAAATACATAACAAACCTCAAAGAATTCAAGAAAATCCCTACGAACCTAAAAAACCAACGTCATCGTTCATCAAATCTAACTCACAATGCCAAGATATATAATTACAACTTAAAATGAAAGGAAATCTCATGAGTTTTGGTATGGAATAGCCCAAATCGAGCAACATCTCACTAAGAAGACCTAATTTCCCTCCCTCTTTTACCTAATTCAGAAATAACATATTTATACAATAGTTTCAGCATTACAACGCTAGTAAGAGCGTTGCAAACGCTCTTATCGATCCAGCCCTCAAGCGTTGAGGTAGAGTTGTAACTCTAGTGCGATGCTACATTGCGGCAAAGCACTGATGGCACTCTGTTTATCTTCGCAGCGTTGCAACGCTGGCCTACATCCATGCATTCTACCTTTCAGCATTGCGTTGTAGCGTCAAGTGAGGTTTGCAATCCTCCAATTAGAGGCATTTTGGTCATTTCTCCTCTTTCGAAGCCCAGATGCTCAAATTACCTCTAAATTGCTTCAAATTAACCCCCTTCGACTCCAAATGCTCGGTTCTAACTCTTCATGCTCAATACCTACAAAATAGCATAATTAACATTAGAAATCCATTAATGTGCCTAAATTAATCTATGAATTATAGCACTTTTTGAAAGCTATTAGTGCTACCACTACTACACTTTTTGGTAGAAACGAAATTTATTTGATTTAGAGTTTGCGACAAACTCTAGTCGATCACCTAGAATGAACGATAAGGATTAATAGTCCCATGCAGTTTATTGGGTTGTAGTTTCCATAGCATTGTAGCAACAACACTAATACATCGTGCATGCACAGGGATTCGTGACGTCGCTGCGACACCACACTACATCTAGGTGTTTTGTTTACAACACCATATAGCATCGCATGGTGCTGCCACTAGGGACATTCTTGTTCTTTCTTCTCCTTTGAAGCCTTGGATACTCCATTAAGCTCCTAATAGCACCAAATTAACTATGAACCACCCATAACTCTTAGAAATGCATGTGATGCTCAAGTTCCTACAAATATAAACATTTAAAGTCATTAATCATCTTAAACGAGTAAGAATAGAGGCACTAAGTTTATTTATGGAGGTATCAGTCCCTAAATAAATTAGAACGATTTTTTTAATAGTTAAAAGAGCTAGATTCTATCTCTCTGAGGATGATACTCGATTGTTTCACTATATTATCATTGACACGTGTACTTTGCTCATATTATAACCCCAGTCTCACACTCACATAGGTAAAAATTTTCAATGGTGCTCCTATAACATATCACACCCCACTTGTAAGAGTTAGAAAATTTATTAAGGAGTTTGTTGAAAAGCTCAACCCTCCACAACGTTATAGGATAATGCACTCACTTCATAGGGATTGATTAAACTATAAAGATAGTGCATTTCTTAGCTACTTTATGATTGGTTTCCCCTTTGAGCCTAGTTCTTAAGATTTCTAATCACTAGGTGGGTATTCTTATATATGGCTCATAATAAACAATCCCCCTTGATGTGTTCCAGACTCTTTCTCTAGTTAAGACCCTTTATTATAAATCTGCAAGATTATCACAAGATGTAGTGTAATTCACATTAATTATCCCTTTACTCAAATAATATCCCACAATACTATGTTTCTTCTTGTAGATCTGGATCTCATTATAAAAACGATTTTTTTACTCTACCAATTTGTAAGGCGGTATTGATTTCTCCCACATTAACATTTCATATAAAAAATCTCTTAGCTATCTTTGCTTCCTCACTAGCTAAACTAAAGTAATAAGCTCTATTTCCATAGTGAAGTTGGTAATAGCCATTTGTATTTTATATTTTCAATAAATAACACTACCTCTGAAGGTAAAAGTATACCCTATAGTAGATAGCGAATCACCTGACAACGTATTTCAGTCAACATCTGAAAATCCTTCAACAACAGTAGGATAATTTTTACACAAAGTAAACCATGATCTTTCGTTCCCAATAAATATTTCATACACAATCAATGGCATGTCAATGACCTTTACCTAGCTTACTTTTAAACTTGCTAAGAACTCATATTCCATATGTAATGTTAGATCTAATACATCAATAGCATATCATAGGCTATCAATCACACTAGTATACTCCGTTTGATTAATACATTGCTTTCATTTTTTAATGAGAAATAAATGAACGCTTTAATCAAATGGAGTAAACACAGGTGTTACAATAAAAGTAATTATATTTTTTTTAAGTATTTTCTTGATATAATGTGATTGGTCAAAGAAAAATTAATATAAGATTTTCATTATTTTCATACCCAAAATACCAAGATTGTCTATCACATCAAAATGTATTAACAATTTTTTTGCCTCATTCATAACAAATATACTTGAGCCAAATATAAGTAAATCGTTAACATATAGGCTGAGAATCTTCCAATGATTTATGATTGATGTATTTATCATATTTATTTGATTTATAACTATTATTTAACATGTAATAATCAAATTTTTTATGCCACTACTTTGAAACTTGTTTTAAGCCATATAGGGATCTAGTAAGCTTACACACTTTATTCTCTAGACCAGGCAAGCTCTATAAATCTTTAGGTTGGTTCATATAAATTTTCTCTTCTAAATCACCATTTAGAAAAGTTGTTTTCACATTATCTACTTTTAAAAAATATTACAATAATTACATTTAACAATCTAATTAATGATGTGACTCTTGTAGTTCGATAAAATATATCAAAGAAGTTGAATCTTTCTTTTGTTTAAAACCTTTTGCCATAAGTTTAGTTTTATACTTGTCTATAATAGCATTTGGTTTCATCTTTTTTCTCAAGACCTATTTACACCTAATAGTATTACAACTTTGTAGTGAATTGAAGTGATCGAATCCCCAACAAAGTGTGTGATCGCATTTTGCTTTTTATTTTCGTTTAGATGAAAAAATTAAGGAAAAAAAAAACTAAATTACAGAACAATAATATATTATAATTATCAAGGTTAGGCATAAAAGGGGAAAAGAATACAATACATTTAAAGAAATATTTTCTAGCGATTCTCTTCCTCCAATGTCGATCAAGACCTTCATAAAGCCTTCCTTGTTATGACTCTTGACAAGAAATCGATTGGTGAGCGTCTCATTTGAAAGATGAGAGAAATTGAGAGGGAGATGTTGAGAGAAAATGCAGATAATTTTTTCTTTGTATTTTTCTTTTGTAATTTAGATAATTTTTTCTTTGTATTTTTCTTTTGTAATTTCAGAGAGATAGTTGTTTAAAACTTCAAAAAAAAAAAATTAAAAAAAATGTAAATACAGAATAACCACTTTCTGTATTAATCGTAGAAATGCATCAGATCAATACACAGAATAGGGGAGTTAAATTAAATTAAATTAATAAAATAATACTAATTAAATAAATATTTGAATCATATTCAACCACAAATTTCTCTCTTAACCTATAATTTTAATATAAATCATATTCATATTAACTCATAACCATAGTTTTAATATAAATCTCATTCATATTAATTGATTATTTGAATCATATTTAAAGTGAATAAATACATCATAAATACATCGTCATTATATCTATATTAGACTCAAAATTACACATAATGATTCAAAATATGGTTATCTCAACCACATTATATATTGATATTATGCATTTTAAACAACTTTGAAAAAAAAATTGAAGATAAAGATAAGAGTTGGAAGAAGCTAAAATTTTGATGCATCGAAAATCAAAAGATTTTGAAGGTCAAGATTCCTAAGAACGTGGAAAATGGAGAAAACGAGGTTGTACTGCATTTGTGTTCATCAACTTGTGTACTACAAACTTTGCAATTGTAGTACATGTATTTTTCCATCTCAATATTGCCATTTTAATTATTATTATTATTATAATTCTTTTTTTACTTTGTTCTATTTTAATTATAAATAGTACTTTTGTGCCTTTTCTACATAAACAATATCCCTAACCCGACACTATTATTGGACAGCTTTTTTATATAAATATAATATTGCAAGGGAGCTCTTTCAAAATAAAAAGAAAAAAGAAAAAAAAGAATATTGCAAGAAATTATTTTGATTAAACAATGCTTTTAATCTTCATAATCATTTAATTTTAGGTTGGTTTGAATTCACGTGAGAAAAAAAGTGTTTTTCAAAAAAATTATTTTTATTTAAACACTTTTCATGAAAATATACTTTAAAAATTAATTTTAAATGGTTGTCAAATATTCTATTTTTTTTTTAAAATGATTTATTTTTTAAATTAAATACTTAAAATAGAATTCAAATATACTCTAATTATATGATATTCTTTAATTCTTGTGGTTTAATATTTATTTACTATGTTTTTTAAACATAATATTTTTTTTTTAATATTTAGTCCTACCATTTAAATTTAGTTGAGGTAGAATAAAGTTGCTTACCTATGTACACCTTGATCAACACATTAAGATACAACTAATTATGTTTATAGAACTATAAGTACTAAATCATTGTTAAATTGGTACTTCAATTCTTAATTAGTTTCTTTTTTATTATGAATTAATGTCTCGTTTGATAATCATTTTATCTTTTATTTTATTTTTTTAAAATTAAGTTTATAGACACTATTTCTACCTTAAAATTTATTTATTTCTTATATATCTTTTACCAATAGTTTAAAAAATCAAGCCAAATTTTGAGAACTAAAAAAAAGTAGTTTTTTTAAAAAGTAGTTTTTGTTTTTAAAATTTGGTTAAGAATTCAATCATTATACTTAAAAAAATGATGCAAATCCTTGCAAGAAATTTAGAGGAAATAAACTTAATTTTAAAAAACAAAAAACAAAAAACGAAATGGTTACCAAACAAGATCTAAATTATTACAAAATCATACTATACAGATATAAGGGTTACAAGTTTAGAGATTAAACCATTATAAATTTACTATTATAAAGACCCTAGAAGAGAATAATAATTTCTTTCTTTTTTATTTTATTTTCTTTCTTCATTTCTTTGTTTTTTTTTTCTTTTTTTTTTGGAAGAAATACTAAAAAGTGTATTAGCTTTTAATTCAAGCAAGTGTCTATCAAACTAGTTTAATTTTCTGAATTCTTAAGAACATATTTAGCTAATTATCCAAAAATAAAAATGTATTATATCTTCATTATTATTTAACGATTTAACCTTTTAATGTTGGTGTTTTATATCTCTTTATTTCCAAATATTTTTCTTTAGTTTTTAAAAATTCAATTCGGCATTAATCGTTCATAATTTTTTGTTTTTGATTAAATTATCATTTTGATTCATACATGATTTTCGTTTCATTAATTTAGTATTTACGGTTTTAAAACCTTGAATTTTATTTTACTATGAGAATTTGATGTTCTAGTAAAACTCACAAATCTTCCATGCCGTTACAATTTAATATTGCTACATGGAATATATGTTACAATATATTTTTTTTATTAAAATGAAAAAAAAAAGAACTAATATTCTGTATCATATTGATTGTGTTAGCTAAATTGTGTATTTAAATTTGAGTAAAAATATAAAAAAAAATATATTGATTGGTTTTACACGTCATTTGTGAGATTTAACCAAACCATAGAACTGAATCCAGAGAAGGCCCAAGTCATAGGGATTTATAGGTCAAGGAAAATAGTAAACGAATCACATTATACTATATACTTTTTGCTAGATGATTAAGAAAACATGAATAACAAGAGAATTAATTAAGAAAGAATTTCAAAAATAGAAAAATAAAGAAATTTTTTTATATAAAATGGCAAAATTTTAAATTTGTTTTTATAGAAATTGATAGAGACCGATAAAAATCTATCAGTGATAAAAATTGATAGACTTCTATCTATTTCTATTTGTGATAGACTTCTATCCGTGTCTATTAGTGATAGACTTCTATTAAAAATCTATAGTGTAACATTTTTTTTTCTTTTTTTTTTTTTTGTTATTTTTGTAAATAGTTTAACAAGATAAAGAATCGAGTCATCTCTTTAAAATGATAATTGAGGACTATTTCATTGACCCGAGAAAGAAAACCAATAAATAAAAGTCCACAATAAAATATAGGATAACAAGCATTAATTAGAGTTGGAAGCACTAAAATAAAATATAAATCTCACTATCTACCCTATTATTTTATATAGTTAGATTTTTATTTTTTAAAAAAAATATTTAGTGAGTTGATACTATATATATATATATCACAATTTGTTGAGTTTATCTTCAAAGGGGAAAAAAAAACAATTTGTTGGGTTTCAGAAGTATAAGAGTCTGAAATTGACTTTTATTTTCTTATTTTTATGGGAGTTTTTGTATTTGGATGCATTTAAGGAGTTTCTTTCTTCTAACAAACAAGAGAATTCCATTTTCTTCTTCTTCTCTCCTTCCAATCAAACAAGCTAGAGAGAACACAAAGGTATCCTCAATTCATTAATTCAATCCTCTAATTTATTTATTTTCTGCTTTTGTCTGTTGAAACTCTTACTTTGAACTTCTTGAGAATTCTTCCTCTTGTATGAAATGAGAAATTAAGAGAAACATACAAGAATGGGTCTCTAATTATTTTTGTTTGTGGTTTATTTATTTGAAAGTTTCGATAATTATTTAGGCCCGTTTGATAATCATTTTATTTTTGGTTTTTGATTTTTAAAAATTAAGTTTATTTCCTCTCTATTTCTTTCAATGTTTTGCATCTTATAAAATGATTGAATTTTTGGCCAATTTCAAAATGAACATAAGTTTCAAAAAAAAAAAATCAAATTCAAACACGTTTAGGGTTTGAAAACGGTAAACAATGTTAAGTAGGTTAAAAGTAATAATTTTGAAAAAGACCAAACACTTAAAATGCATCAAAATCTTCAAAATTAGGAGAAATTGATGTACTATGAGCTGATTAAATATCATTGTGAATGGATTTTGCAGGAAACTAGAGTAAAAGGGAGTATTTTTTTCAATATGTCATTGACGCAATGGGAGGAATATATATTGATGAATGAAAACAATGGAATTTCAGAGATAGAAAATCCAGAATTATTAGGATTATCATTAAGTAGTTTGAGTAACAATAATGGGGAATTAGAAGAAACTCAATTATCAGAAAATGGAGAAGCATTATTATCAGATGAAATACTTGGGTCACTCATGGAAGCTGCAACATTATTGGGTTTGGAAGAAAATATTGATGGGGTTTTAGAGAAAGAAAGTTCAAAATTAATTCCATCATCCATAATTAATGCTAATATTGAACCCTCAATTGCAAATAAAGCAAATGCAAAGAAAGAAGAACACAATGCTAGAGAAAGACAGAGGAGGATGCAACTCTCTCACTCCTACTTTTCCCTTCGCTCTTTGCTTCCCAATGCTAGAAGATCAAAGGTTTGTACCTATTTTACTTTTTGGTTTCGGTTAAATTACGAGTTTCGTCTCGATAATTTCAAGTTTTTGTCTATTTTGTCCATAAAGTTTTAAAAAAAAATTGTCTAATAGGGTTTCTAAATCTTAAAAAGTATCATCTAATATCAAATTCTTACATTTTTAATTATTTTGGATGTGTCAACCTGAGAATAGCTCAACTGGTATAGTATTCGTACTATCAACCTCGAGATTAGAGATTCGATTCCCCACCTCCACACTTTAATTCATATATGTTAGGGGTATCTAGTGTTTTTTCTTATATAAATAATTTATTTTTATGATGATTATTTTTGTTTGAAAACTTTTAATTTATCCAATAATTCTTTATATATTTATTTTAATATATGGATGGCACTTTGTTTTATTATTATTTTTTAAAGTATACACGTATTGTTGGAAATTTTGCGAAATGAGGTTTGTGGTTTACTTTCATATCATGCATGTTAATGTTTTTTTTTTAAAAAAAATTAAGTAATCATTATTTACAAATTTATGCATGTATAGTTTCTAGTTAAGTTGGACAAAATTATATTAGAAACAAAACAGAATTGGATTTATATATTGTAAGTGAAATATCCTCAAAATGTAATTGTACTATAATGACCTTATTTACATGTAACATGGTTGGCACAAAAAAAATGTAACGAATGCCACATTCTCTGACCCAGTTATATGATACAAAACAAATTATATATGATATGAGTTAATAAATGGCAAATCCACTTACAATAAATATATATATATATATATATGATAGGAGTCCTTTGGCATGTGAACCTCTAATTTGCAAACACACTAAAACTCCCAACTCAATTCAAAACCCTAAGGAATGCCTTAAGATTAAAGTTGATCTTGAGACAAAAAAAAATTATCTTTGGCTCAATATTCAAATACCCATAAAATTGGATGCCCAATATTCATACTTGAATAACTCAACACAGTAATTGCAATATTTTCAAAAAACTCTCTTGACTAAATTTGAAAAAAAAAAAAAAAAACTACGTGCATGCTCAAAATTGATTCATTGTAAAAACTGCCCAAAACAACCTAATGACAAAGCTTTAAACAATTTCCCAATGAAATTCTAATGCCATATATCATATCACCGATCATATCAAAATTACAAATATACCTTTTACTTAATTTCTTATCAAAACGATAATATTAGAAAATAATAAAAATTACTTTATTAGATAATATGAATATTAAGTTGGAAATTTTCGCAAATAAAAAAATGTCAAACTATTTACAAAAGTAACAAAAAATACTAATAGATACTGATAGACTTCTATCAGTGTTTATCAATGATAAAAATTTATAGAAATCTATCATTGATAGAGGTTGATAGAAGTATATTAGTGTCTATTAGTGATAAAAACTGATAGAAGTCTAAAATGATTAAATTTTGCTATTTTGTGTAAATAATCTTCCTTATTTTTCTATTTTTTAAAATTCCCACGTTAATTTGATGCCCGCATATCTTATTAGGGTTTGGGGTCTCTTGGTCATACCGATTTAGATATCCCAACTTCAAACCTTCGAATGAGTTTAAAACCAAAAACCCTAGGTGCCTCTCGAATATAGTTGTCAGATACGTTAAAATTTTCAATTATGTGTTTAACAATGGTTCAATTTAAAACAAATAATTGATTGAAAAGTCAAAAAGGCAAAAAGGGAAAATATATAAAGAAGCAATATGGAAACCCTAATTATAATTGAGATTTGTCTGATTTGGATAGTTTAATTTGTTTGCAGAAAAGGTGGAGCTCAGGAACCATAATTGACAAAGTTGTAGACTACATTCCAACATTACAAAAAGAGATTGAAAATATGAACCAAAAGAAACAAAAATTGATAAAAGCAAAAGAGATGAGCAATGAAAGAGTATTATTAGTTGATGAAAATGAAGGGTTGAATAATAATCCAACTGTTTCAATCCATCAACTTTGCAAAGGAGAAGTGATCATCCAAATATGCATAAACCAAAGAAACAATAATGTTATTATTAACTTCTCAAATTTGATTCAAAAAGCACAAGCAGAAGGCCTATGCATCATTGGTGCTTCAACAGTTTCTGTTTCTCATGACCATCTCACCCTCAGCTTTCATTTGCATATTCAGGTATGTTTATTACATTATTTTCATAAATAATTATGTTTTTTTCTAATATATTATACGACGGTTTGATAACCATTTGATTTTTGAGTTTATGTATTTTTTTCAAAAAAATGAAGCTTATAAACCCTATTCTCATCTCACTAGCTTCATTTGTTTTGTTATCTCCTTTTCTACCTATATTTTCGAAAACCATACTATGTTTAACGGATTTGAAATTGTACCCAAATATCGTCTATTGGTTCTATTCCTGGTTCATATAACTCGAAAGTTTCTCTAGCTATTTACTTATATGGGGATAAAACTCCAAAAATCAGAAATTTTAAAATAGGAATAACATTTGATATTATTAAAATATCCATAAAATATCATATTAGTAAAGTATCATTATAAATGTACTTTTGTCCATGTGGAAAATATATATATATATATATATATATTATATATATAAACATGTTTCTATGTTCGAAATTTGACCAATAATTTAAATGTTTCTTTTTCATAGTAAAAAATGTGAAGGAAACAAGATCATATAACTTTCAAAAGTAGAAAATTTAAGAACGTTATCAAATGAGACCTTAAATTTTAAATTTTAAGTTTTAAACTCTATGAACATCTTTATTGTTGAATAAAACTTTTCTTTTGTACCTTATTGGGATTTTCTTGGTTATGTTAATTAGAGGTATTTAGTCTTGCTAATTACATTTGTATATGTTTAATTTCAAATTTTTAAAAATTGGAAGTACAGCTAAAATTAAACCCTAGATACAAAGGTAAACATGAATTTTTATCCCTAAAACGTTGGATAATAAAACTAAATTCAGCTCAACTAAAATTATTAATAATTGAATATACTTGATACAATTATTCATTTGAATTTTTTAAATGATACCACCTCTAAAGTTGGAGATATAAATTGATTTTATTATTTTTTGTTTTTTTGTTATATATTTTAACAATAGTATTAGTTTTTATTGTGATTAATTTAAAGTTTGTTTTCAAATATAGGAAAATGAATCAAAATATTTATAAATGATAGCAAAATATCAAACTGTAATAAACCACGATGGACAGCGATAGACTACTACCTGTGTCTATCATAACACAATTAGACACAATTAGATACAAATAGTAGTATCGTTGTCTATCGCGGTCTATCATAAATAGACTATGATATTTTGCTATTATGTGTAAATATTTTTAACAATTTTCTCATTTAAAATAATTTTTCTTAATTTAATTATTTAGACTGCTAGCTTCAATGAGCATTTTAGTTTTTGAGGTTTTTTTTCTTGTTATATATTTTCTGTTTCTATTTTTTTATAACGCAAAAACTATACCCATCTTTTGTTTTTTTTAAGAAAAAACAATCAAACATATTTCTGGTTTATATAATTTATTTTAGGAAAATTTTCATAGATAAAAAAAAAATATTAAACTATTTACAGATAAAACAAAAAAACACTAATAGATACTTATAGATTTCTATCAATGTCTATTAGTGATAGAAACTGATAGAAGTCTAAAATGATTAAGTTTTGCTATCTTGTGTAAATAGTTTTCTTTATTTTTTTATTTTTGAAAATAATCCTCCTTTCTTCTAATTTGTGTGTGTTTGTTTTTTTTTTTTTTTTTTTTTTTTTTTTTTTTGTTAATAAGAACTATTGGAATAATTAGTGATTAAAAAACAAATATCATGCACAAAAAATCATAAGGCAAGAGTTGTTTCAAAAAAATAAATAAATAAATCGTAAGCCAAGAGATTTTCTTAAGGTTATTAATATACCTTTCCAAGCTGAATTAATTATTTTTCCATATTAAAAACCTAAAATATATCCATCTAGATTTTCTCAACAACGTTCTATTGACAAGCTGTCAATTAAACATAAAATAAGGCCAAATTTATAATGGTTAGCATAGGAATAATAAAACCATTTTAACGGCTTAATACGTAGTTTAGGTCCAATTTTACCTTTTCAAGCCAAAACTAAAATCATGCAAGATTATTTAGGGTTTGGTTGTTTTCCTGGAGTGGGATGGATTTAAAATTAAATATAATAAAAAAATTCATGTTTGGATTGAGCGTTTTGGGTCAAATTTGTAATATTAAACCCATTTCGTTTTCACAGTTTTCAATCCAACCCACTTTTCCACAGTTTCTATGCTTCACGATTCCATTTTTGTTTCACCCTCAATATATCACACATTTCAACACTCTTCTGATTCTCAGTAATTCTAATTACATTTCAATCTCCCAAACAGCTCTTTAATGGTTCGAAAAATAGGAATCAAGCATGAGATAATACCCCTCGAGTCTTGTGTTTAAACTATTCTCAAGACTTAGAATTTTCATAATCCTATAATATAACAAAATAAACACGTGAAAGCATTGAAATGAGCCTTCATTTAGAAGGCAGGAGAAAAAAAACACATATATTACAAAAGAAATAAAAGACATATAAAGAGAATGATCCAACAATATGTGCGCATTTCTTAGAGAGAAATTTTAAAATTGAAAATGGAGGGAAAATTAATATTAAAATAGGGTTGTTTTTAAATATGGAAAAATAAATCAAAATATTTATAAGATATAGCAAACTTTTAGAACTATCAATGACAGACACTGATAGACTTATTTTTAAGGATAAATTTTAGGAGATATTTAGATAATGAAATAATTTTTTTTAGAGAGAGAAGGAGATTATTTGTTTGAGATAAATATGTCAAATAGAGAAAAAAATATAGTTTTAGAAAATAAGTGAGATTTGAAAAATTAAAGTTATAATTTCAAAAACTGCTTTCTTTTAAATAAAAACTTTAATTCCTATTCTAAAACTCCCCCAAAAAGAAACGGTTATAGACAATCTGAAGTAATATTTACCTTACATGATCAATAATATTTTCATATGACTACAAAAAATACAGTAGTTTGCTAATTATATGGTCATATTATACATTCATCACAAGAAGAGTGTTATTCCTTAATTTTATGTAGGATATATTTTGAAGTACCATGTAACACCCGAGTTTAGGAGGTGTATATAAATGAAACCGAGATTACATCTAATTGAGAGGGATCTTGAGGATATAAAGTATGATTAAAAAAAACTTAAAAATTGAAAATTACTACCTATACCAAGAAGGTGCATATTCCTTTTCGGTGACTCAATTATAGGAAACTTAAAGTTAAGAGTGCTCAGTTTGAAGCAATCCTATACTGGGTAACCTTTTGAGAATTTGTTTAGACAGCATGTGAGTAAGGACAAAACACTTTGAAAGAACCTGTGTTGGTTTGACTGTTTGAAATATTTTTAAACAAGTAGATGACATATCCAAGTCATGGGAAATGTCGAAGCCTAATCCAAATATATTTATGTAGGATACATTTATAACGACTTTCTAAATATTTGGAAAAAAAAAGTATTTCTAAAGTGTAAAACAAAATGCTTTTAACCACTTAGGCGTTTAGTGCTAAACCTCTCCATTTGCTACAGTATTTACTATTTTAAAATTATCATTCTTTTTATTCTTTGCTAAAGAGTTTATTATTTTCTTCTCAAACCAAAATAATTTACACCTCAAACACATACTATTATAACCCAATCTAAAACAAACTACACTCCAAGCACAAATTATTATAATTCAACTATAATAATCTAGGACTATAATAACCAATTTCTTACCCCAAACTCTCCCTTAAATTCTTTCAAATAAACGATGGGATGGATGATTTTTATGTCTTGGTTTTGGTATAAGTACAAGTTGATCTCTTGCAACAAATTAAAGTTCTATTTTTTTTTTTTTTTTATCTCCAAACTATTATAATGCTTATTCAACCATATATTAATCAAGGTATCTTTCTTAAAATTTAAATTGTTTTATTATTTATTTATTTATTTATTATTATTATTATTTTGACAAAAACAAAGATTCAGAATGAACGCACCCAACCCCATTTTGTACAAAAGAAAATCTTTGGTTGTATTTGTAGGGAGCCCAATTTTAATTTCATTTGGTTCCATATTCTTCTTGGTACAAAAAAGGGAAATAATAAGAGAATCTCAAACAATTAACATAATGACCGAGAGATGGGAGGTTTGGATAGAAGTGTACAATATGTTCCATTTTATGATTTTCATTATACATTAAATCAATGATTAATGTGTGATTTATGCAGATGGATAGAAGTGTACAAGAAGCTGCTGATTATAAATCAATATTAAGAAAAAAGGTAATTTCTTGGTTATGTTGATTCATTTATATACACATATATACCACCATAGCAACAATAATTCAGGTTCTCTTCAATTTGAGAGAATTCTATTAATTATTTTGTGTAGCTTCAACCTTTGAAATATGTTTCCAACTATGTATTTGTACTTTGACATATATAAAATGTAGTACACTTATTCTTTCATGTTATTATGTTGGGTCCCCACTAATAATAAGAAAAAATGGGTCCAATATAGCCAACTAAGTTCTTTTATGTGTGGATGAGATCAAAAGCCTGTTCAGCAAGCTTGCTTCATCTTCTTTTCTTGTGGAGAAGTTAACAGTGAACAATCTACAAAATGAAAAAGGAGTGAGGCAAGAGAGGCCTGAGGCAAGGAAGGACGAGAAGAAAAGGTGCAGTTCGTGTGACAGTCAAATAAGTGGTTTGTTCTTTCGTTATTGTTCTCTCAGAGTTGTCGTCCTCGTGAGAAAGCTCTCTCCCTAAGTTTGTGATCCATTTTTTCTTCATAGTGTGTTTTTATGTACTCTTTTGTCGATGGTTGTTGTATCTCTAGATACGACTAGGGAAGAAATTATTGTAACCCATTATATTTTTAGTGGAAGTCATTTTAGAGCTGTCCCATGATTTTTCGGATTTTCTACATAAATCTTTGTGTCATTATTTTTCCTCTCCATTGTGCTTGTGGTTTCTTTTGACTTTATATTTATTGGTTATATATTAAAATCCCAACAAGTGACATCAGAACTTGGTGTTAGCAACAAATTAGCGAGTCAACATAAAGTTTGTACTGATTTGGTGGACTTGGTTGGTTAACTTTTTTTTTTTTTAGTGTGTAGCCATGGATGTTAACACAAGTTGAATGGTCAGTTTAAATGGAATGAATTGCCAATTTTTTAAGGAAAAATGGAGGACTTGCTCTATTGCGAAAAATATCATGCTCTAATTAAGGGAGAGGCAGCTAAGGAAAAATGTTTGATGAAGATTGGGAACTCTTGAATAGGCAAGTTGTTGGATTTATAGGTCAATGGATTGATGATAGTGTATATTATCACATTGCTAAAGAGACAAAGGCAGATTCTTTATGAAAAAAGTTGGAATAATTGTATGAAAGAAAGAGTGTAGGCAATAAAACTTTCTGGATACGAAAGCTAGTAAATTTGAAATATAAAGAAGAGACTCCAATTGCAGAAAATTTTAATAAAATGCATAGTATTGTGAATCTCAAATATGCAAATGAACTTGGAAGATGAACTTGAAGCACTATTGCTCCTTAAGTTCATTACCAAATAGCTACAAGAAATTGGTGGTCTCTTTGAGTGATTTCTCACCCAATGGAAAGCTTATTATGAGTATTGTTAAGAGTAGTCTTCTAAATGAAGAGTTGAGAAGGAAAACGATGAATCCTTCAACAATTCAGTCAAAACGGGAAGATAGTTCATAAGAAGATCCATTGTCGAAAATGAAAACAAGAACATAACAAGAAAAAGAATAAAAAAAATGAAGGAAAGGATGTTGCAATAGCCACAAATGATTCATATGTTGTTTGTGATGAAAATGCAGTTAAGATGACTTGGTCATATGACTCATAAAGGATTAGACATTCTTGCGAAGAAGAGTCTCGTATCGCAAGCAAAGAGCACAATTCCTAAAACTTGTTCATATTATCAAGCTGGTAAGCAACATAGAGTATCATTCAAAGCCCATGCACAGATAAGCTCCAATGTATTGGATAGGGTGCACTCCCATGTTTGTATTTTGTCACATTCATTGATGATCATTCTAGAAAAGTGTGGGCGTACACTGAAATCCAAAGATTAGGTCTTGAATTTTTTTATTTTTTTTATTTTTTACAGAGTTTCAAATCAAGGTAGAAAGAGAGACTAGGCGACAATTGAAATGCATTAGCACAGACAATGGTGGTGAGTATTGATTGGACTGAAGGGGCGTCGAATCCCTCCGAGCCAACCAAAAAAAAAATTATAATCTACAAACTAACTACTTATACTACTGAATAATACAAGTGGCAAGTCCGGGTTGATCCACAGGGAACCTTAGATAAAATATCTCTAAGCTAAATTGGTCTTTAAAAAACAATAAAAACGGGGGTTTTGGATTAATTTAATTTGACAGAAAAAGTAAATGTAGAAATTTAAGTTGCAAAAAGTAAGATAGATTGAGAGAGAGAGAGAGCAATACACGAGATTATTTTCGACGATTAAAAGACCATAGGACTATCTATGGATTAGTTCATTGGTTTATCATGCAAATATTCATGGGTTAACTGATGATCAAGCCTCACAAATGTACAGAAATCCGGACAAACTCCTTAGTGAAACACGGATGTTGATTCATAAATTAGCTAAGTGTTGTCACACAAACCTATTTACTTAGCTAATCACATTAAGCTCTTGGATTAATTAGAATATTGCGCTAGATTGACCTAATCTAACTGAAAGTATTTCCATTCCTTAAGTTTCATCATCTTTCGCTATGGATGACCCTAGAATCCTAGCAATCGAACCATAGCTATAACTAAAACTATTGCTACTCAAATTAAGCATCCTATAGATACAATTATAGATACCTACAACATGCATAGTGTGGGTGAACAAACATATGAGTATTAGCGATTTAGTTGTCAATTAAATCTACTAGCATGCTCATCCTATGAGTTCATTCAAAAAATAGAAAACAAGAACAAGCAAAAAAATCCCCAAAACAATTATCAAAATCATAAAATATCCATAGAAAATGCCCAACAAACCTTAAAATCAACGTTTGGGCCTTCAATCGTTTATCAAAACTGAATCTCAATGTCAAAATATACAAATAAAACTCAAAATCTAAAGTAAACTCATGGGTTATGGCCACGAATGGCCAAAATCGAGCTTAAAGCTCTTAAAATCGGCCTATTCTCCTCCTCCAACCTAAAAATTGAAAGAAACTATATATAATATAGCAGTGGTGCCACAACGCTAGGGTGTAGTGCTGTGGCACTCTAGCCCTCACACAACACCTTGTCGAAGTGCAGATCTGCGCTTTGTGCAATGTTGGGGCATTGTGTGTGCGTTGTTCATTATACACCAGAGCATTTGTTTCACCAAAATGCTCTTCTTGGGAAAAAGCTCCATGACTCCAGAACAAAATGGTAATTTGGCTCATTCTTTCCTGATTGATGCAATCAAGCTCCATTTTGGTCCATTTTAACAAGATTTTAACTTTAACCCTCCATCACCTCTTAGATGCTTGAAACCTATAAAATCATTAAATAAACATATAAAACTTAGGAACAATTTCGAATTAAGCAGAGTGATAGAACATTTTCAATCTTATCAGATATAGAGGTCCATTTGATGAGTATTGTAAAAGGAATGGGATTAGACATCAAATGACAATTCCTAAGATTTCTCAGCATAATGGTATAGTTGAACGAATGAATTATACCATTGTAAAAAGAGAAAATTGCATGTCGTCAAATTCAAACTTGCCAAGACATTTTAGAGGTGAAGCTGTAGAAACCATAATGGACTTGATAAATCTTTCTTGCACCGTTCCATTGAAAAGTGAAAATGCCACAGAAGATATGGACAAAGTATTCTTCCTATGATTATATGAAGGTCTTTGAATACAAAGAATTTGTTCGTGTCCCCATATATAAGAGTTTAAAGCTAGACAATAAGACCAAACAATGCATATTTTTGGGTTATAGATATGATGAGTTTGGTTATCGTTTGTGAGATCCGATTGAAAATAAGCTCGTTAGAATATGAGATGATGTATTTCTTGAAGATCAAACCATTGAAGACATAGAGACCACGATGAAACCACAATCTAATAATGGTGATCTAGTAGATATGGGTTCTTCTTCTTTAGACATGGAAGATGTCGATGAAGATAATAATGGTCTTGATAATATTGTGCCCCTTGATGAGTTACCAATTCTAGAGCCACTAATTCAAGAAATTGTTCAAGTTAAAAGATCCATCAGGGATCGCCAAACTTCTAGAACATATTCTCCATATGAATATTTATTGCTTACTGATTGGAGAGAGTTAGAAAGCTATGAGAAAGTTATAAGTGATAAAAGTAAAGATAAATGGTTCAAAACGATGCAGAAGGAAATGAAGTCATTGAATGAAAACCGCACATATGAACTGGTGAGGTTGCCTAAGGGCAAGAGAGCCTTAAGAACAAATGGGTGTTCAAATTGAAGATAGATAAAAGTAGCTTACAACTAAGGTACAAAGCAAGATTGGCTTTGAAAGGGTTTAATCATTAAAGTGGCATAAACTTTGAAGAGATCTTCTCACTAGTAATGAATGCCATCCATATGGGTTGTGCTAGGATTATCAGCGAGTTTAAGATTTGAAATTGAGCAATTTAATATGAAAACTACATTTCTTCATGGTGATATTAAAGAAGAGATACATATGTAACAACTAGAGGGATTCAAAGTAAAAGGTAAAGAACACTTGGTGTGCAAACTAAAGAAAAACCTTTATAGAAAAAAACAAGTATCGAGATAGTGGTAAAAGAAGTTTGATTCGTTCATGGGGGAGCATGGTTATAAGGAAACAACTTCTGATCGTTGTGTCTTTATTAAGAAATTTGTCGATGGAAATTTCATTATTCTTCTACTATATGTAGATGATATATTAACTGCTAGTGTTGATACCAAAAAGGTTAGCAAATTGAAGATGAAATTGAAGAAATTCTTTGCTATGAAGGATTTAGGGCTAGCAAAACAAATTCTTGGCATGTGAATTACCCATGATAGAAATGCTAAAAAGTTGTAGTTATCATAGGAAAAATATATTGAGAATGTGCTTCAGAGGTTCCATATGGACAAAGTTAAGCTAGTAAGTATTCCACTTGACAATCATTTTAAGCTTAGTCCCAAATAGAGCCATTCACATGAGAAAGAGAAGGAAGAAATGAAGGGAGTTTCGTACTTCTCAGCCTTTGGAAGCTTAATATATGTGACGATCTGTACTAGGCCAGATATAGCTCATGCAATTGGATCAATAGTCAATTTCTCTCCAGAGGGAAAGAACATTGGATTTTAGTGAAATGAATTTTCGAATATCTTACAGGTACTTCAAAAGTATGTTTGTGCTTTGCGAATGAAAAGACTATGCTTAACGGGTTTATAGATGCAGACATGACTAGTGTTTTATATTCTAAAAAATTCACTTCAAGTTATTTGATTACATTTGCATGGGAAGTTGTATCATGGCAATCTATGTAACATCCTGAATTTTTATGTAATTTTAGTTAATTCAATTTTGAATTATTTTTAATTATGGATTGGAAGTCAAGATTTAATAGATTTGCTGAATTAGTTTCAATCTAGTAACTCTGAATTAATGGGAATTACATTTGGTTTGTGGTTAAAATTAGATTATTATAATAAGATAATTCAATTTTTATTAAGTGGTTGAAGATTTAAAATAATTGGAGGGAAATTTTAAAGAAGAATTGAGATATTGGGCTCAATTTAATTAGGTCTAGTTAAGTAAGGATTTTGAGATATTTTGGAAGAGGAATATTTATTATGGATATCTTTTGACTTGGAGTTGAAATTTAAGAAGGAAATACCTATATTTACATTAATATATGTGTGTGTGTAAATAAATAAAGGAAAGGGACAAGAAATTGTGATTTTGGAATGGAAAAAGGAAAAAAAATTATAAGTTAAGGAAAAGGAAAAAGAGAATTTGAAAGGAAAAAAAAAAAAGATCGCTGTCACATGATGATTCTTTGGCAAACGGTCTTGATAGGACTTGTTGAGATAGGTAAGGCAAATTCCTCTAGTGGAAGAGATATAGGCATAGTGCAGGGCAGTCTCGACGAGATAAGAATTCCATTTTGAAGTATATTTTGGTTCGTTGAATTTTTTATAGTTTGTTTTGGAGCACCCATCATGTTTTGGGCCTAAAAGATTTGTTTCATCGTTGGTGTTTGAAGGTTGGCTTGGAGTTCTTGAAAGAAGTCAAAGATCGTCCACAAAATTGACAATGTTTCTGGCAGTCGTTGGTGAGTATTTAAGAACTTTTGTTAGCCCTTTTAAGATTGACATAGTTGCTTTAATCGGGTTTGAAATTTTGAGTTGATTTGGACGAGGAGTAGATTGGAAGTTTGTTTGTGGAATTCTCTATTAAAATTTCAGTTTGTATTGAAGGCATAGGAGATTGAAACTAATTTTGCGTTATGTTTTAAACTTTAGGTTTGTTTAAGTTGGAGTCGTTGTTTGGAGTTTGGAAGAGGTTTGGGACATAGTGCACTTTTATGTAAGTTCTTTGGAGCTATTTGGGAATTTTGGTTTAATTCTTGATTCTAAATTGGGTTTATGACATATGACCTGGTTCATGATCTTTATGGATAAACGAGAGTTAAGGTTTATTGAACTTATTTGGGCTTGCAATTTGAGGTAAGTATCTTACTACTGGTTCGTCTTCGAACCATTCGTCCCAACCTCATGATAACGATTGGACTTTTTGATTTAATGATATGGACTATTGTGACTATGATGTTATGTTTTGATGACTGAGAGCATTCTAATAAAACTTCTTGAACTAGATGACTGTAACTATGATAAAATATTTGTATGTGGACTGATGCATTCTAAGTATATATGGTACCTACTAATTTTTTTATTTAGGCAGCGTACACTACATGACTTTTTATGTGCTTATTTATAATTATTTGTGTACCTTCGGGATACATGCCTTTGACTGGTGAGTGCTCTCTTGAGACTGCACCTACAACTGATATATGTACCTTCATTACACGCCTTTGACTGATATGTCTAGCTTCAGGTTACATACCTTTTACTGATATTTGTTCCTTTGGAATCACATTTATGATTGATATGTGACCTTCAGGATCACTACAACTGATATGTTATGATTATATGCAGCTACCTAGATAGAATGGTTAACATGCATCTAGTAGGCTTAGTAGTGGGTCACTTACTAATGTATGATTGGTATGGTTGAAGGAAATCAGACATGAGGATTTCCATGAGCAACGGAAGGATCTTTCCAAATTTCAATCATATATGAACATTTCAATTACAATCACAAACAGAAACAATAGGCTATGTGCAAAATAGAAATTACAGCATGCTTTACTACACGATCAAACGAAGAAATCACATATCTTTGAAGACTCATCCTCAAGATCCCTCGATTATGAATGCTCGTTCACAGCAAGTCGGCAACCACGAACGCTCGAACAATGCGATCACCAAGGTCACAAACACTTCGAACACCACGAACGGCCTCCACAGAACCTCGACTGTGTTGAGTTGAGTATGACAGCACCGAAAAGGTTACCTTGGTATTCTCGGTGTGAGAATCCAGAGTGTGGGCTCTGTGTGGACTTGGTTAGAGGTAGAAACCAGAGGATGACAATTGTGTAAATGATTGATCAACTGGGAGAAGATAAAGCTTATCATATAGGTCGATGCCTGGTGCGTTATTTTATGATGTGGAATAGTGGATGAAATGCGATGGTGAAAAATGCATTGAGCACTCAAGTTTTCTCAGAGGAATCCAAGTGTAAACCCCACTGAGTTCCTGGTAAGTCTAGGATCGAACTCAGAGACTTGTGAAAACAGGTTGCGATGGTAATTTTTAAAAAATCTTGCGGTAACCGGTAACTCAATTAATTATTGGTTTGTTGTTGATTGCGGTAATGAAAAATAAATAAATGTGGTGGATTTGAGAAAAGTTTGATTGTGTGATAGATGCACTGAGTATGCAGATGAATGGGTTGAGAAGGTCTTTAGCTAGCGTTACTTGGGAATGCGTTAAGACTATGCGATCATGCTACAACCATGCATAGCAAGTCATTTTCCAATGCAAATGCGATGCTCCTAAGTCTAGGACGCATGTGTTGAATGGAAAAGTATTCATAGAGCTTATTCCTAAGTCTCTACTCTTGTCCTATGTGATGATGTAAGATGCATAAAGGCAAGGTGACCGCACACAATCATATCTTATCTCTAGGATACATGCGATGCGTTAATAGCAAACAGTGTTTATTCCTAAACTCCTATCTCTTGATTATGCGTTTAATCTGACTCTCCCGAGCCTAGATTCTAACCTGACTTTCCCAAGCTTAGATCCTGTCCTTAGACTACCCTCCCGAGTATCTCTAATGGATGAATGAAGCATACATAATACAAGGTAATCGCATAGAATGAAGATTCCCAGTTGTGCTAGCTAAATGCTTCTAAACCCATTCAACAGATTTAGCTACTCATGCATAAATAACAGAGAGTGAATAGATATAGAGAAGTAAGTTCCATTTTTATGAATGAGTTTGAGTACAAAATAACAATAGAAGATAAAGGTACAGAGTCTGGTAGCAATTCTTTGCTGACCGAGGCTTTTACACTGTCAAATTGCTGACCGAGGCTTTTACACTGTCAATCTCAATTCAGTTCAAAAGATATTCCTGCTTCTGCAGGAGTCGGCCCTCTCTCTGTTCTTGAAGCTTCTGGCGCTTTCCCAAGCTTACTGGAACGATCTGTAGGCATAAATTTCTTCTCTCACATCCGCCTTAAAGTAAAAGAAAATCTAAGAACAAGGCTAAACTATGAATAGAACTTGTGAACTCGTGAGATGGTGAACCTCTTTTCTAAAGGATGCCTTTGGTATTTATAGAGCTTCGGGGTGAAGGCGGCTTCTCTCTTGTGATTGCTCAGATGGGATGGCTTTAATTCCCTGACTGATGCACCGAATATTTGTCACCGAAAAGCTGAATATACTTGTTATCATTAGTGGCTGTCAGCTTAATTCGAATTAGACCATCATCAGCTTTCTGTCCCATCACGATTAATTATGCCTTTCACCCAGATGCGCCCACCAAGTTGGGCCGACCAAGTTGCAGCAATCCTTCTTGAGCAATTGTTTGCAAACACAATCACCGCAAAGTCTTGCGGTAATACTGTGCTCGACCAATGATTTTTTATGATTGCAATTTCGGCCTTGCATCAACGCATATTCTGCATAAAAATACAAAAATCAACTGTTCCTATGCAATCTAACACATTTTATCAACGCAAGCCAACATTGTTTAAGAACTTAGCATTATGATAACGTGCATTTATGCCCGTTATCAATGCCCAATCATTTATCAAAAACTATGTGATCATCTAGCTAAAGCTATGTGATCATTTAGCTAATCGTTCAGCTGAGTGTCTATCATGTAGGAACACTCCACAATTGTCTAGTCTCTCCAAGCTGTCGTTCAGTAAATCTAATTTACTTGACAATCTTTCGTGAGAACTTTCTGAGATTGGAAATCTCAAAATTAACAACTTGCAAATCTTACTAAAATTAGGAAAAAATATTTTTCTTTTATCTCATGATTACCATGAAACCACCAATAACCTCCCACTCAATTGGTTATTAGAGAAAAAGAGATAATTATCCAATAATTAATATTATTATAAATATAAATGATAACCAACTAATCATACTATATTTATAACCTATAGTTTTAATATTTCATCTCATGAAACACACGAGCCATAACTCTTTTTCTATTCCATAGCACTTAATGTAAATCTCATTTATATTAATCTTCCACTAGATGTATCTTATACATCATACCGATCATATCATATATAATCGAATTACCACTTGTCAATCGAAAATTTCAAATCAACACCAAGAACTGATTCTTAACTTGAATCCATTGAGCTACCAAGGGGACCTTATGGACCTGTAGTTCGAAGCTCCAATGGTATGTGAATAACTGACTAAACTCTTTAGTCATGGGATCCACCATCCGTTAACTGCTAGACACTCCACTAAAGACCGACAGCTGAACTCTTCTTACTATAGATATATTATGTGTCCATCTTAACCAATCAACAATGCGACAACCCTTCACAAATTGCTTGTAAGTATAGCTCGACCAATAACCATTATGCCCCTGTAGTTACTCTAACTCTTTAAGTATAACTGATCCTTCTAATGAACATAAGTCATAGTCCTACTATGACTGAGTCCTCTCTTCCAAAGAGAAGCTATGACCATTATGTTCAAGCCCCGGAATCAGCCGTTAAGAGAGCTCTACTTACCCCTGCTTCAGGGAAGGAGTGAATTCCATCTTGTGTAATTGAGGTCCCAGCTCCCTGATTAGACAAGTTCCCAAAAAGGTAGGCATGTTGAGTTGGTAGTTTGGCCACTCTCACCCATACTAATCAAAGGACCGTCCTCAAAGGCAAGAGTTCCCAAAACACTTAGGATTGAGGTCATGTCACCTATTGTAGTTTAGGTGATATGTAAGTCTCTAGTATCAAGGCGTTATATACAGACACGAATCATCTCATGGTCCAGTCTTATACAAACTCTTTGTATACGATAGCCCTTCTTGCATGTCTCCACATGAATGGTCAGGATCTACCATCTATAGTAGTTTACAACACTTGCAAACCCCTAGAAAGCGGGTCGTATCCGTAGTGTCACAAGGATCAGGTATCCCACCTTAATCCTTATACTACAGACCTATTTAGGTTATCACTTAAGGCATGATCCACTTGTATATCTCATATACACGTTTAAGTTTACATACGATAACCATGGAACTTTGTTTATTGGATATGAGTAAATGTCAGAATGAAATAATACTTGTTTTATTCATAAATAATGTGTATAATTACAAACAACGAGACTCTAGGAGAATTAGGACACCAATCCCAAAAATCTCCCACTTGTCATAATGCCTTGGGAGACTAATGTACAATACAAGAAAAAACATGTACAATATTCAATAAACTAGGGCATACCCCACATGCCCTAGAAAAGATGTCACATGTCCTAGATAAGATGCAGCATGTCTCACAGAGCCAGGCTCTACAGGTGACCCTCGAACACTTTAGTCGTGAGAGTTTTTGTAAAGGGATCAACAATGTTGTACTTTGATGCGATCTTCGTGATTATCACATTACCACAAAATGCACAATCTCCCTGATCATAGTGGTATGTCTACTCTATATGTTTGCCCCGACGATGACTTCGAGGCTCCTTTCAAAATTTCCACAGCCCAGCTGTTATCACAGAAGAGTGATAGGAAAATCCATATTTGGAACAACTTCCAAATCGCAAAGGAATGTGCTCAGCCAAACAGCCTCTTTAGCTGCTTCACAAGCGGCTACGTATTTGGCTTCCATAGTGGAGTCCGCGAGTTTAAGTTAAACAACATGCAGCGGTAGTATCAAGGATCCATAAGAATTCTTAATTTCACTAATTTTGGTAAAAACTAAAGCATTTGTTCATAAAAATGGGTTTTCAGAACATACCTTTGAAGAATCTCTTCAAGAAAAATCATCTGTACAACTGCTGTCTTCAATTGATATCAACGTGAACCACCTAAAAGCCTTCCCTACTATTCTCTTGGAGCTTTAGGCAGAGTTGTGGGACTCAAGAATAGCTTGTAAAATGTGGAGAAACAAGGGAAGCTCATAGCAGCAAGTTGAAGAAGACAACTTCTTCTTCACCACGATTTTTTCTCAAAATTCTATATCCCTCCTTTTTTTCATCTCCTTCTCCAACAACTCCAATCTTCATTATATATTCAAGATAAACATGCAAAGAGATGAAGTGCATGCTTGGAGAATCAAGGTAGAAAAATTCATGGTTTGTGTGTGAGCATAAAAGATGATGATAATGAAAAATACTCTTTTTCATTATTGTACCATGCAAAAACGATTTTTCCATTTCATTTTAAAATAAAAAATGACTTTTTAAATCATTTTAATTTTAAAATCTGATTTCTTAAATTAATTTCATAAATAAATTTTAAAAAAATAATTAATTTAATATCAAATATTAAATTAATTTTTGCACAATAATCATCTTTATATATTTTAAAATCATATTTAAATATTTTTTCTCTTGTTCCGTTTAATTTGAACGTTTCAAATTAATTTCACAAGCTACCTTAAAAGCGTACCCATTTATGAGCTAGTAAGGGGACCTCCGGACCCATAGATCATGGGCCTAACGATCCGAGATTAATCAGCTAAACTCATTAGACCGATCTAACCCCCATTCATTAACTAATGGGTGATTCCACTAAAGCCCATAGCTGAATTCCCCTCACTGTAGATATATTATGTCCACTCGATATAACCATGATTAGTAAGTTAACCCTTCACAGGTTGCTCTAATAACGGCTGGGTCGAATCTCTATTTTACCCCCGAAATTACCTCTTGTTCCTTAAGTTCCACTGATCCCCTAATGAACAAGTTATTTGTGATCCAATCAATAAATCGAATCCCTCTTAGGCCAATGAAAGGGTGAGGCCTCTTATTCAAGACCCAGAATCAGCACTTGAAGGGAACAACCTCTCTACTAACCCTAATCGGTTAGGAGTGAATTCCCTTTTGCACCCTATATTCCCAGCTAATCATCCGGTCTTATCCCTAAAATGGTAAGCTTATTGAGCAGAGGCAATTGGTCTACTCTCACCATTTGCAGATCAATGGATAATCCCGAACAAATAGAAGTTCATAGTTAGCTCAGGATTAAGGTTAAGTTACCTAGGTCATCGCTTCGAAATTGTCAGTCTTAAACAGTAAACATCGTTATAAAGTAAGAGTGATAGGCTTCATGGTCCGATCTTGCACAAAACTCATTTGCATAGGACACCCCCACTCCTCATGTCTTAACATGCACGAATTAGGATCACTTCGTATGTAGCACATTACAACTCCTTGTAACAACTACAGAGTAGGCCGCATCCAATAGTGTTACCAGAATAAGGTACCCAACCTTATTCATATACTATAGATAATTTTGACTATTTACTCGAACCTGATCTACTTGTATGTCTCCACTTAAAGTTCAAGTACTCATATAATAGTCAAGGGACTTAGATTTATTAGATTTCTAAAAACAATATATTCAACAACAACTTTATTGAATTCTCAGAATAAGTTCTAATGTTTACAAACCACGAGTTTTAGGACATAAAACCCAACACGCGATACATCCTTGCTTGATGCTTCGCCACACTATAGTTCCTTCATTCAGAGTGAACACTGACCTCGATGTCGATTTGCAAGAATCTCTATCGGTCTGAAAGTCAGAGTCTGCATATCTTGTAAGGATCAGATTCTTATCTCCATACACGAACATGTAGTCCCTCGTTCTTCGAAGATCCTTGAGGATTGTCTTGACCGCCGTCTAGTAATCAAATCCTGGATTGGACTAATACCGACTGACAATCCCTACTGCATAGTAAATGTTGGGTCAGGTACACAATGTTGCATACATTAATCTTCCTACAACTGAAGCATAGAGAATCCGTCTCATCTCCTTAACCTCTTGAGTTGTCTTATGACATTGATCCTTAGACAAAATAATTCCAAGCCTGAAGGGTAACAAACCCCTCTTGGAATCCTATATCTTGTACCTGATCAACATTTGATCGATGTACGATGCCTGAGACAAGACTAACTCTTGTTCTTATGATCCCGAATGATCTAGATCCCTAGAACATGCTGTTGGGATTGGTGTCCTAATTCTTCCAGAGTCTCGTTGTTTTGTAAAGATACACATTGTTTAATGAATAAAATAAGTGTTATTTAATTCTAGCATTTACTCATATCTAATAAACAAAGCTCCTTGGATATCTTATGTGAACTTAAGCATGTATATGTGATATACAAGTGGATCATGCCTTAAGTGATAACCTAAATAGGTCTGTAGTATAAGGATTAAGGTGGGATACCTGATCCTGGAGACACTACGGATACAGCTCGCTTTGTAGAGGTTTGCAAGTGTTATAAACTACTACAGATGGTTGATCTTGACCATTCATGTGGATACGTGCGAACGGGTGTGTCCTATAAAAAGAGTTTGTATAAGACCTGGACCACGAGATGATTAGACTTTGTATACAACGTCGTGTCAATCCTGAGTGTTTTAGGAACTCCTGCCTTTGAGGGCGGTCCTTTGAGAGTGGTCATATTGCCAACTCAACATTCCTACCTTTTTGGGGACTTGTCTGATCTGGGAGCTGGGAACTCAATCCACAAGATGGAATTCACTTCTTGAATGGCTGATTCCAGGGCTTGAACATAGTGGCCACAGCTTCTCTTTGGAAGAGAAGACTCGATCATAGTAGAATGACTTATGTTCATTAGAGGGATCAGTGGTACTTAAGGAGACAGATGTAACTACAGAGGCATAACGGTTATTGGCCCATTGTACTTACAAGCAATCTGTGAAGGGTTGTTGTACTACTGATTGGTTAAGATAGACACAAAATATATATATGGTAAGGAGAGTTCAACTATCGGTCTTTAGTGGAGTACCTAGTAGTTAACGGATGGTGGATCCCGTGACTAAAGAGTTTAGTCAGTTCTTCACGTACTGTTGGAGCTTTAAGTTACAGGTCTATGAAGTCCCCTTGGTAGCTCAATGGATTCAATTAAGGATCAGTTCTTGGGGTTGATTTGAAATGTTCAAATTGATAAGAGGTTTTCGTATTATATATGATATAATTGGTATGATGTATGAGATACATCTAGTGGAGGATTGATGTAAATGAGATTTACATTAAGTACCATGGAATAGAAAAACAACTATGGTTTATATGTTTCATGAGATGAAATATTAAAACTCTAGGTTATAAATATAGTATGATAAGTTGGTTATCATTTATATTTATAATAATATTAATTATTGGATAATTAATTTTTTCTTTAATAACCAAATGAGTGGGTGATTATTGAATTCATGGTAACCGTGAGTTTAAAAGGAAAGTGGTTTTCCTATTTTTTTTTTAAAAAAAAAAGAAGAAGAAGAAGAATATTTACAAACGCTGAAAAGTTTTCGTAAAAGGTTTTTTGAGTTTTCTCTCTCGTGCAAAAGAAATTCACGGAGTGGTCAAGTAAATACGGATTTACTAAACGATGGCTGGATGAGCTAAACGATCGTGCAATGGCGAGCTAAACAATTGTGCAGTGTTTACCAAACGATTGCATAGTTTTGCTAGATGATCGCTTGCCCTAAGTAAACGATCGTGTAGTGTCTGTAGGCAACAGATCGAGCTATACGATCGCTTAGCTGTATCTAAACGATTAGGCATCGACCTATACGATAGGTTTCCGCCATCTCCCACTTGCCTAGTCGTGTATACGATTGGTGTTTCCTCCTTCATTTGCCTTATACCAAGTCCGAACAGAGCCCACCATCTGGATTCTCACACCGAGAATACCAAGATAGCCTTGTTGGTGGTGTCAAACTCAACTCGACACCGTCGAGGTTTTCTAGAGGTCGTTCGTGCTGTTTCTAAGGAGTTTATTGCCGAGGCGATCGTTGAGGACGAGTGCGAAGTGTTCGTGCTGTGTTGCAGTCGCGTAGATCGAGTGTTCAAGGTTGCTGTTGTTCGAGTGGTCATGCACAACGGAGCGTAGAGACGCATCTTCAAATATTCGTAGAGTTTCTCTCTTTGTTCATTTGAGTTTTTCATGCTATAATTTCTGTATGAATTGTATAATTGTTTGTTTGAAGTCGACTGTAAATGTATTGTTCATTCATGATTATGATTTGGAATAATCTTGTTTTCGCTGCTCATGGAAATCTCGATCCGATTTCCTTCACATATCGTGCCTCACCTGAATCTTTCATTTGGAACTCAGCAGCTAGCCATTTTTTAATGTCAGTCAGATACCCTACATCATTCCCAATGAGTAGGATATCATCCACATACAGTATCAGAAATGTTACTGAGCTGTTTATGATCTTCTTGTGAACACAAGACTCATCAACTTATGATCAAAACCAAATGACTTGACCGTAGTGTCAAATCTAATGTTCCACGATCGAGACACTTGTTTCAGCCCATAAATGGACTTATTAAGCTTGCAAACTTTTTTCTTTTGATCTGGAACTATGAACCCCTCTGGTTGAGTCATATTGATGGTCTTCTCAAGATTACCATTAAGAAAAGCAGTCTTGACATCCATTTGCTATATTTCATAATCATAAAATGTGGCTATGGATAGGAGTATCCTAATAGACTTGAGCATGGCAACAGGTGGGAAAGTTTCTTCATAGTCAACTCCCTCGACTTGGGTATAATACTTTGCCACAAGTCGAGCCTTAAAGATTTGCACCTTTCCATCTACACCTCTCTTTCGCTTATAGATCCACTTACACCCAATAGGTCTTACCCCATCAGACGGATCCACAAGGTCCCAGAAGTTATTGACGTACATAGACTCCATTTCCTGGTTCATGGCCTTAACTCATTCATCATTGTCAACATCCTCCATTGCTTTCTTAAAAGACAACGGATCCTTGACCCCATCATTAGAAATGACGTTATGGGCTTCAATCAAACCCATGTAGTGATCTAGTGGGTTTCTAACCCTCCACTACGTCGAGGCGGTCTCAAATCTTGAGCTGGTTGACTAGATGTACCGACCTCAATAACTCTTGTTGATCTGTCGGCCTGTTCAACAACTCTTATCAAACCCTCAGTAGTCTCAGTCTCATTAGAAATCTCATGTAAAACAAGCTTACTTCGTGGCTTATGATCCCGGATGTGGTCTTCTTCCAAGAAGATAGCATTTGTAGAAACAAACACTTTATTCTCACTCGGATCATAGAAGTATCCACCTCTTGTTTCCTTGGGGTAGCCTACAAAAAGGCAAACCTTTGAATGTGGTTCCAACTTCTTCAGGTTAGTCATGAGCACATGTTTCGGACAGCCCCAAATCCTGAAGTGGCATAAACTACATTTATGGCCTCTCCACAACTCAAAAGGTGTTTCAGAAACACTTTTCAAGGGAACGTTATTTAGGATATAACATGCAGTTTCCACTACAAAACCCCAAAATGAGTTTGGAAGATATGCATAACTCATCATAGATCGAACCATGTCCAATAAAGTTCTGTTTCTCCTTTCTGATACACCATTCTACTAAGGTGTACTTGAGGCCGAGAGTTGGGATGCAATCCCATGTTCTATCATATAGTTCTGGAATTAGAGATCCATATACTCTCCACCACGATTAGATCGTAGTGTTTTTATCTTCTTACCTAACAAGTTTTCAACTTCAACCTTATACTCCTTGAACTGTCAAAGGCTTCAGACTTACATTGCATTAGGTAGAGATACTCATACCTTGAATAATCATGTATAAAAAAGATGAAATATTCATACCCACCTCGAGCCCTAACACTCATCGGACAACAGAAGTATGAATGTACAAGCTTCAATTCCTTGGCTCTGTAACCTTTTCCAGTAAAAGGTCGTTTGGACATCTTGCCTTCAAGGCATGATTCACACACCGGCAAGGAGTTTTCTTCTAAACTCTTTAGAAGTCCAGTTTTCACCAACTGTTCAATCCTATTGAGGTTGATGTGACCTAATCTTAGATGCCAAAGATGGGTGTTTTCCTTAGGAGAAACCTTTGGTCTTTTAGCTGTTGCTACCGTATTTAACATTTTAGTATTAAACAAGGCTTTTATGACTAATGACATTAGTACATTTAAGTTACTTTCCATTGAACCATAACCAATCTCCATTCCATTGTTGAAAATAAACACTTTATTCTAATAAGAGAAGACGGTATACCCTTGTTCAATGAGACAAGAAATCGAGATTAAGTTCCTCTTAATATGAGGAACTATGAAAACATTATCCAGTAACAGACAACGTTTCTTGTCAACAAATAACTTCAGCCTACCTACAGCAACAGCTGAAACAACCTCACCAGTACCGATTCTAAGAGTCATCTCTCCCTATGGTAATGTTTACCAGGAACTAAATCCTTGGTAAGAGGAACTGACATGGTTGGTAGCACCTGAATTAAGGATCCAGGCAGAATCATCATTCTCTACCAAACGCTTCTCTAAGACCAATAAATCACACTTACTGTCTTTCCTCCTTTTTTAGAGAGTAGTGGGATTAGTGTCAAAACAACTGACACTACTGGTTTTGTCATCCATCCCTTTGTGCTCGAAAAGTAAGAACTGGCATTCAATCAAATCTTGCAACGAGTCCATGATCTCACGTGCAATGACCATGTTCTTAGCCCTTTTGGCCAAAACATCAGGTATGTTAGCCAAAATGTGAAGTCGGGCCAATGAATTAGCCTTCATCCATACCTCATATGCATTACGAAACTTCGCAGTGCATAAAGGATCGGGACTTGAGGAAATTCCTTAACCATGAAAAATTCGAGGTTGTTTACCACGAAATACGTTTTATACGACTCTTTCCACTATATGTAATTGGTCATATTAAAGGCATTAAACGAAAATACTAACGAGTTGCTGAAAAGAAAAAAACACATTGACCTACATTAGGTTTTAAGCAAATACCCATTGAAAAGCAAATAACATCTAATAAGGTTTACCAAAACTAATATAAACCCTGTGTGACATCTAGTTTCACAATGACGCTTCAAAGGTTTAGGACAAAAGCCGCAGAAAGGAGGTTAATTATCCCTCCTCTAAATTGAGAAGTTCTCAACTAGTCATTAATACCGAAACAACTCTTGCTTTTATAGCGACTAGCCATCATTGATTTGGTCAAGAGATCATTAACTTACTTAACAATCTCCTGTAAGTGTGACATGCCATTTTAAGTCCTAGAGATTCGCCCCAAGAAGCCAATCCGAAAGGAAAAAATCTGTTGGGGCAAAACCTAAAGCGACCCTATCCAATTTTGGAGTTCACCTTGATCTTGACCAACTGCACAAAACCCATCCAAAGAAGAACACTCCCAGGGCGCCATGAGGGAGTATAAAATGATCACATGGTGTGAACCAATGACAGAGACCATAGGATGTGTTAACACACACCCTTCACCCACTTACTATAAACACTCTCTCTGTCAACCTTGATATTAACTCATGAAAATACCAAAGGGGGATGCTCTCAGGGCACCACGAGGCCAAGCATGAATCTCACGGTGTGAACATTCAGGGAGAAATGTGAGTAGAATCATCGACATATCAAATACATCTCTTCCTCCCACTGAGTATTTTATAACCTAGGGTTTAGTTTACATAGAAAAAACATGGCTAAGAATTTTAACTAACTTTTAGGTTTGCCCAAGAGTAATGTTTACCTTGGATAGTTAAACAACTTTTGATTATCATCTATTAAACTCTTTAACCGAGTCTTTGACCAATTGTCGCATGCTTATAGAAAATCTAGCTAATTCACCTCTCCAGGTAGGTTCCCAGGTAGGGGTGTTCCGTTTCTGTTAGCTTAAGAACCCCAACCTAGACAAAACCCGCCTTAGACAAAAAGTCCCTTATAGATAGATTTGAAACAAATTTGATCTTTTATGCCAATCAATTTAATCCTATTAAACCGATTTTAAAAGATTAATCTAGGTTACTAATCTCATTAGAACCTTTGAACTTAGATCTATCTGAATCCAATTTTAAAACCCTTTTAAAAAAAATGAGTTCACCCTAAGTCCACATGCAACTCTTTCTTATCGATTTTAGTTCTAATTTCCTTTATAACACTTATAAACAGAAACAACCAAAACCACAATGCAAAGCTAAACACATACAAGGCATTCATAACTTTTATAAACAGCCTAAGTTTCATGCTCAATGCATTGTTCATTCATTGCTACTTCTTTTATATAAGGCTTATACAAAACAGCAACGAAACAAGCACAACATGCTTCCATTCACCCTTATACTATAACGCTTATAATAAAAGGATGATGCATGAATATGCTCACTGCATGCAAAATATGACTCTTATATTTCATGATGTATGTGCATGCCTTCATGTAATTTCTTCATGCAATTATATAACACTTATAATACATAAAACATGAATGATTGCACAACCTAAGGTGGGTTTCAAAACTATATGTCAAACACTTTGTCATATAAACACCATACATCACATGTATAATAAACAAATGTTGATGAGGGTAAAATTGCCTCAAATTCTCAAAACTAAAGCTAACTATTACAAAACAAAGAGTCTCTGATTCAAACAGACGAACCAGGTCTTGAATCATCCAGGTGAAGCAACGTGTCTCCAATTGATTGTGCACTAAACACCCTGCGATCGTCTACACGAAAGAACAAATGCTTTGCTCTATCATTTACCAACACTCCCAGAGCTAAACGATCGTGTACCTTTTTCTATACGATGAAGCATGAGGTACGCGATTGTCTAGCGCGCTCCGCACAACACAAGCCTTATATGATCATTTAAACGACTACGATGCGATGAAGCACAATCGTCTAAACGATCACTGAGCAAACGCCTTCGTATCGTATACCGCGTGATCGTGTAGGTAGTAACTATGTGATGAGGCATGCTAACTACACGATTGTCTAGCACGCGCCTTTTTCTAAACGATGAGCATCAAATACTCCCACTACAATCGTTTACCTCCAGCGTCTATGTCACGCTAAAAATTAATTCCTTGTTATGTATGCACTGTGATGATAGATAATGTGCTACAAGCTCATGTCCCCGGCAACGGCGCCGTAAACTTGTAACGCTAAAAATTTAATGTCATGCTGTGTTATCGCTATGCACACTACTTCTAAATATATGCGTTGTTAATTATATGCTCGTAGAATGCGATAGAGTAATGCGTGTCACAAGTTTCCTTGCGTTGAAACCAAGTATAATTCAAATGCAAGTTTCTCAGAATAATCCGAGGTCGAACATAGGGATTGTTTACGTTAATGCGTTACTTTTGTGATACATGCGACTGGTTTTTACAATTAATAAAGAAATGTTGTTTATACAGGAATTTAAATTTTGATGAAATAAAATTGCGTTAATAAAATAAAGTTGCATTGAAAATAAAATCCTAAACTAAGATGATACAAGATACATGATACATGATACATGATACTGAGTTCGAGACTGACTGTGAAGTTATACAAAGGATCGTGGTATGCGATGGCAAGTATTTATGGATGAATCAGAAAGAGTAAATAGTAAAAACAACGCAAGTTTGTTAATTGCGTTAAAGATGGAACTAAGGTTCCGCTTTCCCTTGGCGTACACCTCTTGGTGATCGGCCGCGTTCTCATATCTCTATGGTGAAACAAGGATGAACGGAATGAACGCAAGGTTGCTTCCTCGCTGGAAGTACTTCTTGCTTTAGATAACGCATTCTTCCAACCTTCTCTTGATAGGCAGAATAACATCTTCACTTCTGCTCTCACAGGTGAAGATGTCGTCGAGCATGCTTTAGCTAAACTTAATTATTTCCTTAACAGAAATTAATTTACTTGCTTAATTCTTGCTAATTACCTAGGGAATTAGGAAAACGCCGTGGAGAAAATGGATTATGGATGAACGAAAATAGACAGAGAGATGACAATGGAAATGATCATAACATTTAATACTAAGATTAAGCGTTCGATACATGGTGTGAATGAAAGATTAAGAAGATGAATACAGATGATGAAAAAGAGATTAGAAACAAATACAGAAAAGTGTCAACGTCTTGACACAGATCCTAAACAGAGATTTTGCTTGTCGGCGTGTGAAAATAATGGAGAGGAAGGCTTCCCTCTCAGGCTTGCCTTCCCAGTAGAAGTGACCTTTGTACAAAGCTTCAACGGCGGAGATTGGAAGGATTCCTTACTCGGAGACTCACCTCTCGACCTTGTCTCGTGGTTCTTCCTGGATCTACTCTGGAAGTCGATCAGATCAGTCTCTCTCTCAGATCAGTATATACACGTTTCTACGTATTCCAATATTTCTTTAAATGAAATTGCAAAACCTATTTATAGGCGAAGCTTGACTCTTTGTATTGTGGTCCCCACTTTATGGTTAAGGTAGTTCCTAAAATGATGGAGTGAATATTCCTTCTGTTACATTATCAACCCGTCAGAAATGCACAACTGAAAGCTGTACACGTGTTAGAATCCTTCGCAATTGTGTTGCTCTTTACATCTTCGATTGATCGCCGCATGCGGTGTTATTTTTTATTACCGCATGCGGTTGAAATTGCATTGATCACTAAGCTCTTGATCGATTGTCACATGCACTGTCATTGCGTTGATCATCTCTTCATTCCTGAATGATGGGTGCAATGCGACGTAGATGCGTTGTTTCTTTTATGAACGCATGCAGTGACTGATTTCCTGCAAAACATAAATTGAAATACTCTATTCTACCATCATAATAATGTTAGTGGGTGTATTGACAACAATTCATAATTCTCACATTTCTTAGCCAATTTCTATACTATGGATGCAAATTTTCTTTCTTTTAGCCGTAATATCTAAATAAAACAGTATAAATAACTTGTATTTCTACAAATTATTAGTCTACGCGATCGGGAAACCAATGGTACATGATAGAATAAACGATTTACCCCATCGTTTAGCATTCTAAATGATTGTTTAGTAAATACTACACAATCGTATAGAAAAAACTACACGATCATTTAGTTAAATTCCAACGATCGTTTACTTAAGGCTACACGACACGACCAACTCTTCGTCTTCTTCTTCACTGAGAACCGCATCTTCATGCTTTGAAACTTCATCACGAACGACTCGACTAACTCAAACTTTTTGAATTACCGACTCGATAGCATGTTAGTTTACACTAAAAAACACAGAGGCCCTTACAAATTAACACTTTGTAATTTAAAGAAAGCTTTAAATAGAGGCAATGAAACCTATAAACATCCATCAACGCCATCTACAAAAGAATTTAATAATTAAACATAAATGTAGAAAACCCACCACAATTGTAAAAGAAGTTCAAAACAGAAGTGAAATTTGGAATATCAGAACAACCTGGCTTTGGTACTAATTGAAAGAAATCGGACATGAGGATTTCCATGAGCAGCAGAAGGATCTTTCCAAATTTTAATCATATATGAACATTACAATTACAATCACAAATGGAAACAATAGGCTATGTACAAAACAGAAATTACAACATGCTTTACTACACGATCAAGGGAAGAAATCGCATACCTTTGAAGACTCATCTTCAAGATCACTCGATCACGAATGCTCATTCACAACAAGTCGACAACCACGAACACTCGAACAATGTGATCACCAAGGTCACAAACACTCCGAACACCACGAACGGCCTCCACAGAAACTCAACTGTGTCGAGTTAAGTATGACACCACCAAAAAGGTTACCTTAGTATTCTCAGTGTGAGAATCCAGAGTGTGGGCTCTGAGTGGACTTGGTTAGAGGTTGAAACTTGAGGAGGAAAATCGTGTAAATGATTAAGCAAGTGGGAGAAGATAAAGCCTATCGTATAGGTCGATGCCCAATCGTTTATCAAAAGCTATTCAACCTAAAGCTATGCAATCATTTAGCTAATCATCTAGCTGAGTATCGTGTAGGAATACTCCACAATCGTCTAGTCTCTCCAAGTTGTCGTTTAGTAAATCTAATTTACTTGACAACCTTTCGTGAGAACTTTTCGAGATTGGAAATCTCAAAATTAACAAATTGCAAATCTTACTAAAATTAGGAAAACATTTTTCCTTTTATCTCACGACTACTATGAAACCACCAATAACCTCCCACTCAATTGATTATTAGAGAAAAACAGATAATTATCCAATAATTAATATTATTATAAATATTAATGATAACCAACTTATCATACTATATTTATAACCTATAGTTTTAATATTTCATCTCATGAAACATACAAACCATAGCTCTTTTTCTATTCCATGACACTTAATATAAATCCTCCACTAGATGTATCTCATACATCATACCGATCATATCATATATAATCGAATTACCTCTTGTCAATTTGAACATTTCAAAATCAACACCAAGAACTGATTCTCAACTTGAATCAATTGAGCTACCAAAGGGACCTTATGAACCTGTAGCTCGAAGCTCCAATGGTACGTGAATAACTGACTAAACACTCACTGGCTTAAGTTTGGAGCTTCAAGCTACAGGTCCATAAGATCCCTTTGGTAGCTCAATGGATTCAATTGAGAATCAGTTCTTGGTGTTGATTTGAAATGTTCAAATTGACAAGAGGAAATTCGATTATATATGATATGATTGGTGTGATGTATGAGATACATCAAGTGAGGATTAATGTAAATGAGATTTACATTAAGTACCATAAAATAGAAAAAGAGCTATGGTTTATATGTTTCATGAGATGAAATATTAAAACTATAGGTTATAAATATAATATGGTAAGTTGGTTATCATATATATTTATAATAATATTAATTATTGGATAATTATATCTTTTTCTCTAATAACCAATTGAGTGAGAGGTTATTACTGGTTTAATGGTAACCGTGAGATAAAAGGAAAAATATTTTCCTAAATTTAGAGAGTTGCCATTCTCGGAAAGAAACTCACAGAATTTTGTCAAGTGAATTGAATTCACTAAACGATAGCTGTTAGAGAGACTAAACGATTGTGAAGTGTTACTATATGATAGTTCACTCATTTGGTTGTAGCTAAACGATCATAGGGCTTTTTCTATACGATAGATTGTTTTCTTCTACATAATTGAGCATTCGTCTATACGATAAACTCTTGTCATCTCTCACTTGCTTAATTGTCTACACGATTGTTATTCCTCCGGTCTCTTCCTCTAATCAAGTCCACACAGAGCCCACACTTCTGGATTCTCACACCGAGAATACCAAGATAGCCAATGTGTGGTGTTCTCACTTAACTCGACTGAGTTTGAGGTTTTGGAGGCCGTTGGTTGTCTGTTCGGGTGTTCGTGTGGTGGTTGTTGTTGATCGTGCTGTGTTGTGGTCGTTGTGTTCGAGCATTCGTGTGTTGCTGTCTTAGAGATTGAATGAGCATTTGTGATCGAGGGAGTTTGAAGCATGAGTGTTTAAAGGTATGTATTTGTTATCCCCTAATCTTATTGTAAAGCATGCTGTGATTTCGTATTGTGCATGACTTGTAAGTTTCCATTTCTTGACTGTAATTGTTAGTGTTCAATTTCGAATGGAATTTGGAACGATCATTCTGCTGCTCATAGAAATCCTCATGCCTGATTTCCTTCACCAACCTCTGATATGGTCTAGAAATGACGTGATTGGTAACTGTCATGCATCTTTTAACACTCTGTTTATGCACTCGGCGAGATTTATTGTCATTTTATTGTACCTTCTATTATATTAGTAATCTACCGCTCAAGACCAATATCTTCTAGGTATTTGCGTGCACTTGGATACCCTGCAAATTGACTCCAATGGTAGTTGAACACTGACTTATGACTTGCCTTGGCTGCTTTGTTGAAAATATCTAAAATATCTTTATTATTAAAATTAATTAATAAATTAGCTTTCAAGTGATGGATGCATATACCATGAAACGCTTATGGGAAGACTGTGATAATTGTCTTTTTTATGCTAGGGTGTCTATCTGATATGATAACCAAATCATGAATTTGCCCAATTGCCCATCCTAATTGCTGAAGGAACTATACCCAAGATTCATCAGTTTCTCCATCAGATATACCGAACGCGACTGGGTATATTTGATTATTTCCATCGACCCCAGTCGCAAGCAGGAGTTTACCACTGTACTTACCCCTTAAATGTATTCCATCTACAATTAAAACAAGCCGAATGCAGTTTAGAAACCCCCTAATGTAAGCACCAAAAACCATAAAGACGTGCTTGAAATATTTATCTTCTTGCAGATCATATTTAAATGTTGAACCAGGATTTCCAATTTGTAAGGCTTAACCAAATATAGGTAACCTCTTGTACGATTCTTCTGGTGACCCCCAAACAAGCACTAATGCTTCTTCTCTTGCCCTCCATTCCTTGTCATAACTTAAACTCACACCATATTTTTGTTTTATATCCTTCACAATGTCCTTCGGTCTATATGAACGACTAACATCTTCAAACTTTGATGAAATTAAATGTCCGAGAACCCATCTAGAATTTTATTTATGTCATTAGTCAATATTTCATTTCTACATGTGTGGACATTGTCATACTTAGAGATCTTAAATATTTCACAATTTTTCAATTGAAGGACTCGAAGTCTCCATTTGCATTCTTCAACTAAGCATATAACTTTGTATAATGTTGTGGTCGATTTCTTCACCCTAAACTGAAAGTTACCTCTAATTGCTAACATAGATAACCACATCTTTAAATCCTTCTTAGATATAAATATATCACCAACTTACACATTTTCAGAAGAATAAGATTGACCTGGCATGGTGATTGTGCTACTAGATGGATGTAACAAGTCACGACCTATTGCATGTGACGAGCCTCCGTAGTCTTCGATTGTTCGTTCTTTTGCATGAGGTGTATGGTGGGTATTAATCTTGGGTTCCTCTCCTTCATCCTTCTCCCTCCAAGACTAATCATTGAAATATTGATCTTGGTCTACATCATCCCCTATGTTATGAGTCGCAAATTACTAGGCGACGAATAAGTGATGGGTTAAAATATGTGGGGGAAAATGGATTATCTAACTCCATCTTACAATGTACTGGCCTAAATGTTGAAGGGATTTCTTCAATTCGTCATATATATGCATTTTTTGGATGAAATCCTTGATTTGTTGAACACTTTGGAAGTGTGGATACGTAAAGAGGTATTACTGAGATCTCTTCCCATGTAAGGAATGTGTGTAGATCTTCATCATTCTAAATTACAAATGCAAGGGCTTTAGATCTCAATTGAAGTATACATCTTATAACAAAATTATACTCATCTGACATTATACCACTTATCATATAAACTTCGGTCAGGAATTCATGATAGGTCGTGTCGAACTCAATGTCAAACCCCCGCAACTCTCCTCCATCGTAATCCTTTTCCATTTCATTCGAAACGCCACCGAAACAAATCCAAACACGAGGCATTTTCCTACAATTTATATAAAAAATGTATTAATATAATGTAGTTAAAGAAAAAGAAAAATAAAAAAAACTAAAAAAAAAAGAATGATTATGTTTTTTAGTTCGGTCATCCACCCGGCCGGATAGAACACCAGGCCAAAAAACAGAATCATTCCTTTTTGTGCGCCTGGCCGGGCTAGGGTTAACTCTACCAGGCCTGGACCCGAGAAAGATCCGGTGAAGCCCGATCGGGTCACCCGGTGAAGGGTCAATCATTTTATTCCATACCCGATGAATACGCAGTGAAGCTTGGTCGGGAATCAAACTTATTCCAACATTTATTTTTTTCCCGATGATACCCGATCGGATAATTTGAACTCATTTTCTTTCTACCCGATGAATATCGGTGAAGCCCGGTCGGGTATCAAACTTATTCCAAAATTTATTTTGTTCCCGGTGAAGCCCAACCAGGTATCTTAAAAAAATTTTGCCATTTTTTTAAATTTTTTTTATAAATTTATAAATAAATATCAAATGTAGGGCATTATTAAAAAAAAAAAAAAAAGAAAGAAACAATCAACAAAGAAAGCATAAATCAAACTTCAAAAATGTCATTTAGTTTTGTCAGTTTTCCCAGAAATTAGTGAACTATTGAGAATACATACAAAAATGAAATACATACCTTCTAATGACGGAGTGTACAAAATTAGAACTTCATGGAGTACAAGTTTTGGACTTGATAAATTTCGTTCTCGAAATAATTTGGTGAAGAGAACTTTTTGTGGGATTGTAAACAAATCAAATTTGGTTGAGAATTTTTTGTGTGAATAATTTTTTGTTAATAGTTTTTGGATAAAAAAGAATTTTAGGTGGAGATTGTGAATTAATTTGGTAGTTGAAATTGAAAATAAAATTTTAATGAGGGACATAAGAGTAATTATACCATCAATATTTATCATGCTTATAACATTTTTATCATCAAAGGGTTAAAATTTTCTTTTTTAAAAAAATAGGTAAAAAAACAAAATCAAACTTCTAATAAATCATTTTTGTCAATTTTTCTTAGTATGTGTAAATACAATTGCAGAGCTGAAACAAAGAAAGAGAGAGTGGTAGAAGACGAAGACGAAGACGAGAAGAAACTAACAACTTCAGAATTCCGACCACAATGAATAAAACTAGCATTTACGCTTGGCTTGTTTCAATTGTTTGCTTCCTCGTTTTGATGATCGTAACCCCATCTATCCCTCAGTCGCAGGACTACCACAACTTCGCCGATCACCGCCAATTTTTCGGTCAATTTTCCTCTCCTTTTTCTCATCTGCGTTTATATTCTTAATCTGTTTATCTCTTCGTTCCTCTCTCCTGATGAAATGCCTCTGCTATTCCAAATTCTCGTCTGTTTACTTGTAAATTCATCATATTTTCATTCCAATACCAGTTGTGTAGAGAAATTGGAGTTTTTGAAGCGACCCCATCTACAATTCTGGGGTTTCTTTGCCGTCTTTGTACTTGCTGTTAGGGTTCTTTCAGTATTTTTGGTGCTAATACTTTGAACCGATCAAATTTCTCGAAACTCTGCTGCTTGCTGCTGTTGGGTGTAGTTCTTTTGTGTTTTTCCTCATTGAAATCGTGTCCGTGCCTTTGTTTTGTAATTCGATGACTCTATAGTTAAAATCTTGTTTGTTAATCCTTTGGTTTTTTAAATTTGTGCTTGTTTTACGGATGGTTTTCAATATTTCTTAGATAAACATTTAAATTCTCACCCATTTTGAAAAACAAAAATAAATTTTTGAAAACTACTTTTTTTTTAGCTTACAACATTTGGCTTACATTTTGAAAACACTCTTAAATGTAAACAACAAAATATAAAAACCAATAGATGAAAGTGATATTTATAGGCTTAATTTTCAAAAAAAAAAAAAAACAAACAAAAAACCCAATGGTTATCAAATGGGGGGTAAGTGGTTCTTTTTATTTTTAAAGAATAGGTATAATTGGTATTGTTCTTCTAACGGTTATACAAAGCATAAAAGTTCAAGTCCTCAGTCTATTCTCATGGAGGTGAGTCTCTTCTATTGAAGGCACAAAAAAGCCTCTTACGATCTAATGAGAGCTCAAACCTCTTACGATCCAGAGAAGGTATGGAGGTTATGAGATTGAGTCTCACCTTGATGCTTGCTTAGGAGTTAGGAGTTAGGATTGGCATTATTTTTTTATTAAATTACAAGTTTAGTACTTGAAGTTTCATATTTGTGCCTAATAGGTCTTTGAACTTCTTAAAGTATCTAATAGCTTTTTTTTTTTTTTTTTTTTTTTTTTTTTTTTTTAATTTTTTTTTTTTTTTTTTTTTTTTTTTTTTTTTTTTTTTTGTGATAAGAAACATTTATCTAATAGGTCTTTGAACTTTGAAACTATCAAATAGGACCTGAGCATTCAACTTTGTGTAAAATAATTGTCTGCCATAGTTGATATTTTTTGTAATTAACAAATCTATTAGATATTAAATTGAAATTTTTGTCTAAGAGGTCCGTGAATTTTAAAAAATGTCGTAGGATACCTATTAGACACAAAATTGTAATTCTAGGAACACCTATTTGACACAAAGATGAAATTTCATGGATTAGACTTGTATTTTAACCCCTTTTTTGTTTGATAGGAACAGAAACTATTCATTAGTGTGATGAACTGGATTATAAAAGTAGTTCCTATCAGATCTATTGCAAAAAAAAAAAAGAAAAAAAGAAAAAAAGAAAAAAAAAAGGTGAACTATAATTACAAAATGGAGGAGACAATTTACTCCTGATTACAGCTAACAAAGATATAGATTCTATAAGACAATCGATTTCATGATTCTTATCCATGTAGATGCTGTTGTTGCGCTTAAACCAAAGTTGTAAAAGAAAGCTCAAACATGATTTAACCAAAGGATCTTTTATTATCCTTTTTGTGAGGATAGCTAGATGGCCGATAGTAAAAGAAATATAAGAGAAAATATATCACCAGGTCATGAAAATTCCCAGCCTAAGGATCCTATTCCTTGTAGATAATTCCAGACATTTAAGACAAAGACATAGCTATACTATAAAGGTGGATTTGTGTTTCTTTATTGGATAAACACATTGGGCAGCAACTGAGAGATCAACATACCCATGGGGATCTTCCTTTGTAGCTTGTCAAAAGTATTAATGCATGAGTGATTGAGCTCCCAAATAAAAAACTTCATATATTTTGGATGTTAACTTGACCGTTCATGATGGCAAAAGACTATATTTGTGCTTAATTCTGTGGAGGAAAGAACCTTAGACAGATTTAGATGAAAAAAAGCCATCTTTTCCTAGATTCTGACATTATCAATCCTCTTGGACGCATTAAAAAGGCAGTAACAGAAATGATGGTGAGGCTCAATCTGCAATTTCCTCCTCCAGAAGGTTTCTTCTCATGTGGAGAGTCAATGATACAGAGTGTTAGTTTCAAAAGTCTGCCATGGTGCTATCCTTTTTGAGAGAGAGACGGTATAATTGCGGGTATTGGTGTTGGAGGCTTATCTTCTCCAACCAAACACTTTTTTTTGTTTTCGTTTTTTTTTCCCAACATTATCTTTTCTTGTGTGTGTGTGTGTTTTTTCTTATGTCGGGATGTTACATGGTCGCTGATGATGGAAATTCTTGTCCTTTTTCCTTTTCTCAGGTATACCTAATACTCTGAACGTGATTTCAAATTTTCCATTCTTGATTATTGGTATCATAGGCCTTGTGCTTTGCTACCATGAGAATTATTTTAGGCTGAGGTGCATTTTCTTTTGATATCATTCACTTATTTTCTTTCCCAATTTTTGGATCTTATATGATGAAGTAATCTATTGTGTGATTATTATTAATTCTCAATTGATTATCTTTTCCAAAGTTTGCGAGGCGAGCTTTATGGTTGGACTTGTTTTTATATTGGCGTGGCTCTTGTAGCCTTTGGCTCCTCTTATTATCATCTTGAGCCAAATGATGCTCGCCTTGTCTGGGATCGGTTACCTGTGAGTCACTTCCCCCATTATGGAGTATCACTTTTTATACAGATTATTTTCAATCATATAGCAGTATTGCATGCAGTATGTTGATTTTAACTAATTTACTCTTCTGGAAATTGTAGATGACCATTGCATTCACTTCAATCATTTCAATATTTATTATTGAAAGGATTGATGAGCACAAAGGAACACTGTCCATCATACCTTTATTGTTGGTCGGTATAGTTAGCATTTTATATTGGTGGTAAGTGTTTTCAAGTTGTTTATCTTAACAGTTAGCATTTTACTAGTTAAACTCGATGTGACTGCTTTAACGGAACTCAACATCTTGGACACTTTTATCTTATAGATCGTATCAGTGGAAACTTGGGTTTTCTGAAAGTCATGGAGTAATATAACATTTATAGTTGAATAGGTGTAATAGGTTTGACTTTGTATAAACACAGTGATAAGAATGCCTTATTAGTTATTAATATTACAAATGCAACTCTTGTTGAAACTGCTATCTGAGCTTGCATCATATGCCTTTCAATACAAATAAATGGTGCAACTTTTGGAAATTTTGAATTGGCTTAGAAAAAGGATTTAAAATGATCAAACTTTAAAAGTGCAATTGGTTACCTCATCTTTTACATGCTAGAAATAGTTTGATTATGGAATGAACTTAGAGAAATTCTCATCTGGGTTTTATGTTGTACATGATTGGCCTATTTCTTTTGCAGCTTGTTTGATGATCTACGCCCCTATGCACTTGTTCAGTTTGTTCCTTGTATTGCCATTCCATTAATGACTATTTTGTTACCTCCAATGTATACACATTCTACGTACTGGCTTTGGGCAGCAGGTCAGTTGTTTAAGGTATTCAAATGCTGTTTTCTGTCTTGTCATTGGTAATATATGATCTTGGATACATCTTTTTTTCTTGCAGGATTTTATCTATTAGCAAAGGTAGAAGAAGCTTGCGATAAACCCATATATAATTGGACATATCATATTGTTAGTGGTCACACACTCAAGCACTTGTGTGCTGCTATGGTTCCTGTCTTCTTAACTTTGATGCTTGCCAAGCGAACAATTGAACCAGACAGGCAATTATTTCTTGTCCTATCTTTCTAACTTGTCCTTATGTATGCAGCTATGATTTATTTTAAAAAGGCATGCTTGCGGAAAGTGCTTCAAATGGCTCTGCAACCCTGAAATGAGATAGTAGTATGTTAGGTATCTCTACTTCCTGCAATCAGAAAAACCCAACAAGAAATGGAAGATCAGGGGATAAAAATCCCTATTTAGATATATTGATAATTTCAACTAAGAGCAGATATGAACCAAGTTAAAATGTCTCAAGAACACTAGAATCAAGAAAAGATAAAAAAGAAGGAAATAATGGAAATATTACCCTGCTGCATACGGGAGTTTCCAGGATACTCCCCTAATACATAGTAGCCTTCAGCTAAAAAGTCCACACCACAAAAGAGCCTCTAATCCCCTTCATAAACCCCTCCACTGGTCCCCACTTCTCCTGTGACAGATTATATGATTCTCCGCCCACAATCAATTGAGAATTCCCTTTCCTGCCCCTTCGTTCGTATGTGTGAATGATAGGGGGTCTCATAATATAAGTCATTGGTTATCATTACTAATTGAACATAAATGCTCCATTCTTATGTTAATCTCTCTTGCACGGTACACCGTGATTCAAGTGATTCACATAAGTGTGCTCTTTCTCACCTTATCCAGAAAGGAAAATCTTTTGATGGGTTTACATACATATCCTTTTTGGCTCATTTGGTACAGTTTCATTTTATTTCCAATATGGCTACAGTTTATCTTCTCTTTTGGCCAAATGGAGGTGCTTTCTCTTGCCTACCTCAACATGGGATCAATTTCCCACAGGTTTAGAAATAGTGGAGAGTAAGACAAGTTGTAGTCTTTTGGTGTTTGATCAGGATAAGTTATTACTATAACCCGTCTGTGGGAAAAGGGTCAAATCTTGGGAGAATAATAGGGTTTGGAGGAGTAGCATAAGATATATATATATATATATATTCCATTTCCTTTTTTTATTTTTATTTTTGATATCCTTAGTGTCTGGGCTAGCATACGCATGTTCCAACTAATCTCATGGGACAATCCGCATGACTCTACAACATTTGGGTGACAAGGAAACTTGTAGGATATTAAAATCTTAGATAGGTGGCCACTATTAAAGTCATGTTCCTAATTTACCACCAGGCCAAACCCATGATAATTCATATCCAAAAAAGTACTTGAAGAAAATTGTTAGTATTGTATTTAGGCCATTTCAATACTTGTTTTGAGCTTCAAAAGACACGTGAACATGTGGAATATGGTTTTCAAAGTTGTCCAAGAGTTTGTGAAAAATCTGGATCTTTTTTCAAGTTCAACTTCAATTTTTAGGGAGAAATCTGAATGGGAGAAGATTTATGAGGAACTGACATATTCTTTCTCCCATTTAGTCTAGTTTCTGGAAGGCCATACTGTACAATCATCCATAGTTTGACATATTCTATATTTCTCATTTCAACAGTTACATATATCATCACATATATTTTTTTTAATCAATTTCACCAAAATCTTTGCATTATAATCCCTTTATGAGCCCTTTCTTTTGTGATCTCTTGCAGGCAGAGTTTATACAAGATTTGGAAGGTGACATTGATGAACTTTCGGGATGATAAAAACAAGGTAGAGGCCTCAGTTTGTTCCTTCTCATCTGTCCCTGTCCTAGAACCACAATAGTTTGAATTTGGAATATATTTCAACTTAGTAAATATTGCTCTTTTATTGTATATAGCTGTATTTAGACATTGAGAAAGATCACACAAAACTCAAGTCTCCCAAATGTAACCACTTATTAGTTGTCTCCAAATTCTAATCTGCTTCCTCCAATTACCTGTGGTGTGTAGGGTAAAGTGAAGTTTTGTTCTTTGAATACATTAACACATCAATAGATAACTGGTTAAATTATATGAAATACTTTTGAACTTTAGAGTACTTATGAGTAGGTTTTAATTATGGTATTGACTTTTGTTAAGTTTCATTTAAATTTTAAAATAAGTTCCAAAATATACCTTTGTACTTTCAGAAAATATCTTTAAGTATGACAGTGACTGGCTTATGTGATATTATTAATTATATACAAGATTTAAGGTCTATTTGTTTTATCTTGAAATTATCATTAAAATCATCCGATTGAATGTGTCCAAAATTTTACCAAAAGGAAAAGGAAAAAAAAAAAAAAAAAAAAAGGGAAAAAGTTAAGTTGACGGTGATAAACATATTTTAATGATATGCATATTTGTAAATATTACAAGGTGCAGCAAGATTTTGGGGGAGCCTATTAGGATCTTTAAAAATAGGTTTTTACGTCGAAAAACCTTTGTACTTCCTGCATTTTGTAATTGTTCTAAATTTTGAATTATTTCGTTAAGGGTTTTTAGTTTTAATTTTAGACGAATTCAACATTTTCACCATTGTTTTGAATTTTAACTTTGTTTTTGTTGTTTATTAATTTCAGTTGTTAATCAAGATATTTTAAATTAATATTTCGTTTACAAGATTTCATTTATTTTATTCTACAATTCATTGGCTAAAATTGATCACAACTCCATTGAGGTTTCACAGATACATCATGGTTTAATTTTTAGTGCCTTTTTAAATATATTGGAAAATGTAAATATACATTACACATATTATTCAGTATATAAAACGAAAAATTATTCAAATATATGTTGAATATATTTTACTATATAATCAAATATACATTGTTTTCCTTCGATTTTTTTTTGGTTAATTCTTGATTTCATTTATGGGTGGAACAATTTTCACATTTTTGGCAAAATTTTCCTTGTATAAGTTTTGAAAAAAAATCTCGTTTTGGAAAGTTCAACTTGTCTTACATGTATCTTTTGGTGTGTATATATATATATATATAAATATATATATATATTTCGGGTAGTAGAGAGGGTTGAAAAAGTAAATTGAACTAGATTTTATTTATTTATTTTTTGTGTAAAATATAAAAGTTTAGATAATTGTATAAATAGGCCTATTAATTTAGGTTATATAGTATTAGAGCTTTATAAAGTTCAAATAGGGATGTGGTCCAATAATAAAGTTGAGATTCGATTTAAAAATGATGAAATCAAAAAAGGAAACATCTTGAGAAGGTATGTTGAAGTTCCCACATTGAAAAGATAGATGAACTACTCTCTCATGTCAATTGATTTTGAGATTGAACTCATATTATCTAATAATAACAGTTATCACTCAACATATGGTAATCTTTTTGTTCTTGTTATATTAAAAAAATTAGGGTTGTATTAGTAACTTTGCTCAATATATTGATTTTTTTTTTTTCACTTTTGTTGTTGGAGACAAGAATAATGAAATTGGATTGTAACATTAATTAAAGTATCATTCGAAAATTTAACAAAAATCATAAATCATAAGAATTATAGCAAAATCACTTAGACATTTTTCGTTAGTCCTAAAATTTCCTCAATGATATCTTGCATTACACCATAATTAAAATTTGGCCGTCTTATATTATAGCCAATAAAATTTGCCTTATTTGTTTGAATCTCAAGATAGGATCAGTTTTTTTTAAAAAAATCAAATCTTAAGTTATCTCACCGTTGAATGAGAAATTTCGGTGAATCATGAGTTTTCATATCATCAATGAAAGTCCGAGCCTATTGGAAAAAGTATAAGTTGGATTGGACCGAGTAATTAAAGTCGTTTGGACCCAACTCAATTCAAACCTATGGTGAAATTTTAGATTAAGTTAAAAAGATCAATCTCAAGCCCAATATTTCGGCCTAACAACAAATGGGCCCAAGCCCAACTTTAGCTCAAACCTAATTTGAGCCCAATAAAGTAATTAGGCCTAAGCCCATGTAAAGCCCATGAGAAACCTCTATAAATAGAGGTTTTACATCTTCATTTGTCGGAAGAGGTCAGAGGAATTGAAGGAAAAAGCCCTCTGAAGATCTGAAGTCTGAAGCTCTAAGGATCTGAAGAACATAATTCCTTCAAAGCTTTTAAGATCAGAATACACTAAAATTCTGAAGATCAGAAGACATATCAAAGCTTTGAAGACTAGAAGACACTAAAGTTCTGAAGATCAAAAGACATATCAAAGCTCTGAAGATCAGAAGACATATTAAAGCTCTGAAGATTTAAGCTCCAAAGATCCAAGACTCAAGCTCTCAAGTGCTGAAGATCGAAGCTTCTCAAGCTTCGAAGATTGAAGTTCTCAAATTTTGAAGAATTTGAAGATCTGAACTATTTGAAACTTTGAAGATTAGAAAATTTCAACAAGCTGACCTTATCTTCACAACCTACAAGCTGAAGATTCAATCTCCTCAAATCCAAGGATTAAGCCCAAGCCCACCTGTGAACTCTATAAATAGAGAAGCTCTCCTCATCTGGAGGGGTCGGAAATTCTACACCTAGAGAGAATTCTCCCAATAACCAGAAGGTTCCTTAACTTCTGAAGCTGACCACACCTGAAAACTGAAGTCCTTCGAAGATACAAGCATTCTTCCAAGACTTTAACTCTAAGAACATCACGCGTTTTGCTTCCTCAAATCAAGAGTACGAATTCGATTAAGAGAGAATTAGAGGATCAAGTACTAGAGATCGAACCACATCGCATCAAATCAACATCAACATTAACACCAACTCAAGTTCAACTCCACGAAACAAGTTTCTCCGAAAACCGCGTGCGAGTACTAATCATCCAAGAAGATCAACAAGCCCAGAGGCCAATCATCCAAGAAGATCAACAAACCCAGAGGCCAATCATTCAAGAAGATCAACAAGCTTAAAGTTCGATCATCCAAGAAGATCAACAAGCCTAAAGTCCGATCATCTAAGAAGATCAACAAGCCTAAAGTCCGATCATCCAAGAAGATCAACAAGCCCAAAGGCCGACCATCCAAGAAGATCAAGAAGCCCAAAGGTCAATCATGTAAGAAGATCAACCAACTTAAAGATTAAAGTTTATTTTGAAAGCTTTAAAGAATTATTATATTAGAGATTGTATTTGCTACACTAAAATTAATACAAATACAAACGTTCAAATTCTACGAATTAAGTTTCTCCAGAAATCTCGTGCGAATACTTACGTTTCCATTTTTCCTTTCTTATATATATATATCATATTATTCTTATTGTTCCGATTTTTCTTTTTTTCTTTTTCGAATCTTATATCATCCCTTTTATTTCGTTTTATTTTTTCTTTCACACATTTATTTTGTTTTTTCTTCTTGTTTATCTCAAATGATCAAAAATCAATGTCACTCCCAATCAACTTTCTTTCTCAAAATTATTGCCTAAATACTTCCACAAAACTTCCTTCGTGACGAAGCTGAATTATTGCAATGTAATTAACTAATGAACATCACAATTTTTTTGAAAAGTCATTAAATTTGTAAATGGTATATATTATCTACTTCATCTAAGGTGTAAAAAACAACTATTTAAAAAAAAAGGAGATTGGACTGCATAGCATCATTTTAGGTTCAATTTCTGAATTTGGCAAAATCGCTTTTTTTCCCAAAATTTTTGCAAGAGTTTCTTCGCGCAAGATGATGATTTCCTTTTGTCTTAAAATGCTCTCAACATTATTTAATTTCAATATAATTATATATTGATATAAAAAGATATGGAGCCCCCCTACCGTTTTGAATCTAAAAGTCTTTTTAAATCTCATATGATCTAAAATTTGAATTCAACCTCGTTTTTCTTCAAATCTCATATCTTCATTTTGTTTTCTATAATTTGTTGGATCTCTTTTCATATTTTTTTGATTTTTTAAAATCTCATTGTTCAAACGAGTTTTTGAGAGAAACGTATTTTATGGAGTTGAACTTGAGGTTTATGTTGATTTGTGCTGTTCTGGTTCGATCTCTGAATTTCTCTGTTGGTTTCGTATACTTGATTTTTGGAAGTAGAGCGTGTGATGTTCTTGAAGTTGAAATCTTGAAAAACATTTGTATCTTCAACAAACTTATATCTTTAAGGAGTGTTTAGTTTTTGGAGATAAGGAGTCTTCTAATTGTTGAGAGAATTCTCTCTAGGCTCTTTATAGTCTAAAAATTCCAAATTAAGCCTATTGTTAAGTTCAATTGAACTTTAACCCAAATATCAATATCAAATTGAACCAAAACAATTTTATTTGATCCATCAATCATGATGAAAACACGTGGCATCATCGAGAGTGTCATGAATTTTGAGAAATAATATGACAATTTATGATTCGTCCCAAATGTCTCATTGAACACATACCTTATTCCAAGTTGTTGTCACTTTTCTCACCAATCGTCGACGGTGTTGATTGTGAAGGAATCAAGCTCCTGAACGGAAGCGCGTGAACACGTGTGCCTTCAAGATTCATTTTAGAAACTTACAAAAGAAAGCAAAAAACAAAGAAACATGCGTTCAATAGAATAATCATAATAATAAGCATGTGTTCAAAGAGAAAATGAAATACCTCTTCAAGACCTTCTTCAGTTCAGTCCTTCTCCTTCTGCTGTTAACTCGTGAACATTAGAACTTCTTCCCGAGTTCACGAATGTCGGAACATCTTCAAGAACCCACGAATGAACACTAATGTATAGCAAGACACCACCACTCGATTTTCTTGCTATTCTCCAGACAAAGAATTAAAGATGTGTGGGCTCCTTGTAATTGGTAGGAAGAAATTTGTGTGAGAGAGTGCTTTTTAGTGAGGGAGAAGAAGAATTCTCAGAGAGAAACCTTTTCTCTTGCTTGTGATGTTGTTCGAATGGATCAACCACAAAATTCTTCTCCTTCTTTTCTTTTTACATGAGAGAGTGAGAGTTAGTTGGAGAAAGAGTTACAACTCCTCTCCACTAACTCACAATAGTTTCAAATGAAGTTATTTTTAATATATATATATATGAAGGAGTTACGAACATGAAAGCGGAAGCAATTTGGATCACAAACACTCTAATTACATCAAATTTAGATTTTAGCATGCATGTTCATGAAATTCTAGAATTAAGGTTTAAATAAACAACCTTTGTAGAATCCTCAATTGCTCCAAATTATCCACTAATTCTGATCACGAACTCAATGTGGACTATAGTAAGAATTTTCCCTACTCTCCTCCGGACTTGAAACGAGTTGTGGGACCCAAATTTGATGAGATTTGAAGAATTTTTAAAGTCAAGAATAAGAGATAACTATTATCTATTAATTTTCAAGTTGCATGAAGTTATAAAAGAAATAAAATTAATATATTTATAGATGAATTTCATGTAAATACATTTAACCAAAAGTTAACACCAAAACATGATTAAATTAGTGGGATTGAAGGTGTAAGGGTCAGTGGAGAAGGTTGGATAAACCACTAACCCTTAAATTCATTTGAAATTTGAAATTTAAGTTTCAAATAATATGAAATTGAATTTCAAATTTGGATTTCTCAAAACTCAAAATTTTAATTTTAATTTTAAATAAAACTAATTCAATTAATTAATTTTAAATAAAATTTAATACATTTATTTTTTTTAAATAAAATCAATTCTAATAATTAATTATAAAAAAATAATTTTAAATAATTAATTAAACAATTTAATCTAAATTAATTCAATATTAAATATTTATAATAAATCACCTATCCAAAACACGAATCCCTATTCAAATCCCTATTCATGTATGCAATATTTAAATTACTTTTAAATATTTACAACTCTCCAATTAGTTTAATTCAATAATTAAACGTTTAATTATATCGTATATAATATTTTAATCCCTAATTCGAATTTAAATGTTACAAATTTTCTCAACAAACTATTCCAAGGTTTAGTTCGATATGAGTTAGCAAGGGGATCTAGTGGACCTACAAATTATGAGCTCCAATGATCCGAGATTAACTAGTTAAACACTTTTAACCAAATTAACCAACATTCGTTAACTACTGGGACACTTCACTAAAGTCCAGTAGCTACACTCTCCTCATTATAGATATATTTTTGTCTACTTGATTTAACCATGATCAGTAAGTTGATCCTTCACAGGTTGATAGTTGGGTCTAAATTACCGTTTACCCCTAGAATACATCTTGATCCTTAGGTCTCCATTAATCCACTAATGAACAATTGGTTTGTGGTCCTACCACTAACTGAGGCCTAAATCGAGTCCCTCTCAGCCAAAAAGAGGATGAGGCCCCTTGTTCAAGTATTGAAATTATTACTTAAGGGAACAACTTATCTACTAACCCTAAAAGCGAGTAGGAGTGAATTTCATCTTATAGGACTATTCCCAGCTAGTACCTAGTCTTACCTCTAAAATGGGAAGCTTATCGAGTGGCGATGATGAACCACTCTCCTCCATGCAGATTAAAGGACAATCTCGAATACGTAGGAGTTCTTAATTAGTTCAGGATTGAGATCGAGTTACCTTAGGTCATCAATTGAAATAGTCAGTTTTAATAGTAAACGGTGTTATAAAAAAAAGTGACTATTTCGTGGTCCAGTCTTATGCAAACATCTTTTACGTAAGATTCCTCCACTCGCATGTCTCTACATGAGCGATTTAGGATCACATCATTTGTATCCTATACAAAGTAGGTTATATCCATAGGGTTTCCAGGATAAGGTACCCAATCTTATCCTTACATTTATAGACCGTTTTGACTATATACTCAAACTTGATATACTTTTATGTCTCTATATAAAGTTCAAGTATTCATGCTATAGTCAGGGGTTCATTAGTTTATTGAATTTAGACTATTACAAGTGCAATTTACATGTTCGATAACAACTTTATTAAATAAACCTCAATAACATCTTTATTGTTAATAGCATAAGTTTAACAATTACAAACTGTAAGTTTTAGGACATATAACCAAACAAAATCCCACTTGGACTAAAACTCTAGTGGCTTTACATATTTACAATGTTGAGTAAGGGAGAAATAAATATAATAAACTAGGGCATCTAATACCCATGAATTCTCCTACTTGCCCTAGATTTATGAATCTCGTAGTCCAAGTTCGACTAGGTGACCCTTGAACACTTTAGCTGTGAGGGAATTTATAAATGAATACGCTAGATTGTCTTTTGAGGCTATTTGCATGACGATCACGTCTCTTCGGTGTACTCTCCCTGATGAGATGGTGCTTGCATTCGATATGCTTCCCGCACTTATGGCTTCTTGGCTCTTTTGAGTTGGTAACTGCTCTACTGTTATCAGAATGGAGAGTGATAGACAGATGCATATTTGGAACTACTTCCAAATTATTCAGAAACTTTCTAAGTCATACTGCTTCTTTTGTTGCTTCACATGTAGCTACATACTACGCTTCCATGGTGGATTCAGCAATACAACTTTGCTTTATACTCCTCCATACTACAACTCCTCCATTTAGAGTGAATATTAATCCTAAAGTAGATTTTCTAGAATCCACATCAGTTTGAAAATCAAAATCAGTGTATCCTATAAGGATTAGATCTTTAGAACCATATACAAGTTTGTAATCCCTCGTTATCCGAAAATACTTGAGGATGTTCTTAACGACAATCCAATAATCATATCCAGGATTGGACTAAAACTTGTTTACTATTCCAATTGCATAACTAATGTCTGGGTGTAACATTTCGAGTTTCGAATAAATTGGGGTTAATTATCTTAAATTGTCGGGCTTTAATTTTCTTTAGTTTTTGGATTTTGGAGACACCTTAAAACAATTGAGGAGATAATTAATTTTATGTAGTTTTAAATTGATTTAAATATTTGGAAGAATTTAATTTGTATCAAATTGATGGATTTTATGCTCTTTAGTTTTAGTTTTTGGAACCTAAATTAAGTTAATTTAAGAAGTTAATTGATTTATTAATTTGATATAATATTTGGAGATTTTGGAGATATTGTGATAAAATATTTTATTTATATTTTTAAAATTTGAAAAAAATGAAAGGATTGGGATATTTAAAATTAAAGGAGAGTGAAAAGAGGCAAAAAATCGGAGAGAAAGACAACAGTTTAGTTTTTTAGTGACAACTTCCATTAAATTATCGATTGTCTATGTTTAAACTATTGGATCGTGTTGAAATTTTGTCAGTTTGTTCGGGACATATAAGGTCTCATTTTGAATAGTTGGATCCTTGTTTTGAGCTCTGGTTTGTCTGTAATTGCTGTTGAATGCAATCTGTAAAACTGGAAACCTCCCTCTTCTCTCTCACTCTCGTAAACCCTCCTCATGTAAGACCGCTCACTACTAGCCACTAGCCTAAACAATTTATGCTATTTGACAGCAACGCCCTCCCTTGTCTATGGTTGCCACCACCGCCATTGTTGCTAGCGCCATTGTCGTCTGAGTTGATATTTTATATAAGTTATTTTGTGTTTTATGGGTTTTCGTAGAAGATCTTGAATACCCATCACATTTTGGTTTAAGTATTGGCTTACCCATATTGTTTTGATGCTAAAACTGGGTTTTACAGACTCTCAAATGCTTTCTGACAAGATTAAAATTGTTCGGCATCCTTTTTTGTAAGGTTTGGGTCTTTGTTGAGAATTTTTGGATATCCACTAAGTGTTGACTTAATTTATGTTTCAATTGTGATTTTTGGAGGTTGGATTAAAAGGTCTAAAGTTGTTGTCCATTAGAGGTAAAGAATGATTGTGGTGATATAATTGTTGCATCATGTTGATTTTGAAGCTTCGAAATGGTTTTGGATCAAACTATGTGTTAGGTAAGTTGTTTGGAGACATTTAGGTTAAGTTGTGATTTAAATTATGCCCCACATGTTAGGTTTAATTTTGGTTTATGTTTTTGGATTTATTTAGGAATCAAGATTTTGCGAAGTTGAAATGCTCGCTATTCACTAATTTTGGTATAATATAAAGCATGCTTCTGCAGAAAAATGGGTTTCAAGACATACCTCTTGTAAAACTTCTTCAAAGCTCCATCTCCAGCTGCTATCTTCTCTATATCTTGTTGTAGACTACCTCAAGATCTTCCCCACTATTCTCTTGGTGCTCTAGATTGAGTTGTGGGACTCAAAACAAGCTTGAATAAATGGACGAAGGAGAAAAGCTCACTGCAGCAACCTTGTTGAAGAACCATTCTTCAAACCAGTTTTTCTCTCAAAACTCTTTTGATTGCATGCCCGATTTTCACTCCAATCTCTTCATTATATTGCAGATAAACATGCAAAGAGAAGAGGTGCATGAGTTGCAGCTCATTCTTGGAGAAGACATGGCAAATAATGCTTCATGTGTGAGCTACTTAGGTGATGGATAATGGAAAAATCAAATTTTCCATTTTGTGTTTTTCTTTTCCAATTTTTCCAATTTTATCTAAAAATCAAAATTTGATTTTATAAATCTATTTTGATTTTAAAATTAAAAATTTAATTAATTTCATAAATTAATTATTATATAAAACTGAATTAATTTAATATCAAATATTAAATTAATTTTAACACATATCCATCTTTATATATTTAAATCATATTTAAATATATAAATTCTCCTATTCCGTTTAATTCTAAAATTAAACATAATTATATCTCATATAATTACTAATTTCCTTAATTCTAATTTGAACGGTTCAAATTAACTTATCACGCTATTCTAGAGCTAGTCTGTTACGAGCTAGTAGGGGGACCTCACGAACCTACAGATCATGGGCTCCAACGATCCGAGATTAATTGGTTAAACTCATTAGACCAAATTAATCCCCATTCGTTAACTAATGGGTCATTCCACTAAAGCTCATAGTTGCACTCCCCCTCACTGTAGATATATTATGTCCACATGATTTAACCAGAATCAACAAGTCGACTCCTTCACAGGTTGTTCATAATAACAGTTGGGTCAAATATCCGTTTTACCCCTGAGATTACGTCTTATTTCTCAAGTCCCTATTGATCCTCTAATGAACAACTGGTTTGTGATCCAATCACTAAACCAAACTCTCTCAACCCAGTGAGAGGGTGAGGCCCCTTGTTCAAGATTTGGATTCAGTACTTGAGAGAACAACCTTTCTCCTATCCCTAAATCGAGTAGGCGTGAACTCCATCTTGCAAGGCTATGTCCCCAGCTATTCATCCGATCTTATCCCCAAAATGTAAGCTTATTGAGCAGTGCTATTGGACTACTCTCACTGTTTATAGATCAAAGGATAATCCCGAACAAATAGGAGTTCATAGCTAGCTTAGAATTAAGATCGAGTTAACCTAGGTCATCTAGGTGAAATATTCAGTCTTAAATAGCAAACAACGTTATAAAGTAANTAATTTAATATCAAATATTAAATTAATTTTAACACATATCCATCTTTATATATTTAAATCATATTTAAATATATAAATTCTCCTATTCCGTTTAATTCTAAAATTAAACATAATTATATCTCATATAATTACTAATTTCCTTAATTCTAATTTGAACGGTTCAAATTAACTTATCACGCTATTCTAGAGCTAGTCTGTTACGAGCTAGTAGGGGGACCTCACGAACCTACAGATCATGGGCTCCAACGATCCGAGATTAATTGGTTAAACTCATTAGACCAAATTAATCCCCATTCGTTAACTAATGGGTCATTCCACTAAAGCTCATAGTTGCACTCCCCCTCACTGTAGATATATTATGTCCACATGATTTAACCAGAATCAACAAGTCGACTCCTTCACAGGTTGTTCATAATAACAGTTGGGTCAAATATCCGTTTTACCCCTGAGATTACGTCTTATTTCTCAAGTCCCTATTGATCCTCTAATGAACAACTGGTTTGTGATCCAATCACTAAACCAAACTCTCTCAACCCAGTGAGAGGGTGAGGCCCCTTGTTCAAGATTTGGATTCAGTACTTGAGAGAACAACCTTTCTCCTATCCCTAAATCGAGTAGGCGTGAACTCCATCTTGCAAGGCTATGTCCCCAGCTATTCATCCGATCTTATCCCCAAAATGTAAGCTTATTGAGCAGTGCTATTGGACTACTCTCACTGTTTATAGATCAAAGGATAATCCCGAACAAATAGGAGTTCATAGCTAGCTTAGAATTAAGATCGAGTTAACCTAGGTCATCTAGGTGAAATATTCAGTCTTAAATAGCAAACAACGTTATAAAGTAAAAGTGACTTATTTCTTGGTCTTGATCTTATGAAAACTCATTGCATAGGACGCCCCCACTCCTCATGTCATAACATGTACGAATTTGGATCACATCGTATGTAGCACTTTACAACTCTTTGTAACAACTATAGAGTAGGCCGCATCCAATGGTGTTACTCGAATAAGGTACCCAACATCATTCATGTACCATAGATTATTTTGACTATTTACTCAAAACCGATCCACTCTTATGTCTCCACATAAAGTTCAAGTACTCATACAATAGTCATGGGTCTTAGTTTATTGGATTTAGACTTTCATACAATTTATGAGATCAATAACAAGTATATTGATAATAGAAAATGTTTATCATTTTACAAACTTCGAGTTTTTAGGATATAAAACCCAACAATATTCCCACTTGGACTAAAACTCCAGTGGACCAATATATGCAAATATATACAATGTTGAGTTTACATGGAGAGAATAAAATGTACAAATACAATAAACTAGGGCATCAAAATACCCATCAATTCTCCCACTTGCCCTAGTGATATAAAACTCGTAGACCTAGTCCTACTAGGTGACCCTCGAACACTTTAGCTGAGAGGACCTTTGTAAATGGATCAGCTATGTTTCTTTTGCTGATTCACTTATAGCAACATACTTAGCTTCCATTGTGGAGTCTGCAATACAACTCTGCTTGAAGCTTATTCACACAACTACTCCTCCGTTAAGAGTGAATATTGACCCCGAAGTTGATTTCCTCGAATCAATATCAGTTTAAAAGTCAAAATCAGTGTATCCAGTAAGGATCAGATCCTTAGGTTCATACACGAGCATATAATCTCTCGTTCTCCGAAGATACTTGAGAATATTTTTAACAGTAGTCCAATGGTCATGACCAGGATTGGATTTTAATCTGCTAACAATTCCTACGACATAGTATATATTGGGACGAGTACACAACATTGCATATATCAAACTCCTAACTGCAGATGCATATGGAATTCAATTCATCTCCTCAATCTCTTGAGGTGTTTTAGGACTTTGCTCCTTAGACAAGTGAATTTCATGCTTGAAAGGTCAAGATCCTTTCTTAGAATTTTGCATTTTATACCTAGATAACATTTTGTCTATATAAGATGCTTGAGAGAATGCCAATATTCTGTTCTTATGATTCTGAACTATTTGGATTCCAAGAACATACTGTGCTTCTCCCAAATCTTTCATTTGGAATTGTGAAGACAATCATCTCTTAACGTCAACTAGATATTCTACCTCATTCCCAATGAGTAGAATATCATCAACATACAACACCAGAAAAGCGACAGTTTTGTTGACGATTTTCTTGTATACATAGGATTCGTCAACATTTTGTTCAAAGCCATAAGATTTGATCGCAGCATCAAATCTCATATTCCAGGATCTAGAAGCTTGTTTTAATCCATAAATAGATCGATTAAGCTTGCAAACTTTTTGCTCTTGACCCTGCTGTATAAACCCTTCTTGTTGAGACATATAGATACTCTCTTCAAGATAGTCATTCAGAAAAGCTGCCTTGACATCCATTTTCCATATTTCATAATCATAAAATGTGGCTATGGACAAGAGTATTCTAATAGACTTTATCATGGCAACTGAAGAGAAGGTTTCTTCAAAATCTAACCCCTCTCTTTGGGTAAACTCTTTTGCCACTAGTCTAGCTTTGTAGGTCTGTACCTTACCAACTTGGTCTCATTTTCTCTTGTAGATCCACTTGCAATCGATGGGTTTTACCCCTTTCGGTTGATCTATAAGATCCCAGACAGAATTGAAATACATAGATTTCATTTCAAGGTTTATGGCTTTAATCCATTGGTCTTTGTCCACATCATTCATTGCTTGATTAAAAGACAATGGATCCTCTAAACCATCATCTGGTATGATGACTTGAGTTTTAGTTAAACCCATGTACCGGTCAGGCTGTTGCATAACCCTCCCACTACGACGAGGCATTCTCAACTCTTGAGAAGGATGTAAAGTATCAGTTTCATCAACAACTTTCGTTGACGGGCCTACTCTATCAACAACTCTTGTTGAAGGACCTGCTCGATTATCAACTCTTGTTGATACATTTGTCGTTTTTCTGGACATTTCTTCTATTACTAGCTTACTGCGAGGTTGATGGTTCTTTATATAATCTTCCTCTAGGAAGGTTGCATTTGTCGATACAAATACTTTATCTTCCTGAAGATCATAAAAGAAAACACCTTTAGTTTCTTTTGGGTTGCCTACAAATAGATATACTTTTGAACGGCGTTTCAGCTTTTTAGGATTTTGTACCAAAACATGTGCTGGACAACCCCAAATCTTGAAGTGACGTAAATTTCCTTTACATCCCATCCAGAGCTCATAAGGCGTTTCAGAAACGCTTTTCGAGGGAACTATGTTTAAAATATACACCGCAGTTCCAACTCCGTGTCCCAAAAAGAATTTGGTAACTGAGCGTAACTCATCATGGAACGAACCATGTCTAACAAGGTTCTGTTTCTCCTCTCTGTCACACCGTTCTACTGGGTGTACTAGGGGCTGTGAGTTGAGACTGAATTCCATGTTCTATCAAATAGTTCTGAAATTCTATGTCCAAATACTCACCACCTTGATCCGATTGAAGCGTTTTAATCTTTTTACCTAATTGGTTTTCAACCTCAGCCTTATACTCTGTGAACTTTTTCAAAAAGTTTTAGACTTTTGGTGCATTAGGTAAACATGCCCATATCTGGAATAATCATCTATAAAACTGATGAAATATTCATACTCTCCTCTTGCTCTAACATTTAGAGGCCCACAAAGGTCTGAGTGAATCAACTCTAGGGGTTCTTTGACTTTAAAATATTTTCCAGAAAAAGATCTTTTTGTCATTTTACCCTCAAGACAAGACTCGCATGGTAGTAACGAACTGTATTCCAACTTATTTAGATGACCGTTCTTAACCAATCTCCCAATCCTGTTAAGATTTATGTGACTCAGTCTTAAGTGCCAAAGATAGGCATTTTGAGAAATCTTCCTCTTCTTATGAGTCCCAGCAGTTTTAAACATCTCTATGTGCAAAATAGCTTTGACCTCAGTTGGTTTTAACATGTACAAGTTATTTTCTAATTTTGCAGAGCAAATCTATTTATTTCCCATTTTGATGAATACTTCACCATTTTTGAAATAAACTTTATAATTTTGTTTTAGCAAACAAGAGACAGATATTAGATTCTTTTTCATAGAAAAAATATAATATATATTTTTTAAATAAATATACTTATCTCCTATAAATAACTTCATATCTCTCATTGCTTTGGTTGAAACAATCTCCTTGGACCCTACCTTAAAGATTGTTTCACCTTCTGTCAACTATCTCTAGGAACTTGTTTCCTGTGAGATAATACATACATGATTAGCGGCACTTGAATCAATTATCCAGATTTTATCGTTTTCCACTAAACATGCTTCGATAACAAGTAAATTCAACATCCTCATCTACATAATTCATAATTTTAGATGAGTTGGAGATAAAGGACAATCCTCTGTTAAAAATCTATTGGTGTAATCAACCGCTAGTAATTTGTTTGTCGATTTGATTTTACTGTTATGTACATCAGAAGTGAGTATTACAGAAGAATTCGACATGCTTATAAAATTCAAACAAATTCTAATTAGCAAATTGTAACTAAATCTAAAGTCAAGTTTTAGCAAAAAGTAATAATGTACCCATAACCATTATTTATTTGCAACGATATTTTAGCGAGTCAGAATATGTGCTACCGTGGGGCAATCAAATACTCCTTCACCAAAACAAATAATTTTGACCAAACACTATCCCCAGAATAACTCTTATTCCCATAGTTTTTTATTTATCATTTTTGGTCAAGATCTTTACTAATAACTTAGTAATTCTTGTAAGTGTGACTCCCCATTTTCAGATCCTATAGGACGGTATGAATTTGCCTCCGAAATAGAAGACAACATCCAAGACGGAACTATAAGACCTTATTCATTTTACTGAAGCCTGAGTTGTTCTGAATCCTATGTTACAACCCTCCGTAGGGATCGCTGCAGTTAACGACTAGCTGTGCCGAATAAAAACGATAGCAGGCACAACATAGAAATCTCACGGTTCAAATTAATGGAGGAGACCGTAGGATAATGTTGACACATTTCCTTCACCCACTTACTATGAACCACTTCCCTCACTCACCTTGTTATTGACCCATGCAAACACTTTCCGTATGAAGCAGTCGAGGTAAAATCGACAAGAAGCCAAGCATGGATCTCACAGTGTGAACTCTTGAGGACGTGAGAGCTAATAACTATATATCAAATATATTGTTAATCTCCTGCTGAAGTGTTCTATTTAGGTAGATTTATACATAGGTTCTTTTCGGCTAATAAAACAACCCTAAGTCTATGTGGTTTATCCAAGTATAACTCTTATAATTGGACATTAACCTACGATGTCTTGGTGATAAACCATTTTATTACCTTACATCACTCACGTATGCTCATAAAACCGGTTACCAACACTCAATAATTCGGCTATAATCCCCAGGTAGGAGGTCTTTCGTAAACTGTTAACTTAAGTACCCTCAACTTTAGACAGGATTATATACCCGTTGAGTTTGTAACCTAGGTTTTATAAGTTTTAACAATTAAAGCAGGTGATCAACCTACGTGAGCATGCAGCTGTTGTTTATGGATTTTAAATGCTTAATCCAATTTTATAAAAACTTATAAAACTTTAGACATGCTAAACATCCACAACATACATGAGGCATTCAATATTTAATATAACATTTATATTAAATACGAGAAACCCTAACATGCATACTATATATTATAACAATTATAACATACTTTCAATGCATGTTACATGCTTCCTATGGTGGGATTTTAAATCTAAATGGCATACTATATGCACATACAAGATTTATTTAATTATAATATACATCAAATGCATAAATAATTAAACTCAGACTGATATGGTTTTAGTTTTGGTAAAACAAGCAAACAGAAGTCTAATTATGACAAAACAGTTTCCGTACCGCTCGAACCGCTCCAAAACGAACTCAAGTAGCTTGAATCGAACCCGAACTGTCTGAATCGGACCAGCCAAGTCTGAACCGGACCAACCAAGAACCATTCGAAGCTGAACTGGACCAGCCCATAAGCAAACCGATCGAACCGGAAGCCTTTGCACATGTTCAACATCTCGCTAAGTCTCATCGTTTAGTAGATGACCATCATCTAGCATTTTGCTAGATCGTTTAGTAAATGCTTGATTGTTTAGCGCGCGAAAAGGTAAACGATTGTTTAATGCCATCACATAACATTCAACGCATCGCCCAGCTACCGCACAAAGGTATGCGATCACTCAGCGGTATCACGTAGCACTTCATCGCATCGCTTAGAGCGCATCGTTGCAAAACGATCTCATAGTACCATCGTATGGTAAATTCAACGTATCGTTTAATTCCCACGCCAAAACTAAACGATCGCTTAATGCTATCGTATAGCAAATTGAACGCATCGTTTAGCTCTCGTAGGTACATGATCGTCTAGCGTTCAACATCACAACGACCAGTGGCCATTGTTATACGATCCTCTAGCTTTTCTTCAAATCGTGTAGCGTCTGGAGCTAGACGATCGTTTAAAACAACTAGAACCACAGCGACGATAAGAACAGAGGCTGATTTTCTAGAACTGCAACTCGGCCTCTTCACTTGTTTCTTTGATTTATAGCTTAATTTCAACTCTAATGACTCCAAATAAATTACAGACTCTTGGGAACACATTAAAGCTCATCAAGCAAGAGCCAATTACAAATTTAAATGAAAAATTAAAGAGAATTAAATAGCCAAAACTCAGAAAACCATATCAGTGCACCAGTTTCATATTTCTCATATAAAACACCCACCAAACCAAAATTTAATCGAATTGAATGCTTATTTGATGCTCTAATACCAATTGTAGGATTGTATCAATAGTAGTGGAAGCTCAAGAATTATCTAAGCACTCAAATTCACTAATTTTGGCATAATATAAAGCATGCTTCTACAGAAAAATGGGTTTCAAGACATACCTCTTGTAGAACTTCTTCAAAGCTCCATCTTCAGCTACCATCTACTCCATATCTTATTATAGACCACCTCAAGATCTTACCCACTATTCTCTTGATGCTTTAGATTGAGTTGTGGGACTCAAAACAAGCTTGAATCAATGGATGAAGGAGAAAAGCTCACTGTAGCAACCTTGTTAAAGAACCATTCTTCAAACCAGTTTTTCTCTCAAAACTCTTTTGATTGCATGCCTGATTTTCACTCCAATCTCTTCATTATATTGTAGATCAACATGCAAAGAGAAGAGCTACATGAGTTGCAGCTCATACTTGGAGAAGACATGACAAATAATGGTTCATATGTGAGCTACTTAGGTGATGGATAATGGAAAAATCCATTTTTCCATTTTGTGTTTTTGTTTTCCAATTTTTCCAATTTTATCTAAAAATAAAAATTTGATTTTATAAATCTATTTTGATTTTAAAATTGAAAATTTAATTAATTTCATAAATTAATTATTAAATAAAACTTAATTAGTTTAATATCAAACATTAAATTAATTTTAACACATATCCATCTTTATATATTAAAATCATATTTAAATATGTAAATTCTCCTATTCCATTTAATTATAAAATTAAACATAATTATATCTCATATAATTACTAATTTCCTTAATTCTAATTTGAACGATTCAAATTAACTTATCACGCTATTCTAGAGCTAGTCCGTTACGAGTTACTAGGGGGACCTCGCGGACCTACAGATCATGAGCTCCAACGATTCAAGATTAATTTTCTAAACTCATTAGACCAAATTAATCCTCATTCGTTAAATAATAGATCATTCCACTAAAGCTCATAGTTGCACTCCCCTCACTGTAGATATATTATGTCCACATGATTTAACCATAATCAGTAAGTCGACCCTTCACAGGTTATTCGTAATAACGGTTGGGTCAAATATCTGTTTTACCCCCGAGATTATGTCTTATTCCTCAAGTCCCTACTGATCCTCTAATGAACAACTGGTTTGTGATCCAATCACTAAACCAAACTCTCTCAGCCCAGTAAGAGGGTGGGGCCCCTTGTTCAAGACCTTGATTCAGTACTTGAGAGAACAACCTTTCTCCTATCCCTAAATCGAGTAGGCGTGAACTCCATCTTGCAAGGCTATGTCCTCCGCTATTCATCCGATCTTATCCCTAAAATGTAAGCTTATTGAGCAATGCTATTGGACTACTCTCACTGTTTATAGATCAAAGGATAATCCCGAACAAATAGGAGTTCATAGCTAGCTTAGAATTAAGATCGAGTTAACCTAGGTCATCTAGGTGAAATATTCAGTCTTAAATAGCAAACAACGTTATAAAGTAAGAGTGACTTATTTCTTGGTCTTGATCTTATGCAAACTCATTGTATAGGACACCCCCACTCCTCATGTCATAACATGTACGAATTTGGATCATATCGTATGTAGCACTTTACAACTCTTTGTAACAACTATAGAGTAGGCTGCATCCAATGGTGTTACCAGAATAAGGTACCCAACCTCATTCATGTGCCATAGATTATTTTGACTATTTACTCGAAACCGATCCATTCTTATGTCTCCACATAAAGTTCAAGTACTCATACAATAGTCATGGGTCTTAGTTTATTGGATTTAGACTTTCATACAATTTATGTGATCAATAACAAGTATATTGATAAAAGAAAATGTTTATCATTTTACAAACTTCGAGTTTTTAGGACATAAAACCCAATATTATGAGGATGAATAAGCATGAACTAAGTTTTATATTATATGTTATAAGGATGTATGAGCATGATGATATATTTCTATGATTGTGGGACTCTGATTTTATGGCATGATATTTATGTTAGTGATAGTTGCCCCCTACCTATAGTCATGTACCCACCAGAGGTAGTGATTTCCTTCAGGACTTTACTAGAGGTTAATGATCTCCTTCGGAATTTCACCAGAGTTTTGTGTTTCCTTGGGGATTCACCAGATGTTAGTGATCTCCTTCGGGATTTAACCAGAGGTTTGTGTTTCCTTTGGGATTCACAAGAGGTTAGTGATCTACTTTGAGATTTCACCAGAGGTTAGTGATCTCCTTTTGGATTTCACCGGAGGTTAGTGATCTCCTTCGGGATTTCATCAGAGGTTTGTGTTTCCTTTTGGAATCACCAAAGGTTTGTGTTTCCTTTGGGAATCATTAGAGGTTTGTGACTTCTTCAGGACTTCACTAGAGGTTGTGATATCCTTTAGGATTTCATCAGAGGTTTGTGGGTACATCTCACCTACGGTAGAGCGGGTTCAATTATCCACTAGATGACCATCCAAGATTCGTAGAGGTTTTAACATGTCTCACTAGAAAGTTGCATTTATTGGACATAAATACATAGCCTATTTTCATGTTTTGATGTTTTAAATTACAGTCTTGATGTTTGAACTTAGAGTTTCATTGTTTGAATTTTTTATTTATAAAGCTTCATGAAATTTATTTTTATTTTAGGGGGACCTTCGACCAAATATTTTCAATTATTTAGATTTTACAAAAGTTATTTATTTAATAAAATTCTTTTGATTTTAGTTAAACTTTAGAAGATAGTCGTTTTGAGATTAATGCATGCATATAGTAATGACCTAGTATAAGTCCTAGAAAGTTGAGCCGTTACACTAGGCGTGTACATAACATGGCATAAATCAAACTTCTAACTGCTGATGCATATGAAATTCTAAAAGGTAGTAAACCTCTTTTGGAATTTTGCATCCTATATCTAAACAACATCTTGTCCATATAAGATGCTTGAGATAAATCTAGCATTTTGTTCTTGTGACTCCGAACTATTCGGATTCCAAGAACATATTTAACATCTTCCAAATCTTTCATTTGAAATTGCGATGGTAGCCATTCTTTTAACGTCAACAAGAAATCCTACCTGATTCCTAATGAGTAGGATATCATCAACATACAATAATAGAAAAACTACAGTTTTGTCAATTTTCTTGTATACACAAGGTTCATCAACGTTCTGTTCAAAGCCATAAGATTTGATCACAGTGTTAAATCTTATATTCTATGATCGAGATGCCTTTTTCGACTCATAAGTAGATCTTTTAAGTTTGCAAACCTTTTGCTCTTGACCCTGTTTAACGAGTCCTTTTGGTTGAGACATATAGATACTCTCTTGAAGATAGCCATTCAGAAATGTTATCTTGACTTCCATTTGCTATATTGTATAATCATAAAAGGCAACAATGGATAGGAGTATTCTAATTGACTTAATCATGGAAACCGGAGAGAAAGTTTCGTCATAGTCTACCTCATCTCTTTGGGTAAACTTTTTTGACACGAGCAAGCTTTGTAGATCTGTACCTTACCAGCTTAGTCTCATTTTCTCTTGTAGAGCATTTGCAAACTATGGATTTTACTCCATCTAGTTGATCTACAAGTTCCCAGACTGAATTGAAATACATAGACTCTATTTCGAGATCCATGGCTTTTATCCACTGGTCTCGATCTACATCCTTCATTGTCTATTTAAAGGCTAATGGATTCTCTAAGCTATCATTAGGTGAGTTTCTGTCAGACCATGTAATGGTTAAGCTATTGAACAATCCTCCCACTATGTCGAGGCTTTCTCAACTCTTGAGATGGTTGTGTCAGACCAGATGTGCAAGTTTCATTAATAACTCTTATTGATGGACCAGCCTGATCAACAACTTTTCTCGATCTATTTGTAGTTTCTTTGGACATTTCTTTCAATATTAGTTTACTATGAGGTTGATTATTTCTTATATGGTATTCCTCTAAGAACGTAGAATTTATCGATACAAACACTTTATCATCTCAAGGATCATAAAATATATCACCTTTTGTTTCTTTGGGGTATCCTACAAATAGACATACTTCTAAACGTCGTTCTAGTTTCTTCAGGTTTTGCACTAACACGTGTGATGGGCATTCCCAAATCCTGAAGTGACATAAACTACCTTTACACCCTTTCCATAACTGATAAGGTGTTTCAGAAATAATTTTTTAGGGAACCATGTTCAAATTATATACTGCACTCTGTACTACATATCCCCAAAATGAGTTAAGTAATTGAGCATAACTCATCATTGAACGAACCATGTGTAACAGGGTTCTATTTTGCCTCCCCGCTACACCATTCTGTTGAGGTGTACAGGGTGTTGTGAGCTGAGACTGAATTCCATATTTTATCAAATAGTCCTAGAATTTCAAGTCCATATACTCACCACCTCGATCTGATAAAAATGTTTTAATCTTTTTACCTTAACAAGTTTTCAACCTTTGCTTTATACTCCTTGAACTTTTCAAGAGTTTCGAACTTGTGATGCATTAAGTAAACATCGCTATATCTTGAATAGTCATCAATAAAACAAATGAAATATTCAGATCCTCTTTGAGCTTTAACATTCATCGGACCACAAAGGTCTGAATGTATAAGCTCTAAAGGTTCTTTGGCTCTTAGACCTTTTGCTAGAAAAAGATCTTTTGGTCATTTAACCCTCAAATTCACATGGAGGTAGTCTTCTAATTGATTTAGGAGTTCACTCTTTACCAATCTCTCAATCCTAATGAGATTTATGTGTCCAAGTCTTAAGTGCCAAAGATAGGCATTATGAGAAATTTTTCGTATTTTATTTTAAATTTTAGTTGTTTTAAACATCTCTATATTTAAAATAGCTTTTGCCTTAGTTGGTTTTAACATATACAAGTTATTTTCAAGTTTAGCAAAACATAATTGAATAACTCTTGAATTAATGAACACTTCATTGATGTCAAAAGTAACTTGGTACATATGCTCTAATAAACAATAGATCGAGACTAAGTTCCTTTTTGTTGGTTTTTATGTCCTAAAAATCGTGGTATGTAAACAATGGAGCTTATTCTGAAAATTCAATAAAGTTGTTATTGAATAGATCTATTACTTGAATAGAAATCCAGTATACCTAAAAGTCCCTTAACTATTGGATGAGTACTTAAACTTTATGTGGAGACATAAAGGTGGATCAGGTTCGATTATATAGCCAAAATGATCTATAATACATGGAGAAGATTGGGTACCTTATTCTGGTAACACTGTTGGCTACGACCTGCTTTGTAGTTGTTACAAGGATTTGTAAAGTGCTACAAACGAAGTGATCCTAATTCGTTTATGTTGGACAGGAGGAGTGGGGGTGTCCTTGTGCAAAAGAGTTTGTACAAGATCGGACCACGGAATTAGTCACTCTTACTCTATAACGTTGTTTACTGTTTAAGACTGACTATTTCAAAACGATGACCTTGGTAACTTGACCTTAATCCTGAGCTAACTATGAACTCTTGTTTATCTGGGATTGCCCTTAGATTTGTATAGGTGAGGGTTGGATCAACAACGCGACTCAATATGACTGCCATTTTAGGGGTAAGACTGGATAGATAGCTGGGGACATAGGGTGCAAGAGGGAATTCACTCCTACCAGCTTTAGGGATAGTAGAGAGGTTGTTCTCTTAAGTATTGATTCTGAGGCTTGAACAAGGGATCCTGCCCTCTCATTTGGACTGAGAGGGACTCAGTTTTGTGATTGGATCACAAAAAAATTGTGCATTAGGGGATTAATGGGAACTTAAGGAACAAGAGGTAATATCGGGGGTAAAATAGAGATTTGACCCAACCGTTATTACGAACAACCTGTGAAGGGTTAACTTATTAATCATGGTTATATCGAGTGGACATAATATATCTACAGTGAGGGTAGTTCAACTATGGGCTTTAGTGGAGTGACCCATTAGTTAACGAATGGGAGTTAGATTGGTCTAATGAGTTTAGTCGATTAATCTCGGATCGTTGGAGCCCATGATCTGTAGGTCCATGAGGTCCCCCTACTAGCTCTAAAATAGATAGCTCTAGAGTAGCATGATAAGTTAATTTGAAACGTTCAAATTAGAATCAAACGAAATTGGAGAAAATATATTTAAATATGATTTAAATATATGAAGATGAATTTGTGTAAAAATTAATTTAATATTAGATAATTAAAATTAATTAGAATATTTAAATTGTTTAAATAATTATTTATTAATTTTATTAGAAATTAATTTTTGAAATTAAATTAAAATATAGATTTTAAAATAATAAATATTGATTTTAGAAATAAAATATTATTTTAAAATCATTTTGGATTTTTGGAAAATGGAAAATCACACAAATTTGAAAAAATAGGTTTTTCATCTTCAAAGTAACTTACTTGGAACCCACTTTTTCCTTTGCTTTACTCAAAGCATGAGCTGCATCCCATATAACACATCTCTTTGCATGATAATCTTCAATATATTGAAGAGATTGAAATGAAGAAAGGCATGAGAGAACCGACTGAATTTTTGCTGAAAAATTCGGATGAAGAAGGAGTTCTTCAATGGGTTTTGTCCAGTGAGTTTTCTCCATGTTTCCTTTAATTCCAGCTTATTTTGAGTCCCACAACTTAATCTAGAGCACCAAGAGGATAGTAGGGAAGATTTATGGTGATCTACACAAGGATTTAGAGGATTTTGCAGCTAAAAATAGAGATTTCATTGGTTTGGCCAAGGTAGGTTCATGAAATCCTTTATACTCTGTTTTTAGCATGTTTCTTTACAACCAAAATTAATGAACTAGAGTGCTTATGGATCCTGATTTCTTCTACTGCATGATGGTGTTGATCCAACACTTCTTATGTCAGATACATAATAAACATTTTCTAATAAAATATAAGCATCTCCAAAATATAACTTCAAATCTCTCAATGCGTTAGCTTAGATAACCTCTCTCGTTCCGATTTTGAAAGTCATCTCACCTTCTGCTAGCTGTTTCCAGGAACTAGTTTCCTGAATGAAAGTAAAAATATTATTAGCGGTGCCCGAATCTATTATCCAGGTCAAATAAGAATTCTCCAATAAACATGTCTCAATCACTAATAAATCAAATTTACCTTGTTTTTCCTTTTCAACAAGGTATTTTAGGTAGTTTCTTTCCCAATGTCCATCTTCGTTTGGCAACATTTACCTTTAGAAACTTTGGTCTTGCTTTATCTGCAGGAGCTTTCTTTTTCCCTTTTCCCTTTTTCTTCATCTGAATACTCATACCCTTAGAAGTAGAAGGTTTGGACTTCTTACTAGAGGGTTTAGTCTCAGATGACGATCCCTTCTGGAACTTTCCAGGGGTTACAACATTTGCTTCCCTTTCCTGACCTTTTTTTTTTCATCAGGGATTGATAAGTCTGAAGCTCATTAAGAAGAGTAGTCAGACTATATTATATTTTGTACATCACTGCATTTGTATGAAATTGCAGGAAACTCTTCCGAAGAGATTCCATGATGAAGCTTACTTGGCTCTTCTCATCTATGACAACCTTATTTGCCTCCACTATATCGAACTTGACCATCATGTGTAGGACATGTTCTCTAATAGAGGCCCTCTCCTTTATTAGGGAGTTATAAACGTATTTGAGAGCATCATACCCAATGGATGAGGACGGTTGTCAAAACATCACTTGCAATGATTCCATGATTGCCTTAACACTGACCATGCTCTCATGCTTCTTAGTCAGCACATCAGATATACTGGCTAAGATATAGGCTTGGGATTTTTCATGTGTCCTAACCCATTTTTCATACGTATTCCAAACATTTTGGTTTTCAGTTGAGGTGGGAACTGGAAGACATTTATCACTCAAAATATTATAATCTTTTTGTTCTTGTTATATTAAAAAATTAGGGTTGTATTAGTAACTTTTCTCAATATATTGATTCTTTCACTTTTGTTATTGGACACAAGAATAATGAAATTGGATTGTAAGGAGTCCATGATCTGATGGATAGTGATCATGTTCTTAAAACTTGAGAACTGATGGTCAAATAATTCTTGCAACGAGTCCATGATCTAACATGCAGTGATCATGTTCTCAATTCTTTTGGCCAATGAATCAGGTATGCTAGCCAAAATGTGAAGTCGGACCATCAAATTAACCTTCATCCACACCTCATATGCATTACAAACATTTCAGGGTCCCTCAAGGGTCGAGACTTGAGGACACTCCTCAACCATGACAACTCGAGGTCGTTTACCACGAAATATATTTTAAAAGATATTTCCAATGTATATAATCAGTCAAATTAAAAGAGGAAACTTATAGAAAATCATACATGTTGCTGAAAAAACAAATACATTGATCTACATTAGATTTTAGCAAATACTCTTTAAAACAAAATCCAATCTGGTTTAGCAAAATCTAAATGAACCCAATGTGACATCTAGGTTTGCAATGACACTTTAGTAGTTTAGGACAAAGGCCATTGACGGGTAGTCAATTTATCCCTCCTCTGAATTGAGCCACTCTCAACTAGTCATTAACACCAGAATAACTCGTGTTCCTATAATGACCAACCATCATTGATTTGGTCAAGAAATCATTAACTTGCTTAACAATTTCTCGTAAGTGGTACCTTTCATTTTAGATTCTAGAGTTCTGCCCCAAGCAGCCAATCTGAAAGGAAAAATCCGAATTGGGCAAAAACTAAAGCGACCCTATCCATTTCTGAAGTTCACCTTGATATTGTCCAACCACACAAACCATCCGAAGGGTGACGCTCGCAGGGCGCCATGAGGCCATGCAACAAGATCTTATGATGCAAACCAATGAAGGAGACCGTAGGACATGTTGACACACATTCTTCACCCACTTACTATAAATACTCTCTCCGTCCACCTTGATATTGACTCATGCAAACACCATCCGAAGGGGGATGCTCCCAAGGCACCACAAGCCCAAACATGAATCTCATAGTGTGAACATTAAGAGAGAAACGTGAGTGGAATTGACTGATATGTCAATTACTCCCATTGAGTATTTTATAACCTAGGGTTTAGTTTACTTAGAAAAAACACGGTTAAGAATTTTAACTAAGTGACTTTTTAGGTTTGCCCAAAAGTAACTCTTACATTGGAAAGTTGAACAACTTTTGATCATCATTCATTAAACTCTTTAACGAAGTCTTTGACCAACTGTTGCATGCTTATAGTAAATCTATCTAATTCACCTTTCCAGGTAGGTTCCCAGGTAGGGGTGTTCTGTTTCCATCAGCTTAAATACCCTAGCCTAGCCAGAACCCATCTTAGACAAAAGTTCCCTTATAGATAGATTTAATACAAATTTAATATTCAAATCAATTTAATCATATTAAACCGATCCAAAAGATTAAACTTAGGTATCTAATCTCATTAGAACCATGAACTTAGGTCTATCTCAATCAAATTTTAAAACCATTTTAAAACATGATTTTACTTAAGTTTGCATGCAACTCTTTCTTATTGATTTTAGTTCTAATTTCAATTATAATACTTATAATAGGAAACAACTAAAACCAACCACAATGCAAAGCAACACATACAAGGCATCTATAACTCTTATAAATAAGCCTAAGTGTCATGCTCCATGCATTGTTCATTCATTACTACTGGTATATAACACTTATATAACAAAGCAATGAACCAAGCATACATGTTCTCATACATCCTTATACTATAACATTTATAATATAAAGATGATGCATGAATATGCTTAATGCATGCTTAAATATAACTCTTATATTATATGATGCATGAGCATGCTTTCTTGTAATTTCATCATGCCATTTACTATATTATAACACTTATAATATATGATGCATGAATAAAATGCATAACCTAAAGTGGGTTTTAAATCTATATATCATACATTATGGCATATAAACAAACATACATCTCATGTACATTAAGTAAAAGTTGATGAACCGGGATAATTAACCTCAAATCCTCAAGAATAAAGCTAACTATTACAAAGAGCAATGAGTCTATCGGTTCAAACAGACGAACCAGATCTTGAACCATCCGAGTAAAGCTGCGTCTCTTTGATCGTGTAACAGCTCATTGTGATCGTCTAACAATGCTGTATGAGCATAAACGATCATTTAGCAATGATCGAGTACCTTTGACTATGCGATGAAGCATGAAGGTCACGCGATCGTTTAGCGCACATCGTGTAAGGCATGCCTTAAACGATCAAATAGACGACAATGATGCGGTGAAGCATAATCGTCTAAACTCTCTAAGCTCTTTGTAGTTTAAAAATTCTAAATTAAGCCTATTTTTGGGCTCAATTGAAGTTTAACCCAAATATTAATATTAAATTAAACCAAAATAATTGTATTTGATCCATCAGTCATGATGGAAACACGTGACATCATTGAGATTTGCCAATTCATGTTTTCAACTTTAATGTGGGACATGCTAACTTTTAATTAGTCCTAAAATCCATAATTCTTAATGTCGCTATGAATTTTGAGAAATGATGTGGCAATTTATGATTGGTCAAAAATTTCTCATTCAACACATACCATATTGTAAGTTTTCGCCGCTTATATCGCCAATCATTGACAATGTTGATTGTGAAGGAATCAAATTTCTCAATGGAAGCATATGAACGCGTGTGCCTTCGAGATTCATTTTATAAACTTATGAAAAAAAACGAAAAACACATAAACTTGCGTTCAATAGAATAATCACAATAATAAGCATGCGTTCAAGGAGAAAATGAAATACCACTTGAAGACCTTCTTCATTGCAGTCCTTATCCTTCTACTGTTAACTCACAAACATCGGAACATCTTCTCGAATTCATGAATTTCGAAACATCTTCTAGAACTTACAAATGAACATGAATGCGTAGCAAGATTCCACCACTTGGTTTCCTTGCTATTCTTTGGACAAAGAATCAAGGATATGTGGGCTCTTTGTAATTTGTAGGGAGAAATTTGTGTGAGAGAAAACTTTTTAGTGAGGGAGAAGAAGAGTTTTCAGAGAGAAAAATTTTTCTTGTCTATGATGTCATTCAAGTGGATCAACCCCAAAATTCTTCTCCTTCTTTTCCTTTTACGTGAGAGAGTGAGAGTTAGTTGGAGAAGGAGTTACAACTCCTCTCCACGAACTCACAATAGCTCACAATAGCTCACAACGAAGTTATTTTTAATATATATATGTATATGAAAAAGTTACAAACATGAAAGCAGAAGCAATTTGGATCATAAACACTCTAATTACATCAATTTTAGATTTTAGCATGCATGTTCATAAAATTATAGAATTAGGGTTTAGATAAACAACCTTTGTAGAATCCTCAATGGCTCCAAATTCTCCACTAATTCTGCTCACAAACTCAACGTGGACTACCGTAAGAATCTTCCTCGTTATCCTTCGGCTTTGAAACGGATTGTGGGACCCAAATTTGATGAGATTTGAAGGAAAGTTTGAGATTTGAAGATTTTTTGGAGTCAAGAAGAAGAGATAACTATTATCTCTTAGTTTTCAAGTTGCATGAAGTTATAAAAGAAATAAAATTAATCTATTTATAGATGAATTTCATGCAAATGTATTTAACCTAAAATTGACACCAAAACATTATGAGATTAGTGGGACTGAAGGTGTAAGAGTTAGTGGAGAAGGTTGAATAACACCGCTAACCCTGAAATTAATTTGAAATTTAAAATTTAAATTTCAAATGAATATGACATTGAATTTTAAATTTGGATTTTTAAAGCCCAAATTTTTAATTTTAATTTTAAATAAAATTAATTCAATTAATTGGTTTTAAATTAAATACATTTAAAAAAAATTAATAATTAATTATAAATAAATAATTAAACAATTTAGTTAACTTAATTAATTCAATATTAAATATTAAATTAATAAAACACCTATCCCAAACACGAATCCCTATTCGTATATGCAATATTTAAATCATATTTAAATATTTGCAACTCTTCAATTAGTTTAATTCGACAATTAAATATTTGATTATATCATTTATATTATTTTAATCCCTAATTTGAATTTGAACATCACAAATTTTCTCAACATACTATTGCAAGGTTTAGTCCAATATGAGTTAGCAAGGGGACCTAATGAACATACAGATCTTGAGCTCCAAGGATCCGAGATAAACCGGCTAAACTCTTTTAAACAAATTAACAACATTCACTACAAGAAATACCACCTTTCTTGACGTTTGCAATTTTAAATACTTGACGTTTGTATGAAAAAATGTCAAGAAATAGGTGATTTTAAAGAAAAAAAAAAAGTCAAGAATTGTCTTAAAAAAGTTGAGGTTTCCAAAAAATATGGTACTTGACGTTTTAAAAATGTCAAGTTCAATAATTAATGGTTTATTGAAAATTTTAAAACGTCAAGAATATTAGAATATATAGGGCAGCATTGCAATACTAAAAAGTAGTATCGCAACGCTACGAATTTTGTTGGAAAAATGAAAAACGGGTGCACCTCACACAAATAACATTGCAACGCTTTCAATAGTGTTGCAACTCTACAGTTCTGACGGAAAAATAGCGCGTCTCTTAAACAGCATTGCAACGCTCTAAGACAGATTTAAAAGAAATTTTCTAGCCGAACTGCTCGTTTTTCTTTCTTCTCCTTGCAAAATTTCTGCAATTCTTCTTGGTTTTTCAGTTCCTTTTGATGCATCTTTATTAATCCATCAATTTTGAAAAGATTCTTCATTGAGGTAAGTAGATTTAGTTTAGATTATGTTTAATTCTTGATTTTCTTGGTTTGAGGCATGAACTTTCAAAGTTAGGGCTTTATTTTTTTGGTTTGAGGTTTGAAATTTCAAAGTTAGGACTTAATCTCTCATGTATATTCTTCAATCTCATAATAAATTCTTCTTTTATATTATTCTTGGTTTGAGGCATGAACTTTCAAAGTTAGGGTTTGATTTTCTTCCATCAATCTTGAAGAGATTCTTCATTGAGGTAAGTAGATTTAGTTTAGATTAGGTTTAATTCTTGATTTTTTTAAGTTGAGGCATGAACTTTCAAAGTTAGGCTTGATTTTATTCCATCAATCTTGAAGAGATTCTTCATTGAGGTAAGTAGATTTAGTTTAGATTAGGTTTAATTCTTGATTTTCTTTGTTTAAGGCATGAACTTTCAAAGTTAGGGCTTGATTTTATTCCATCAATCTTGAAGAGATTCTTCATTGAGGTAAGTAGATTTAGTTTAGATTAGGTTTAATTCTTGATTTTCTTTGTTTAAGGCATGAACTTTGGTTTAAATGCATCTTTCTTTCTTTATTTGAAGTCATTTGCACTTTTCCTTTTGTAGAATATTTTACATTGATCTTGATGTGTTGAGTAAAGTTGAGGATATTTGTTTGAAACTTTGTGTTTGTATCATTTGTAGGATATTTTATACGAAGTGGTTCTTTATTGACGTCAAGGTGCTGCTATGAGAAAAGTTCTAGTTTCATAAAAAGTAATTTGTGGAAATTTGAGCTGTTGAGCTTTGTTTTATTATGTCTAGTTGTTTTTCCATCAAGAGGTATGATCTAAAATTATGTACCATAATACAATGTCAAAGGTAGTTTTGGATTGGTATATGTGATAGTTGTTATGTGGGTAGATGGATAGTTTTGATAGAAGGTTTGGAAATGTATGTTTTGAAATTGTTCATATTTGGTTGACTGTAAGAATTATGTTCCTTATATTGTTTTGTTTTAGAAGTGCCCATATGGGTCTGTCCATATTCTTCTAATTAATTACAAAATCCTTCATGGATTTGTAAAGTTTCAATCTATATGTTGTAGTTTTTGTATATTATTTCATTGATGTAGGTGCTAAAAGCGACGAGTTCAAGGTGGGGTACGCTATTCTTATGGAGGCAGGAGCATAGTGAGCGAGATTTGTCTAGGATTACTTCATACGGGAGTGATAGGTGTAATTTTTTTTAATTGTTCGTAGAGGGGATGGGGTTGTTGATTGTACAATAGAAAATGTGTTCATATGAGGGTTGATAGTTGTTATACTTTTGAAATTGTTCATATGGGGTTGATTATAATGATGGAATTGTTCATATGGGGTTTTCCATATTCTTTTAACTTAGAAATACTTTATAAAGAGATATTGGTGGAAATTTGGTTGATATATAAGATTGAAAATGCGTGTATTATTTATTTGATTGGTGAATGTATGTCATATATATACAAAATGTGGTTGTTGGATCAAAATACAGGAGAAATTATAGGTAAAAATGTCAACATTACAGATTTTAAAAAAAATCACAAGCAAATTTCTTGACGTCTTTCCTTGTCAAAATTATAGATATTCTTGACATTTTTTTCCTTGTCAAGAATGCTCATATTCTTGATATTTCAAACATGTTAAGTGTCAATGTTTCTTGACGTTTTTTAAATGTCAAGTATCACTTAAAATTGACAATCTTGACACTGGTTTCCTTGACGTTTTTTAAAACGTCAAGAAAAGTGATTCTTGACATTTAAAAAATGTCAAAAAACACTGTTTTTTTAGTAGTGATTCGTTAACTACCGGAACACTTCATTAAAGTCCAGTAGCTACACTCTCCTCACTGCAGATATATTTCTGTCCACTTGATTTAACTATGATCAGTAAGTCAATCATTCACAGGTTGTTTGTATTTGCAGCTGGGTTTAAATTATCGTTTAACCTCTATAATACATCTTGCTCCTTAAGTCTCCACTGATCCACCAATGAATAATTGGTTTGTGGTCCTACCCTACACCAAGTCTCTTGTTCAAAACTAGGAGTCAGTACTTAAGAGAACAATCTATCTACTAACCCTAAAAGCGAGTAAGAGTGAATTTTGTTTTGCAGGACTATATCCCCAGCTATCTACCCGATCCTACTCTTAAAATGGGAGGCTTATTGAGCGATGATGATGAGCCACTCTCACCCATGCAGATTAAAGGATAATCCCAAATAAACAGGAGTTTGTAGTTAGCTCAAGATTGAGATCGAGTTACCTAAGGTCATCAAATTGAAATAGGCCATTTTAACAGTAAACGATTTTAACATCTTTCGCATAAGATGCCTCCATTCGCATATCTCTACATGAGCATTTAGGATCACATCGTTTGTATCCTATACAAAGTGGGCCGCATCAATAGTGTTTTTCAAGATAAGATACCAACCCTATCCTTATACTTACCATTTTTGACTATAATACTCAAACTTGATCCACTTTTATATCTCTACATAAAGTTCAAGTATTCATTTTATAGCCAAAGGTTCTTTAGTTTATTCGGATTTAGACTATTACAAGTGTTATTTACATGCTCGATAACAACTTTATTAACCAAACTCCTAATAACAATCTTTAATTGTCAATAAAGTAAGTTAGCAATACAATTATAAAATAAAATTATATATATATAATATTAATTAATTTAATTAATTAATTAATTAATTAATGAAATTTAATTTGAATTATATTCAAATAATATGCTCTCACATAACCTATAATTTTAATATGAATCTCAATTATATTAATTATAACCTATAATTTAAGTATGAATCTTATTCATATAATTAATATTTGAATCTTATTCAAATATTTATCTCTTACTTATTATAAAAGTATAATTTTGAATGTTATTCAAAATTAACTTTATATTATAATGTATCTATATATTAATTGTATCTTATCCAATTAATTTCTATATTTAATTTGAACATTTCAAATTAATCCAAAATTAATTGATTCTTGTTATATACTTAGTGAGCTAGCAAGGGGACCTTATGGATCTACAAATTATAAGCTCCAAAGATACGTGATTAATTAATTTAACTCTTTAATTAATTTAAACATTTATTAACTGCGGGTTGTTTCACTAAAAACCTACAATTGCATTCTTGGCACTGTAGATATACTTATGTTGTTGGGTTTTATGTCCTAAAACTCGTGGTTTGTAAACAATAAACTCATTTTGTAAATCGATAAAGTTGTTATTGAATATATGAATTACTTATTTCATGTTAGAAATAAATCCAATAAACTAAAAGATCCATGACTATTACATGAGTACTTGAACTTTATATAGAGACATAAGAGTGGATCAGGTCTGAGTAAATAATCCAAATGATCTATAGTATATGAATAAGGTTGGGTACCTTATTTTGGTAACACTATCGGATGCGGCCTACTATGTAGTTACAAGGAGTTGTAAAGTGCTACAAGCGAAGTGATCCTGATTCGTTCATGTGGTGACATGAGAAGTGGGGGTGTCTTGTGCAATGAGTTTGCATAAGATCAGACCAAGAAATAACTCACTCTTATTTTATAACGTTGTTTACTGTTTAAGACTGACTATTTCATAGCGATGACCTAGGTAACTTGGGAGGTAGAACATTCATTGCCACATAGTCACCTAAAACACATGTAAAAATGATTTGAAGTTGAACATTTCAAGTTCGAGATATTGCAAGATGTTGCGAGATGTCGTGAGATAAAAAATAATAGCTAAAAAACTATCTAAAACATATCTAAACCCACTCTAAATCACCTAGAACACATATAAAAATGATTTGAAGTTGGACATTTCAAGTTCGAAAGTTAGAAAGTTATTGCGAGATGTTACAAGGTAAAAAAAAACAGTAGCTAAAATACTATCTAAAACATGTCCAAACTGCTAAATCACCTAAAATACATATAATAATGATTTGAAGTTGGGTATTTCGAGTTTGAAAGTTGGAAAGTTATTACGAGATATTGCGAGAATGTTGCAAAATAAAAAAACAGTGGTTACAAAACTATCTAAAACATGTCCAAACCCACCATAAATTACCTAAAACACATATAAAAATGATTTGAATTTGGTTGTTTCTAGTTTATAGAAGCGGAAATTCATTGCGAGATGTTGCGACATAAAAGACAGTAACTAATAAACTATCTAAATCATGTCTAAACCCACCATAAATCACTTAAAACATGTATAAAAATGATTTAGAGTTGGGTTGCTCATAATTATTCCTCTTACTACAGAACGCTTACCTAGCCAACATTTAGATCTGGCTCAAGCAAACTTTTCTAGTTTACCCTAGCATTCCCTACTTGTCTGACTATTGTTGAGCAATTTTTGGATAGCTGAGTGAGATACCAGAAGATTAGGTACCTCATGAGTAGGCCTAACAAAATCCTTGTATAGTTACTATTATTTCTTTTTCTCCCTTTGTGTTAAGTTTATTCATTTATTTTTAATAAATGGTTTTCCACAAAAGGACTTTTTTTAATGAGCGTGCCACAATGATTTTACCTCATTTTAAGGGAAGGAGAATCAAATTTGGAAGTTAGAAAGTTGTTACGATATATTGCGAGATGTTGTAAGATGAAAAAAAAAAAAGTAGCTAAAATAACTCCCTAAAACATGTGTAAAACTACCTTAAATCACCTAAAGCAAGTATATAATTGATATAGGAGCGGACATTTGAAGTTTTGAAGATACAATATGTTTGTAAGATGTTGCGAGATAAAAAATAAAAAAAAAAAAACACTAAAATAACACCCTAAAATAACTATATAATTGGTTTGAGATTGGACATTTGAAGTTTAGAAGATGCAATATGTTTGCGAAATGTTGGTAGATGTTGCAAGATAAAAAAAAAATAAAAGTATCTAAAATAACTCCTTAAAACATGTGTAAAACCACCTTAAATCACCTCAAGCCAGATGTTGCGAGATAAAAAAAAAAAAAAAAAAAAAAAAAAAAAAAAAAA